>NW_008360303.1:7981577-8029106 GCF_000622305.1 Nannospalax galili
GCGGCATGGGACTAGTGATTGGCATCCGACTGAGTGTCATCTTTGGGACTGAGCCTTTGATTTACAGATCTAATGGCAACCTAAAATGGTGACTGAGCATATGATGTCCAGAGATCTGGACATTTGATTGGTGAGGAAGAAAAACCCTATACATTCAGCATTAGAGTGCTGTGAATGAAAACAGATCATAGGAAATGATAATGTCATTGATGAAGATTAGATGACATATTATATGCCAGGACTTGTCAGCACTTTTCAAATGTTAGTTAGCAGTTTTCTTTAAATAATGTAGTAGGTTGAAATGTCTTCTGATTCCTCATCTGTCCCTTCTCCTTTCAGCAGTTACCACATTGAAAAGGGATAAGCATCTTTTCCCCAACTACTACAGGCATTCTAGCATTTAACCTCTCCAACATCTGAATAGCCTTCTGCTGACTCTCTCCTTGGGCTTGGTATAAGGCTCATTTACACATGGCCCTTTTTTCCTGAAAATTAAAATGTTTATAGTTTAAAGCTTCTTTATGACAATTTTTATATACTGGAATATTTACTCTTATCCAAATAAGCTTGCTTTTACAATTTAAGTCTTTAACTTTTCCTTGTAAGTTCTATTTAAAGAGACTTTAATATTTCTCTCTTAAGTTTTAGAGAGATATAATTCCTTCCATCTATAATTAAGGTTCCTTAACATCTTTATAGAGCATAGATACCTTAGATGAAAAGCACGAAAAATTAAGCATGTGGTCGTTATTCCCAGTTTAATGCATGGAGTTGGAAAGTTTTGAATCAGAAACTTGACCTAATTATAAAGACAGTGGGTTACATTTAGCAGATAAACTGAATGTTAAACTTTTCTTACAAGAAAACCTAAGTTATCAACTAAAATACTGCATTTGTTCCTTTTATTGTCCCTTCACTTTTAGTTCACAAAAAATTAATCCAGCTTACGTTATAATTTAGTACTACAAAATTCCATATCTTAAAGCTTCCAAATATGAATTTTTGTTTATTTAATTGCTTCATGAAACCTTTATGAGCAATTCCCCATGATAGTTCATTGTTAAGTACTGAACATACTTTAAATACATAAGATAACTGCCACCATTTTATAGATAAAAGACAAACTCTCAAATAAGCTGTCTAGTAACAAGTGATTTTATCTGATCACTAACTAAAGTCATCATTTCAACTCTAAGAGACTTCAGGTAAATTCCAATTTTTTAAAGACTCTCATAGTATTAAAAAATGTTCAGAGAAGAAAAATATGCAGACTTATGAATAAGTTTCTACATGAGTGCTTATGCTAGGATGCTAAATTTCACTTTAGCGAGCTTCTCAAAGGTACCCTTTTCTACTATTAGATTTTTATTAATTAAAGTAAGTTCTGCCAAATGTAAGGGGCTCAGGAGTGTGCTACAGTATTCCTTGGGGATAGCAGCTATGTTCAAACAAAGATTGAAGAAAAGTCAAAGAGTAAGAGTATTTATTTATTTATTTATTTATATTTATTTCATGTGTTGAGTGTTAACCATATACGTGTGTAAGTGCCCCTGTGTCATGCAATGCCTAGAGGACAGAAGAGGACGTTGGATTCCCTGGAACTGGAGTTATAGATGGCTGTTAGCCACCATGTGGGTTCTGGGATTTAAATCCGAGAACAGTCAGTGCTCTTAACCTCTGAGCCATCTCTCCAGCCCCCAATGATATTTAAATCCGAGTCTTCTGCGAGAACAGTCAGTGCTCTTAACCTCTGAGCCATCTCTCCAGCCCCCAATGTTTATTTTTCAGTCATGAAAAAAGCAGTACAACTGGGCATGGTGATACATTCTTGCATGCAGAAGACTTGCACAAGATCAAGCCAGACAAAATCTCAGCATGGATGGGAGAGGAGCTCATGAAGTCTCACCCCTGTCTGAGGTGCTGTTGGCAACTGATGACTACAGAGCTGGGGGTGGGGTGGGAGGTGGGACCATGGTGGGACAAGTCCATTTTCTTCAAGGGAGACCAGCCCTGAGAAGCTCCTCGCGTTCTAATAGATTGTCCCACTCCCATGTACATATGGGCAACACTAACTGGATCCCGTAGGCATTTAAAAAAAGAGAGATTACATGAAGTTGAGGGGGAAAAGTGGGGAGAAGGGAGGAACTGGAGAGGAGGAATGAGGGGTGGATTTCATCAATACACATAGGCATGCATGAATGTAAAATATAATATTTTTTAAAACAAAGAGTATAAATACATAAAAACTGTAGGTAATCAGAAGCAGCCTCATAGACACGCTGTGGGTGACCATATTTTATGCTCATATCAAGTGGGAGAGTCTATGTTAAATATAATTATGTAAGTTTTAAATTTATTTATTCTATTTTCACACTTGATCTTAGCCAAAAGGCTGAGACATGATTATTTATTCTATTTTCAAAAGCAATAATTTTATGGTGTGAGCTGATAGTGCCTCAATTATGTAGGCTTAAAAAGAATTTCTAAGACTCAGAATGCAGTGATAAAATCGGTGCCATGTCTATAAATTTAAGCAAATTATTATTGACTACAAATAAATTTTAGGAAGAATTACCTTCTATAGGACAAATTGTTTACTTTTCAGTATTTATAATATAGCACTCGACCCCTACCTCATATTTTAAACTTCTGGCTACAGAAAGAGTTAGTTGACATCTGGCTTAAAAATAATTTTTTTAATTTGTTTTCATCTTTAAGAGGTTTAATTTGTTACTTCCTCAGCATATGTTATTTTAAACTTTTATCTTCTTACTTTAACTATGAAAGTATATTCATAGGGCCCACAGAAAGTATTTTCCACACAAAATTCAATGCCTCACTAAAAATGTGAACTTTTTTTTTCTAAGACACAGTCTCCCTGTAGCCTCAGCTGGCCTGGAACTGGCTATATAGACCAGGCTGACCTTGATTTCACAGAGATATGCCTGTTTCTGCCTCCCCAGCATTGGCATTAAACATGTGCCCTACCACAGTGGGCTATTTACACCATCTTAAAACAACTCAGTCCTATCAAACATTTCTTTCTACAAGTACAAAAGAACATGTTGAAATGTCACATAATTCCACTGCCCTCAAACAACCACAGTCACAGTTTTACATACAAGGATCTGTTTATCTCTGTTAGAATAGCTGTGGTGGGGTAGTTTCTACTTAATTGATTGAGTAGCTGAACTTGAAAGATGGGTATACACCTTGCTTAAGGAATGCCTTTCCCAGGGAACTTCCTTTGTCTAACTGTACTGTTATCTGCACTGTGAGGACTTCTCACATGCTCATTGGTGTGACTGATTCAAGGGGCCACCTTTATTCGGCCACTTCCCTGATGAACTGGTAGTGAGTCTGACAGGTATTACTGAAAGAAAATCCGTATTCTTTATAACTCAGAATCCCCAATTTTGATTTCTCTTTCATTACAAAATTTACTAGAGCATTCAACTTTCATTTTCAGTAGATTGTTTTAAGAAAGTTGTGGGTTTGGTATTTTCCATCAACCCTTGAACATATCAGAATGTCCTTTTTATAAGACAAATTAACTGGATCATAAATTACTGGATCCCAATCTGTCCTTCCAAAAGTGCATGAATCTTTCCCAAGATTGGGTGTTGGAGTTCTCAACTACAGGCAGCAAAAACAACACTGGCTCAGGTAAGCAGAAAATAAATTCATTTGGAAGCATATGTTTCAAAATACAATATCAAATGTATCTTGTTAACACACAGAAAATAAATAAGATTAGGCAATGGAGAACACAGCCAACAGTCATGGTCGTGAAGGACCTGGAATGTTAGTTTCTGATACACCACATTCTATACTCCATGATGCTGACAAGAGTCAAAGCAAGAGTCAGGCTCTCACTGGGACACATGCATGACTATGGTCATGTGATCTGCCAGGGACAGGGAAGGAAAATCTAGTCTCACTTAGTTTATGTTTCCTGTCAAGATAAGAAACAATTCCTCCTAACCTTAGAGAGAGAGAGTATTCCAACCCTAAGGGACACATATTAAAGATATCCACTGCAATTACCATTTAGCCTTTAGTATATTTAAGAAGTCTGGCATCTGTGTATAATTCTTATCCCTCTTTTTACCATGTATTGACTTAGTCTGTATATTTGTGGAGGTTTATCTTCATACTAGTAACATGATACTTTAGTCAGGATTATCTAGATGAAGCTCTCCGTTCACTGGCCTTGCCTAAATTGCTCATCCTGAACTGTGGATGACAGGCTTGAGCCTAGGGCGAAAGTCTTATTGACAACCACACAGCAGGCCTGAGGCAATGGCCCGACCACTGGAGCCATAAGGAACACCTTGTGACATTTGTTCCCATTGGCAGATCATGAGACTGATGCCTAGAGCTTGCCACTCCCTAATCATCACCCTTGGAATCCAAAATTGCAATACTTAGATACTGCAACACTCAGGGTCACATGGTTTCCAGGAATCCAGGCTCTCCAATCTGAAACCCAGTATGCTAATGGGGCATCCTACCCGCTATTCTGTGATAGGACGTTAAGTCTTTTATGCTAATAGGATGCTAAGCCTGTTTTGCTAATAAGGTATCCTACTCGCTGTGCTGTGATTGGACCACTACCCCTATATAAGCTTGTGCCTTCCTGCAGTAAAGCAGACCTGTGTCACCAAACCTGGTCTCCTGTGTCTGAATGCAGCTCCACTGACACAGTCTCTTCACCAGCCCTGGGGTCCGGGACCGGGCAGAAGCAGTGACGATAGGAGGCAGCGCCAGGCGAGCAGAAGAGCTGCCTAAGAGCGGCTTCAGCCCAGGGCAGGCAGAAGAGCAGCCTCAGCCCTGGGCGAGTGGAGGATCAGCCTTGACGCCCATGAGAACAAAAGAGTGGCACCCACAAGAATGGAGGAGTGGCCGCCACTGGTGGAGACGGCAGCTGGCACCAAACATGGGGCACAAAGACTCCTGCCTCACGGAGCTGCAACACTCTGAGCTGTAATATTTGGAGCTGTAACACTCATGGCTCCCGATGCCCTCTTTGCCAGTGATTCTTCTGTGGGTGCTCGCCGCTTTCATTCCTCTGTGCTTCCTCTTCTGGCTCGCAGTCTTCAGTTTGGCATGGTGTTCCTGTCTCCACCGATCATCTTCCTGAATGGCTCCTGAGCCCTTCTGGGTACGTCTTGCAGGGTGAGTGACCTTCAGTATGGGGAATAGTCATCCAGCTGCTGCTGGCCCCTGCGCTGCTGCACTGGTTTCTCCCCTCAGGAGTAGGAAAATTAGGATAACAGAGAAGGAAGTAACTAAGGCATTAGATGAAGTGCTAGCTCTTGCTCCTTGGTTTACAGATTCCTGCTGTTGGGATCCAGTTCATGTGCTATTCATGGCCAGAAAGAGAGAAGTCAGGGAGGGGTGTCCATTATCTGGGCCATTCTACCCCATGTGACTGCCATTCTGGCCTCACTTTGGGGAGTTCCTCCTGATGCCCCTGAGCAGAATAATCTCATACTAAAAAACATAAACAAATAAAGCAACAAGATAGTGGGGATGGCCTATCCCAGGCATTTCCAGTCAAAACCAAACTAACTGATTTCTCTTCTGGTGCGGAAATGATGACTGCTAATAACGAGACAAAAAAATGAGGAACTAGGGTCCGAGGGTCCCCCTGATGAAAAACAGGAAGTCAAGATCACACCTGATCCATCATTACGGGGAGGTGGCTACCCTCCACCATCTTGTATTAGCTTTGATGAAAAACAGGAAGTTAAGGCAGCCTCCACTCTGCCATTACGGGGCAATGGCTACTTTCCACCATCTTGCACTAGCTCTAAGGAAGTTCCCCCCAGTCCATCTACCCCTCCCTTCCAGAGGAGAACTGGAAGCCCCTCCCACATAGGTCCCTCTCCTATGATACAATGGGTGATTTTCCACAGTTATTCCAGTTACTGTCAATCAGGGACCTCCTCGCTACTTTAAACAAGTGTGGTTTTGTGCGCTCCGAGCTTTCCAAAGTATGCCAACTTATGAGGATACCAAGTTAACCAGATTGATACAAAAAACAGGTGAGCCTTTGTCTAACTTCGCTAAAAGGTGCCAACAAAGCATTAATAGGAAAATCAGCCATCGGGAGCCCACGGATGCTTTGCTCAAGGATCTTGTATATGAAGGCTGCTCTATTGAATGTCGCCTTGCCATAGGACCTGTTAGACACAAGGATGTCTCTGAATGGATTCTGAACTGTCAGGATGTGGGGACAGCTTGAGCTCATGCCATGGCTCTCGCTGAGACAATGGCTGATCAGCAGCCACAGGCCGAGACAGACAGGGCAAATGTTGGGCTTGTGGAGAACTGGGTCATTGGTCTCACACCTTCCCTAACAAGATCTGGCAGACGGATGTTACTCATTCCCCTTCCTTTGGCAAGCTCAAATATGTCCATCATATTATTGACACCTGTTGTTAACGCAAGGGGGAAGCTATGCTTGTGTCTTTCCAGACAATGTTCCAGCCCCCATTTGGATCCCAGCTGGGAACATTAGAGTTGCCTGCAATGGAAACCCTCCCTTCACAGCCACTGACCCTAGAGATGGCAGCCCTGACCCTGGAGGAAGCAATGCACCTCTCAACCACCAAGAGACTGACCTGGGGTCACAGACCACGAAAGCAACTGGCTCCAACGGCACACTTGATAACCTGGGATGACCTTGAGCATCTCACTTCACAAGCAGAGACTATAGCCATTACTGGTATCTCCTAATTTTTGGACCCTACATTGTTAATTTTGTTAAGGCTAGTTCAGTTAGCTGGTGCCCTGCCTCCAGATCTTGCCAGGCATGTCTCTGCAAACAAGGAACCACTGTTCCTTGCCCTTACCTACCTATAATTGGCCTCTGATGGGTTTCAACAAATTCTTGACCCCTGAGGAGGCTTTTAAACAAGCCAATACTGGATGTACTGCCTCTCCTTCTGCCAAACCACACAAAGGGACCTACCCCTCAAGGGCTGGTAGTCAATGATGGGTAAGATCCCGACAGACAGGACAACCTAAGACAGGCACAGTCCATTATGCTGGGTGACCCTTGAGGTGGGGACAACAATGCCGAGGCAAAGAATCCTGACTCCCACTGGTTGGCATGGAGTTGGTACAACCTGCTCTTAAGAAAGCTCACCATCTTGAGGGAGGGAGCTCTTGATACAATGAACCCCTGAGCCATTCTACTTTGCCTTGATGTATCTGGACTGATATCAATATGCTATATATTCTAAACTATACCTCACCTTTAAAAATAAAAAATGGGGAGATGTGGGAGACAGGCTTGAGCCTAGGGTGAAAGTCTTATTGACAACCACACAGCAGGCCTAAGGCAACAGCCCGACCACTGGAGCCACAAGGAACGCCTTGTGACATTTGCTCCCATTGGCAGATCATGAGACTGATGCCTAGAGATTGCCACTCCCTAATCACCACCCTTGGAATCCAAAATCGCAACACTTAGATATTGCAACAGTCAGGGTCACGTGGTTTCCAGGAATCCAGGCTCTCTAATCTGAAACCCAGTATGCCAATGAGGCATCCTACCTGCTATACTGTGATAGGACATTAAGTCTGTTATGCTAATAGGACGCTAAGTCTGTTATGCTAATAAGGTATCCCACTTGCTGTACTATGATAGGACGCTAAACCTGTTATGATAATAAGGTATCTTACTTGCTGTGCTGTGATTGGACCACTACCCCTATATAAGCTTGTGCCATCCTGCAATAAAGCAGACCTGTGTCACTGAACCTGGTCTCCTGTGTCTGAATGCGGCTCCGCTGACACAGTCTCCTCACCAGCCCTGGGGTCTGGGACTGGGCAGAAGCAGTGATGATAGGAGGTAGTGCCAGGTGAGCAGAAGAGCTGCTTCAGCACTGGGTGAGCAGAAGATCTGCCTAAGAGCGGCTTCAGCCCAGGGCAGGCAGAAGAGTGGCCTCAGCCCTGGGCGAGCGGAGGAGCACCCTCGACGCCCATGAGAACAAAGGAGCGGCATCCACGAGAATGGAGGAGTGGCCACAGTTGGCGGTGACCGCACAGAACAACTGTTCTTCCAGGACTGTTTCCTTGAACTCTGTTATTATTTCTTTATTTTTAGTTGACTTTGTTTAAATCTTAGATGGAATTTCAATTCTTTATTTTAAATTTCCATAAAAAAATTTTTGCTATTCAACTATTAATTATGCACTATATCCCAAGTTCCAAGTTTATACAAAGGTAAGTTGGCAGTGACCGCACAGAACAACTGCTCTTCCAGGACCGTTTCCTTGAACTCTGTTATTATTTCTTTATTTTTAGTTGACTTTGTTTAAATCTTAGATGGAATTTCAATTCTTTATTTTAAATTTCCATAAAAAAATTTTTGCTATTCAACTATTAATTATGCACTATATCCCAAGTTCCAAGTTTATACAAAGGTACCTTTAGGTCAGATTTGCAACACAATATTGTTTCTTTTTCTTGAAACACAATATTTATCCATCTTTATGAGGTACATTATGATAATTTAATTATGTGCTTGACTATGACCAAATCAGGATAAAAAGCACTTTTATCTTTTCAAAGAGTATTTTGTGTGTTGGGAGTTTCATACTCTTCTAGTCATTTTAAAATGTACCATAAATTATTTTAATTGACATTTACTTTATTGTACTAAAGAAAAGCCAGAAGAAATTCTGCCACTCTTACTGTGCTTTGGTAGCCCTTATGAGACTTCATCTCCCCATACCATCATCCATCTCTGTCTCTGATGAGCACTACTTAAATCTGTTCTATGAGACTGACTTTCCACAAATGAGTAAGAATATGTGAGTTGGGAAGCTGTGTCCTGTGCCTGTCTTCTTTCACTTGGTGCAGTGACCCCCAGTTCCTCGTGCTGCTGCAGACAATGTATTTCAGTATTTTGATGGCTGAATAATCGTTGGTCCTGCGTCTATATGAATGTTCTTTATCCATTCATCAACTGAAGAGCCTCTGGGTTTATTCTATATTTCAGTATTGTAAATAGTTGTGCAGTAAACATGGAAGTGTTCATATGGTGTAATGGTTTTACTTCCTTGAGATAGCCCATTAGTGGGATTGCTGGATCAAATGGCAGTTCTGCTTTTAATTTTTAGAGGAATCTTGATATTGTTTCCATAATGGCTATACTAATTTACATTCTTACCAACAGTATATGAGAATTCTCCTTTTATTCTACATTCTCTCTCTGAGGGACTTAAAGCAAAGAAAAAATATTAAATTCCAGAAGCCCATTACCATTTACTTTATGTGAAATAATCAGTGTGGCAAAAATGGTTCCAAAACTTTAGTAACCCAAATGCTAAGTGAATTGATTCTGATTATCTCCTAGGCAATTAACATGTGGAAATTTATTGAGCCCTTTACAAAAATCAACATTTCCCTAGAGGCATCACCAGTTTAATAAAAGATATACACTTTCAAGGGGCTGGAAACCTCAAGGACCATGAAGAAAGCATAATCAGATGTCAGCCATTTTGTTAATTCTCACAGCAGGTTAACTTTTCTGTCTTTAATAACATTCTGTCTTCAAATGGTTGCTCTCTTTCATACTTCAGGCATGTCATAAAGCTGTGTCTAATGCCATAAACAAATAGCAGACCCTGTTCTAATGCAATCATTTTCCCACAGTAAGCATTTGAAATTAAATATTCTGTTGAGGCAGCAATCAACTCTTTCGACTGAACAGTGATAAAGTGCCAAGAGTAATTTTCCCATTACATTAAGACTTTTAGCCAGTTAACAGGTACTTAGAGCCTTAATTTTTCTACTGAAAGACAAACTTTGGAGAGTTTCTGATCTTCAGTTGATGGCTGTCAATTATATACATAATTATCTATAATATATATTTAGTAGTTAAACTGTATTACTAATACACCCATTTTCAATGATCTGAACTTTTAGTCTATGTAGACATAATGCAAGATTGACTTAGGGGCTAGAGAGATGGCTCAGCAGCTAAAGGCAATTGTCAAGAAGCCTGAGGGCCCCAGTTTGCTCCCTGGAATCCACGTGCTAGAAGAAGAGAACAAACTCCCACAAGCTGTCCTCTGGCCTCCATAAGTACACTGTGGCACATGAATGCATGAATACACACACACACACACACACACACACACACACACACATGCACACATGCAAGCATGCACGCACGTACATGCATACAGACACAGTAAGTAAATATAATAAAAAAAATTCAAATACAGACACAGTAAGTAAATATAATAAAAAAATTTCAAATAAAGATTGGATTAGCATTACTTTACTTTCAATGAACACCATGCATGCAGATACAGTAAGTAAATATAATAAAAAAATTTCAAATACAGACACAGTAAGTAAATATAATAAAAAATTTCAAATAAAGATTGGATTAGCATTACTTTACTTTCAATGAACACTCAGTGTGTGCATGTCTCTATGTGTGTCTGTTTGTAAGAGAAACAAGGTTCAAAACAAATGAATAAATGTCAACAACATTTCACCAAGATAACAAGCATTTTAAAGTTGTGTTTAAAATATATTAGTAGAGGGCTAGGGAGAGCACTGTCGGCCAAGGGCTTGCCTTGTAAATGTGAGGAGCTCCCTAGAATCCACGGAGAAAAGCCAGGCATCGGGTGTGGGTTTATAATCCCAGCACTGGGGAGCAGGAGACAGGAAGATGCCTAGGGTTCATCGACAACCACTTTAGTGTACTTGAGTTTCAGGCCAATGAGTGAGCCAGTCTCAAAAATATAGGAGTTTTAAACGAGATTACCAAGGGGGTCAGGGAAGAGTAACAAGTCAGTGAGCCTGAATTCAACTTGCCACAACCTCAAGGTGAGAGACAGCCTTAAGAGACAGTTATAAAGAGTGGCACGATCAGATGGCAACAAGATGAAAACGCAGGCAGTGTGAAGCGTGGCCCAGACAGGGAAGCAGATTAAACGATTATTGAAATAACCAGAATTTTATTAAAATCCTTATGGGGATTGCCTATGCCTATTCACCCTAAACACATTTGATCTTGTCTGAAATCCACACGATAGAGAATTTTAAAACATTAAAGCATCCAAGGACAATTTATACACTCCTTTAACATCTATCTGCAACTGGTAGGATTAGTCATGACTGAGGTAAAGCTATCTGTTAGTGATGTTTTCGGTTCCAGCTTAGTCAGGTTTAGACACCTGAAGATTCCTAAGCATTCTTTTTCGATACTGTCATTTTTGTTTAGCACACTTGTAAGGACAGAAACTGAAGAAGGAAGATGTAAACACACAAAAGTACCTTGCACTATGAGGAAGACTGAAGCTTCTGTTGATCCACCTTCACTGGACACCAAACAACTGTACTCCCCTGCATCGCTGACTTTCACGCTCCTCAGCTCCAGTGAGAGATCGGCCAGAGTCCTAATTCTTGCTGGATCTGCCAGTCTGATATCTCTGCCATTCCTCTGCCAGGTTAGATTGTAATGCACAGCACTGATGACAAGACACGTCAAAACTGCTGTTTCTCCAGGAGTGACTGTAATGTTATTAAGCACTTGGATGATGGGAGGAGGCTCTGTATGAAATCAAAAGATTCAAATCAGAAGACCTCAAACCCATTTTGCTCACCTATAGATAAATCTGTGTTCCTTGTAGGAAAGATGCAGTACAACAGAAATTACTGGTAATGGCTTGTCAGTGAATTCTTCTAAGCTATCGTCTAGTTACGAGACACTTTAGAAAGCAATGTACATAAAACACCAATGCATACTGAAATTCAGACCTATAAGTTATAAATGCGAGAGGTGAAGCAGCATGGCAAAAGGATGGGGGTGGACTTAGGACTGTGGAATACAGCAGGGTTTTCACTCCTTGCGATGGTCATATTTATTGATCGTTTACACTTAATAATAGATCTGAGTGTTTTAAAGAATATCACACCCAACAAATGGAAGGCATGGAAAGACACTGCAATACCAGAGGGAGCATTGGGAGAAACAGTGCAGCCATAGGGTAAGATGCTTACTCCTTCAGCAGGGCTGAAGAACTATTTCATCCAAGAAGGCTGAATGGAATGTAGGGACAGACCTTAAGCAAAATTACAAACAGAACTATGCACACAAAAGGCATCAAGTCAAGTGCATGACTATTTCACACTGGCTCAAAACCCAATGGATAATTAAATATTTAAGCAAGATTTTTGAGGACAGTCACATGTAGCTAGAATTAATTTTGAAGACAAGTCGCCCTTCTACAGGTCTCTGCCAAAGGCTTTCAAATGATCTTCTTTGAAAGTCTCTTAGGATGTTGTAATAAAAACCATGATGATCATTGCACATTGGCAACCCACACGTGTCTATTTTAGTTAAATATTAAAGTTTATCAGATACTCAGAATTAAACTGAACCCTGTGTGATTTAAAACTACACACAAGTGTGGCTAAATGGTACAGGCCCAGAATAAAGACTGGGAACAAGCGGGCACAAAGGCAGGGCTTGTCTCTGAATGACAAAGTGTATGGGAACTCTCTCTGCTACATCTGCCCTTGTCTTCCACAACTCTCTGAAAGAAAATGTGCTATTTAAAAATTTTAAATAAATATGAATCTTCATCAGTTTTCAGTAACTTAAAAACTCTTTATCAAAACCGCTTATGAAAATACCTGATAAATTCAATGGAAAGAGTAGAGATGTTAGAAAACTTTGGAGTCTGGATAGGACGGGCACATAAAATATAGGACGCCGGACATCATTAAATTCGAATTTCAACAACATTTGGGACACACATGTGCAAAGACAGAATTTAACTAGGAATGCTGTGTTTTTGTTCAAGTGTGGACAGTAGTAATAGGATGCTTAGTTTTATTCATAATTAATTGTGTAACTTTGGCAAAGCCAACTTAATATCTTGTTTATCTGTCTGAGCAGTGGGTTGGTTAAATCAAATAACCTTAAAGACTCCTGACTCCAAGGTTTTGTAGTGCTCACCTGCCAGGATTAAGCCACCTGCTCAGTGTAGCCCACATCCAATGACCACTTTAGATGGAATAAAACCTCTGCTTTCCTGCCTCAATTCAAGGCTGCTCCAGCTCCCAAGTTCCCTGGGAGGTCAGATGAAGCTTTCTTGAAACTGTGTCATAATTCATGTCTCTCCACTTGTTCACAAGTGTCTTTTCCTAGTGAGTTCTCCCTGACACTCTGCCTCCTTGCTATGCCTTGGGTTATTTCCTATTCATATAAATTGAAATAAGTGAAATGATCATTTTTAGTAACATGTGGGTAAATAAACTTGAAATAAGATACGATACTGCTGGTGCACAAATACCTGAAGATAGTGAAGATTATGCACTCTGAAATATTTGTACATATTAAGTACATCTGGTAGGGACCAGGGGATGATGAGAAAGAACTATGGAAGCTTGTGCAGGAGGCTAAGATTATATATTACCAGAAACAATCTGCTCCTGGAGCATAAGGAACAGCATTTGAAAGTAATGTCATGAGTATGGTGTGAGCTGGGGAAGGAACCTCAGATAGGAAGCACAGCATTCACCGGCCTGGTGCTGTCAGGAAGGAACTCTGGGCTGTGAGTCAGGAGGCCAGGGATCTACTTCATGCACATGTCCACCGGATCATAAATGGGTCACTAGTTCCCTCAAGACTTCTGTTTCTTTAGCTATAAAACGATGACATGTTACCAGATTGGTTAGTTCCAAGTCTTACCGTATTCTGAAAAAAAAAAGTTTGGTCATCTTAAATCAAGATTTCCTTTCATGGACATGCCCTTGACAAATTCTCTTTGTGTAGAATTTTACTTAATCCCAGAATTTAAGGGGGGGGAGAGAGAGAGAGGGAAAAAGGGAGACACAGAGAGAAAGAGAGAGAAAAGATGTTTCATATTAAAATATCAATAGAGCTGGGCATGGTGGTGCACATCTTTAGCACTCAGGAGGCAGAGGCAAGTGAATCTCTGTGAAGCTGAGGCCAGCTTGATCTACATAGTGTGTTCCAGGCCAACTGGGGCTACAGGAAAACTCTGTCACAAAAAATTAATTAAATAAATAAATAAAATCAATACAGAAAATTAATATAATTGTAGTAATATTAAACTAAACCAACTAATGTTTAGTCATTGTTTTCTACCCTTTCATATTAAATAAATGCTTGTTTACCCATTTTGTATTTAGAACAAAAACAACCAACATCTGAAATGAGCCAAACATCCTTGAACATATCAACTACAACAAAGTGCTCAAAAACCGTGAAGGAATATGTCTGCAAATTTTGGATCCTCTGCAAATGGCTACTGGCGGGTCTTTGACTTTATATAATAATGTTTGTGGTGATGCAAGAATATCAATATCTCATAATGCTCACTTCCTAATACTTCTGTACAAAATCTGAGATCAGGCAGTCTAGTGAATTGGCACCTGATTCCCATATATAGATAAGTAATTACAGGAGGTTGACTGAGCTGGGACCTCAGGCTAGGCAAAGGGAAATTAAGAAGTAGGTGGAGGCTAACCCCTGGAATGCTAAGCATCAGCTAGCCTGAAAGAAATGGTCACCCTTTCACACCCTATGGAACACTCTTTTGTTTTTCCTGCTGTTAGGTCAGTGCCATTTCCACTGATGCTTTTACCTTCATTCATAAATGACCGAATGGAATAATTACAGAAAATCAGCTTGGGAACAGTACAGCTCCACAGTTATGTCAGTACCTGGCTGGTGCAGATGAAAGCAAACAAGGCATGCGCAGAATACACATACTGAAGTCACTGGCACCACAGAGCCAGCTTCCCAACAGTCAGTTCAGAAGTTCTTACTGGCACCTCCCAATTACTTATGCAAGATGCCTAATCAACTCGCTCAAGCCTCTTTCCCTCCTCTCCTCATCTTAATTAAGACTGCTGGGAAGAATACTCAAGCGCCCAAGTATTTACTTTCCCAGAAGCTTAGGAATGTTGACACAATTCCAGGGCTCTTCATAATTTCTGGAGATGGAAAAAAACATAGTTTGTGATATATGTCAACTTGCTAAGCTATTTGAGGGGCCAATCTTCATTTTCCTAAGAATAAGAAATACAAATAGTTTCACTGAGAGAAGAAGACGTCTGCCTGATTTACATACCCCTCTTTCAAAGTTCAGGTTGGACACAACAAACTCTAGGATTCTAAACCATCTTATAACTAAAACATTGCTTCTGTCTTAAATTATCAGGAAAATACACACTGAAAGCAAATATAGACATTGTTATAACTAGAACAGCGACACCAGGGTTAGATGAGGCTACTATTAACAAAGGCAAACTCTAGTTAATGAGACCGACAGAAAATAATTCAGTGAAAATGAAGTGCTTGCCTAGGACTTATTTATGTGAGATCCTGGGTTCAATCCCCAGTATTGAAAAAAGAATATTCAGGGGGCTGGACAGATGGCTTAGTGGTTAACGACACTGACTGTTCATGCAGAAGACCCAGGATCAAATCCCAGCACCCACATGGGAGCTAACAACTGTAACTCCAGTTCCAGGGGACCCGACAACCTCTTCTGTCTTCCACGCGCATTGCATGACACAGGTGCACTTACTTACATGCAGGCAATATGTGCATACACATAAAATAAAATAATAAATAATAAAATTTTTAAAAGAAAAAAGAATTTTAAAAAAGAATATTCAAAATATAGCTACATATTGAGTAAGTGGTTTAAGCACGATCATTGATTTTTATCAGTAAACATTCCCCCTAAGAATTCTAGAAAATTAAAGGACAATGTTTTTTTACCTTAATATTATTTTACCTTACAAAATATTATTAATTGTGCCTCCCACAAAGTCACAAAAAACTTACTGTCTGAATGCAAAATAACTAGCATTACTTCTGTCCTTATTTGTAGTTATATTCTATCCACTAAGGCTGTGTTCATAGAATGTGATCAGTTTCATTATTGTCTTCAATTTTTTGTCAGAATCTATTCATAAAAAATTCCTTATCATTATATATGCAAGAAAGGGGAAGCTTATGCCCCTGTTATTCTCAGAATAGGTCCTTCCCTAAAACTTTATTATCTCAAAGGGCAATACCATATGATTACCAAAAATTATTTATTAATTCCTTAGAGTAATGATAACAGTGATGACAATAACAATATTAATAATTAAAATAGGGCTGAAGAGATGGCTCAGCAGTTAAGAGCATGATTGCTACTAGAGAAGACAAAGTTCAGTTTCCAGCAAAGTTGGGCAGCTCACAACCACCTATAACTCCAGCTGCAGGGCAGTTCAATACTTCTGGCCTCCTCTACAGGTACCTACATGCATCACACACACACACACACACACACACACACACACACACATATAATGAAAAAATTAATAAAAAATAATAACAATGACAGTCCATTAAATGCTTCTAGGTGCCAAGCTACCTTCAAAGTGCCTTGTACATATTGCATACATCACCTAACCTCCACGGAATAGATATTGCCTTATCATCCTTATTTATAGTTAGGGAAGTCAGGTATTAAATCCTTAAGGATGCTACAGAGAAAGTCACAAAGGCAGAATGTGATGAAGCCAAGATCTGAGTTCACAATCCAATGGAGTCAATAGACAACTATGAAGTCATCAAGAAAAATGAATAAATGCAAGTGCATATTAACATCTCATTTCCGTGGGTTCATTCATAGTTAGGTGACAGAAAAGAAGTTGAAGACAATTACCTGATACATCAAAAAATGTCTGTGCCCGTCCAGTCCCCGCGCTGCTGACAGCAATGCATTCATAAGAGCCTTCATCAGACAAAGCCACCTTTTCAATATCCAAGTTCACACTGGCAGATTCTCTGGGGACAAGGAAAAAGAAAGCTTTCAGTTGCTATAAAACAAGAGCGAATTGAAAGCAGCGCGCTGTCAGTTATTGAAGGGCTCGTTCAAAAGAATGATGGAAAGAACATAAACCGATAAACTTCAGATTAACTTTTCACTTAAAATTACACACCTTTTACATTTCAACCAGAGTTAAGCTTTTCTATTCTGAGAAAAAATGAGACAATAAACTATAAGAATGAAAAATTACTTTTAGAGAATTTTCTTTCTGGATATATAAAAATATGATTGAGCGGACAAACAGTCGAAGAACGCCACCCCCTCCGCAATCCTGTCTTTTCCAGTTTTTGGTTGGGACTCCTAAGCAATACAGTAAAGCATGGTAAGTTAAAAATGTGAAGGTAGGAAACTAGCTTTTTGATTTACAAATATAAATTCTCTTTAACTTTCTTTTAGATGCTCCACCTGGGCCTATAATATTGTATCATGTTTAGCCTGGACATACAATAAGCTACAAGAAAAGAAATATATATATAAATTTAGTAGGCAAACTCTATATCTTTGAAAAAATTCTGCTACATTATGCATTCATTCATTTAATAAACATTTATCCTTTCCAACACTGTTAAAATTCTTTTTTTCAAATGCAGTTGAAATAAAAATATTTTTATAATTTTTTTCTTTTATCATCTATAGTTAATCCTAACTTTTTTTTTAATTGAAGATAAAAGTCCCTGCAGAGTCACCCACCAGTTTCTGAGTGGTTTAAGAGACCATTCCCCCTGGGAGAGCTCTCCCACTCAAACACTACTTACCAAAGCAACCATGAGTAGCCTACTGCACCCTGATTTCATGTTTAGCTATGACATAGAGTTTGGAATAACAAGTTAAAGCAGAGCTTCCTATCATCAGGAACGTGAGAGCCTAAGGAGTCCCTGCTTTGCACAGTATAGTAGCTGAGAATACCTCGCTAGTGTTTCCTGGATTCTGTGGGCACTGTGTGCCAGTGGTACTTTGTGCTACATTCAGAAAAAAATAGACTATCGCTCCACTATGCACTGCTCTGGACAGACTAGCTGTGTCTCACACTCTTCACAGCAGTACACTAGGCACTACTTAGCAAATGTAACTCTCTAGGAGTCCTGTAAGTTCTAGGAAGGTAAGAACTTGAAATGTATACATCTTTGGTGTTCTATGCAATGTCTAGCTCAAAGCTGAGCACATATTAGCATATTAGGAATCATCAAAAGCCCAGGCTCAAGGAAACATTAAAACACAAAACAAAAAGTTGTCTGGTCCCAAATTCTTCATTAAAAAAAAAAAAGAACAATAACACATTTGTTCATAGGGCACATAACCTGTTTGCCAATTGCTTGAAGAATATTCTTTATAGATACACATAGTGAGACAAGGTCTCATTATGTAGCCCGGGTTGGCCTTGAGCTTGTAATCCTCTTGCCTCAGCCTCTCAAGTGCTGGGATTGAAGGCATGTGCTAATATGCCTGTTTTAATAATTATTTTTCATGTAGCCTTCTCAGTAGACATAAGCATTATATTACCACAACAAAATCAAGGTTTTACAGAGATGGACTTTGGAACAGGGAAAAGAGCATATTCAAAAGATATGTCCCACTGCTAATGCAAGCTGCTTCTCTCTTCCATCCCCTGACAGCCAAAGTGGCTGACACAAACGAAGATTAAGTCCCATGTTTCATATTACTGGGAAATCTAGGGGCAGAGACATGTGAGTGAATTGGGATTAGAGTATCAGCCTGTCATCACCCGTGCCTAATTTTCTCCTAGACTCTTGCATCCAAAGAGCTTAATACATGTTAGCAAGGCCTGTCACATCTCAAGGCCACAGAGCTGGAAAAATGAGAAGGCAAATTTTTGTGGCTTACCTCCCAGGTCTTGTGTGGAATCAATGAGTTAATGTTTATAAAGAATCTCAAATGTCTTTGAAAAATGTCACTAGTTAAGCAGGAAGCTGAAATATTTTATTTCATCGGCCTGTTATGTAGCATCACCATGTGATATCCTGCTTGGTCATATTGGTGGTTATAAAACAGGCAACTAAGTAAATCATTGAACTGTGTTATTATAGAGCAGGCAATAATACAGTTCAAACATTAAAGAATGGAAAACTTCTTTATGGTGGATGTGTAAGCCACAAGTATTGCTTAAAACGAATCTCCATAAAGAGATTACGTGAATTAAGACTGTCAAACAGTTAATATCTTATGGAAGTTTGTGTTAACATTGGATCAATAGTGTAAAAGATTGATCATGTAATTTTGGGGCTGGAGAGATGGCTCAGTGGTTAAGAGCACTGACGGCTCTTGCAGAGGACCCTGGTTTGATTCCCAGCACCCCCATGGTGGCTATGAACCGTCCTTAGCTTCAGTTCCAGGGAAATACAAAGCCCTCTTCTGACTGCAGCATTGCACAACATGGGTGCACTCACATACATGCAAGTAATACACTCATACACATAAAATAAAAATAACAAATATTTTTAAAAGAAAGCTTGCTCAAGTAATTCTTAGAACCTTCCCCCCAAATCTAGTCTGTTCATGGTAACTTAAGAGATGGTATTGTCCAGAAATATTTTTTTTCCATTTTCAACATCTACTCAGTCTTTATCAACTAGATTACTTTCATTTATCGAAAAAAGTCACTCAGCCTTAGAAAGAAAAGTTGGTGTCTTTTAGGAGACTCCCACTGATTGTCCTCACATGCTTCGGGGGCACCATGTCCGCCAGCTCTAGCAGACCGTGAACTTCCTGACGTGTCCTCCCCTTCACCTCCTGGCTCACTGGGCTCCAGATATACTGTCCTCCTTTCTGCCTTTCACTCCCACTTGCCCAGTCTGCTTGGTCTTGTGCATTTGCACTTGCTCTTGCTGGTGTGTGAACTCTCCCCAGGATATGTGATCTACCACATCTCTCACCATTGCTAGGTGTTTGTTCAAATGCCTCTCACCTGGTTTTAAGTTTGCAACTTGAAACTGCAAAGCCACATGCATCTCATCTACCAGTGTTATTATTTCTAATTAACCTGGGGTTAATTTACCCTAGCACTCATCAGATTCATTTTTCACATAAAGCTTTAAATCAGATTCACAGACACTTTGGTTCCAAATCCAATGAAGCTGTTTTCAGGGCTCTTTTTCGCAAGGTGCCCTTCAAGGTCTGTTATGTTGGATTCATAGTTCTATATTCTTTGACTCAACTTGGGACTTTCAACTTATGTAAAATTCAGACTATATAAAATGAGTAATTTTTATATCATCATAGTTTGTCTATTATCTGTTTTCTGTCTCCTTCCATGGCAATATGAGCTCTACTTAGGTACAAACTTATATCTATATTGTTCAGTTCTATACTCTAAGACCAAGGGCAAGTAAGTAACTGGTAGGGAAAGAGTATATTCAAATAAGTAGAGAGTTGTATTTATATGTTCATTGCTATAAATTATTACTGATAGAGACATTTACATACTTTAAATACTGATCTACTCCCAGTGCAACTCCATTCCTCACAAAGCTCAAGGTAAAGGGCAAAAGACTCTCAACAGAGCAGAGGATTTGGCCTGGCCGCAGGTAGTATCCTGGCGTTCTCTTGGACATTGTAACTTTGGGAGCATCTAGGAAAATAAAAACAATATAGGTTACAAAAGTCACAATGATTCTGGGTACTTCCTATGAAAGAATCTAAGATACTGTAGCATTTTGAAATCAACGTATTTCACTATTAACATGTGAAGAAATCTTGGGGTTGGTTCTGTTCTTATGATTTTACATTGATTAAATAATAGTTGTAGAGTTATGACTTAATTTAACAAATCTCAAGCTTACATATAAAAGATAAGTTTCTGGTTCCTGCCCAACTTTATAAGGAATATTTCTACTTTGTAAGTTATGATTGAAGTTATAGGTCTAAGCTTTTGGTCAGAGTTTGGTCAATGAGAAGTCACCCAGGTAGAAATAGATGAGGCCTGGGGCCTCCAGGTAATTCTTTTTAAAAATATTTTATTTGTTATTTTTATTTTTTGGTATGAGTGTATTGCCTGCATGTATGTAGGTGCACCTGTGTCCTGCAATGCCCTCGGAGGTCAGAAGAGTACATCGGATTCCTCTGGAACTGAAGTTACAGGATGTTGTTAGCTGCCATGTCGGTATTAGGAGGCATTGAACCTAGAACCTAGATCAAAAGAGCCAGTGCTCTTGACCATTGGGTCATCTCTCTGGCTTCCAAATAATTCTTAACTTATAACCTCATCTGTATATAATAGAAGATATACTAAGTGACTAGTTTAGTAATTAACTGACTAATTATATAAATTTGACATTGATTATTAATTACTTGTTAATAATTAGTAGGATCATCACCATTTGTTCACAGTTCACTACAGTTCATGGAACAGAAGGCACCTGACAGTTGTATGTAAATATTTAGAAAATTTAGATAACTAAAGTATTTGGGGGAAAAAGAGGGCAGCAGAATTTTCCAGTTTAAGTTCTTACATGGACAAAAGTTATCAAAATTCTCAAATGCACAATCAGTAAGACAACGAGAAACGTTTGAAGTGTTATTTAGAAGTTAAGGAAAACCAGGTTATCTAAGTATAAATACAAATAAACTTGGTGATACAGTAGCTTTATAAGGAAACTGTCCTTTCTTTCACAGTCCATTCTTTACCTTTGGACTGCACTATCCCTTTAAGCTAGCAATATTCCAGTGTTGGGTAAATAATGCCTTACCTGGCACAATACTAGAAAATGAAACACTTGACACTCTCTGGAAGAGATAATCATCTTTATCATAGCCTGTCACTTTGAGAAAGAAAGCTTCATTTGGTGGTATAAAGTCAGAAATATTCCATATGCCATAAGGTTTTCGATCTGGGTAATATTTAACAGGAATCTTCTTAAGAGAATCTCCTGAGATACTCAAAAGTTCAAGAAGATCTACTCTGGCTGGACTGGAAATTCCTGAAGTATTCAGCAGCACATAGGTAGGTATTCCTAGAAGAGAAAGACTTTGCTCTCAGTTACAAGCATCACACAATTAGGGCCATACATCAAATACTAACATTATAGCAACATGTAAGTACCATAAGGATTAGTCCTATACACTGCTCTGAAAATTCCAGACCAGTTGTAGAACTTTTTTCTTCATATAAACAGTATATATGTCACCACAGAAACTTGAGAAATTCTATGTATCATTTTATGGCATTTTAAGTATACTTACATATAGAAGTATTAGAACTGTGAATATTATATTGTATGATGTTTGATTGTACAAATATTTTTAAATTTAGAACATTTTAAATTTATGATTATTAAAATGACCACATTAATTATTGGTAAGTTTTTCTATTTAATATAAAGATTTGTGGTTTATAAAGTATTCTTCATGACAATTTCAGAGTTTTTACATAAAACTACAAATATTTTTAAAGATTCACTTTCTGTGAATCACAACTGCAGCAATAAAAATAAATAAGCAAATATCAGAAAAATATTGTAAAGGTCACAGTATGGTTGAGTTTTGGTTTTAGCTATAAGATAATAAAATTTAATGGAACAAGAATAAGCTTTAATAATCAGTAACAATTTCACTTTTGAATATCTATCAGCATGCACTTCATCCTGACAAGGTAATTTATAGATTTTAATATGAAAAATGTCAATGTCTAAATGCTGTTCTAAATTTAGTAAGTAGAGGCTCAGTTAGGGTGTTCACTGAAATACATATTCCTAGCCCTGACTGCCGTGGTTGCAATTCAGAAGACTGGAGAGGGGAATCTTAATGTTATGGAGTGCCGTCAGGTGTCAGATGCTTTTGGATCATTCTGGTGTCACTGGTCTTAGAACTATACTTTGCCAAAAAGTAAGGCAGAAGAGCAATCAGGTTAAGTAAACAGGCTATGATTTTCAATGTCATTGAATGCTACAAATCCACAAAACCCTATGCCACCTGGGACATCATTTTCACTTATACCAGTTTAAGTGGCATATACATACAAACCTTGCACAGGTCTGCTGAGGGTATTTTTGAAGTCCAGCGTGGGCTTTCGGGAAAAGCCAGCTCGGAAATCAATAGTGCTGAGGCCGGTGATACGAACAGAGTGCCTTCCACTGCTGGAGGTCTGAAAGTTTAACAACAAACCTAATAAGTAATTGATTACAATAAACACTACCAGCATGATAAACTGAAAAATGTTTAAGATTGATGTTTCTCAGGGCTGGAGAAGATGGCTCAGCGGGTAAGAGCACTGACTGCTCTCGAAGAGGACCATGGTCCAGTTCCCAGCAGCCACACGGTGACTAACAACCATCTATAACTCCAGTTCCAAGAGATTTGACACCCTCTTCTGACCTCTTCAGGCACTACATGACACAGGTGCACTTACATACATGCAGACAATACACTCATAGGCATAAAATAATAAAACAAAATAAAATATTTTAAAGTTTGATTTTCCAGTGGCTGGAGAGATTGGGTCAGCAGTTGAGAGCACAAGCTTCTCTTGCAAAGGACCCGGGTTTGATTCCCACCACCCACATGGAGGCTAACAACTGTCCATAACTCCAGGTCCAGGGGAATCTGAAGCTCTCTTCTGACTGCCATGAGCATTGCATGACACCAGTGCACTTACATACATGCAGACAATATATTCTTACACATAAAATAATAATAAATAAATAAAATATCTTTTCAAAAGATTGGTGTTTCACAATTAAGGCTCTGACCTGAGTATTCTAAATTTAGCTGTGATTCTCTATTTTAACACGCAAGTTTTGTAATACACTCCTCATGTAAACTACACTAAACTATAATTCAGTAAAATATTGCATACCCAATGGTGTGTAATACCATTTGAAGGTAAACATTTAAAGGTCAATGTCCAGCCACTAATACCTAAAACTTGAAGTAAACTAAAGTTCCATGTAGCCAGGACCTCTGCTTTCTTCCCTGCCATCACGTGGTAGATGTTCAGCAAAAACTGATAAAATAAACAACAACTACATTTTCTCCCAGAAATACCATCCAAGTTCAATTCTAGAATTTTTTTCTTTTCTTTGCCTCTGAAACATTACTGCCAGCTTAAGTACAAGAGCTGACCATTTTCCAGACTTCGAACATCTGATGTTCTCAGATCAGGAGCCTTCTGGCAAAGGTGCTTGGTGCCAAAATATAATTGTGAGTCAAACATGGAGTTCACACCATGGCTATTGAGGGAGATAGATGGAGAAAGGGAAATACTTAATATAATGCAATAAATACAGCAATAGAAATACACAAAAGAAGCATAGATCAGCCTGTTCAGCTGAACCCTCATAGAGGTGATGGTGGTGGAATTTAATATCAAATCAAAAACTAAGTACTAAAGTGGCAGGTATGTTTATAAATAATGAACTATTTGGATTTAGATCACAGAGTAAAATGATAATACTATTTATTGGGTATTTCTTGCATTCCCAGGCCTTTAAAACACATTGGCTTATTCAATCCTTATTGTGAACTTTGAAAAGAGATATAATTTTTCTCGGTGTAAAGATAAGGATGGCCCTAAGTTAAGTAGTTTGTCCAAGTACACAAGATTTGCTAACTGCAGAGGGAGAGTTTTAATTCAAAGGTCAGGATCTAGGCTCCCTCCCACTGTATGACACTATCCACTATGGAGAATTAGCATTTGCCTCCCCCTCAGTTTCTCTCAAAGGATCTGGGACTCTCTTACACCAACACTACACCTATACCAAATCACTTGAACTGTTTGGTTAAAAAGTTCAGACTCCTGGGCTCCATCCCAGAGATACTGAATCAAAAATCTCTGGTGAATAGTGTATAGGTATTGACATTTCAAAATCACTGAAGACTTAGAACAATAGTACATCATTATTTTATTACATTAATCACTAAGATGAAATGTCGCATAGTATCAGCATATTAGTAGACTAAGAGAAGAGAGATAGAGAAAAACATTGACATGATAACATTTGAGAAGGTGCCTAACATGGATTCAACTCCAAATACAGAAAGTATACGTACTAAGTTCAAAGCAATAAGAAGATGAATTAAAAATACATATAAATCTGATAGCCTGCCTCCTGAAGACACATCATGGTTAAAGAAGGATCATCTCAAGCAATTTGCAAACTATCAGCATCCCCTGACTCAATGTGGCTCCTTACTATATGGCAACGAGGCATAGATTGGATAAGGAGATATGTGCCTATTACTGTAATATTTCTTCCTCATTCTGTAAGAAATCTAATCTGAAGAAAACGAAGGAAGAGAAAGGAGAAAACACAACTTTGTGAAAACATGATGTTGTTTTACCATAAATGGTGTTGTAATGGTGTTGTAATGCTAAGTACTATAATTCATTATCACAAGGGTTACAAAAAATGATGTGTATCAGTATAAGGGTCTCAGTCTCACAATTTAGTCCACTATATTAAAAGAAAATATGAATCTCCCAAATTAAATAGCAAACTATAGATTTTGACTAATTTGAAATCAAAGATTATAGGTAGACTTACAGAAAATTTGCTAAGTCTGATATTCAGCTTCTTTGGATAATGTTGAACTTTCCTGAAGACACTGCTTACTAACTGAAGCCGTATGAATTAACCTGGATGCTCAATACTGCAGTAAGTAGATTTAGAGGAGCCCCTTATATCATATAGAATAAGCTAATTTTGATCTTTAAAAACTATTTTAACTAATAAAGGATGACTAATCTTTGTGCAATTCATATTTTAATATGAAGAATTAAACTCATAAAATAACATAGTTTAATGTTTCTATATTATACTATAAGACAGTACAAATATCAGCATAGAATTTAGAAGGATTTAAAAAATCTTTTCTTGATTTATTTTTATTTTATGTGTATGAGTGTTTTGCCTGTATGCATGTAAGTGAATCACATGCATGAAATGTCCACAGAGGCCAGAAGAGGACATCGGACTCCCCAGAACTGGAGTTTCTAAAAGTTGTTGGTGCTGTGAGTAACCTATGTCCTCTGCAAAACCAGCCAGTGTTTTAACCACTAGGCCATCTCTCCAGCCCCAGAATTTGGGATTTTAAATGAAAGACTCTCTGAGTTAGTTTTTATACACAATTATATCCTATTCAGGATTAATCAAGGTGTTAGGAACAAAAGATGTTAATAATCCAAAATAGTTGTCTTAAAATACAATAGAAAGAAGAAATTAAATATTTTGTCACTTCACAATATTGGGAATCGAAGTCAGGGGCTCATACATGCCAGGAAAGCAATGTACAAGCTGAGCTACATGCTCAATCCACATTTATCAAACTTTAATAATTATTTTTAAAGAATTATAATAGGCAATATCTTTAGTATTCTAAACATCACATTAAATCGCTTCATGATAAAGTGCCCAAAAGCTTACTACTCATTAAGCAAGCTATTCATTAATTCTATTTCTTATCTGAAATTCCATTAAAAATAGGTTTTGTTGTGCTAAAAGTTTTATGTATAATGATGGCAAAACCAAGGAGGAAGGAGAGAAAATTTTTGATCTGTATGTAACACACACTGAAACTAACCCTTTAATATAAATTATCTCTTAATTCTCACCAAAGCTCTGAAAAAGATACTATTTTACAGGTAAGAGCCATTAAATAATTTTCTCAAAATAAATAAACAAAACCGAATTCACACAGATAGCAGAACTGAGTGTGAGCTGTGAAGCTCCAGAAAACAGTTATTCCACGCATTTCTTGGGATGCTCTCAATGGATATATATAATAAGCTAGTTAGACCAAAATTAATGTCTTAATGTTTTTCTGTTTGGTTTTTATATTGTGTGGATTTAAGCCGTGGTTGAATTAAAATTAGAATATGGCTCAAAACTCATCTTTCCATTATAGAACATTGTCAAGTTTCCTTTCCTTCCATGAAGTCACCCTCTCCTTACATCTTCTGTAATGTAGGAAGAGAGAAATCTAGGAACAATATCTTGGCCTAATCCGAAACAGGAAATTTTCTAGACACCAGGCATTTGACAGAGTTTCCATAGGCTAGAAATTCTAACGGTTGTGTTTCAAATCATTTCATTGTGCAAGTGTTAGGAGTGCATATGAGTCATATTACTTCTCTGAGTGAGGAATCATATCTCTTTAGTTGTGCATTGGTCTAAGTTAGGAACATAGTGGCTACTGCAATGAAACCAGTGGTGAGACAACCAGTGGTAAAGACAACTGTGTACTAGATATACACTGGTGTCTTGGGATTGCAAATAGGTAACCTGTACCTTGAAAAAGGACCGGGAGTCTAGGGTGGACCAGAGTCTAGGGTTTTGAATTGGAGCAAGACTGCAGAAATGAAGAGGCTGAAGCACGTGAGAGAAAGCACCATGGAGAGCTCCAGAGGCCCCTGAGCTGCTCCTGGGACATTTGGGTGCAGGTCTTCCTAGCCACCTGCACTGCAGATCTATCTACATAGCTTAAGGGCGATGATTTGTTAAATGCCCACATTCAAAGCCCCATTCAGGGTAGCACCATGGCATATCATCACATACCAAACATTACTCAACACACACATAGTAAGTGTAGATTTAATAAATGATATTAAAGTCATTCAACCTGCCTGGTGTTTAAACGCTTCTTTAGATTCTCCAAAGATCGGATTCACTAAGAACTCATTAAATTTTTCTGGATGCAGTGTGCTCAAGCTGCTCACAAATTGCCATGCATAATTTTATTAGAGCTAAAGCTAAAGCAGCCCAAAGAAATTATCACTCATTTAAGGACAAGCATCAAGCCCAGTGGCATTTATTCCAAGCCCAATGCTCCTTCAAAAGTTGCTAAGTCTGTGGACAGGACTTTAGGATACTATAATATTTGGGCAGCATTGGACTCTAGGACAAAGAAAAAAATAATGTTCTCAAATTTGGTGGCTGCCACTGTAGATGTCCAAGAATCCTTTGTGTTAGGAACAGTCAGGTCAGGGGTATTGGTAAACTCTTCTCTGAAAAAAGAAGCCTTAATTTTTGATATTTTCTAACAGATATGGTATAAATAAACTCAAACATGCTGATTTCTAGATCCTGACCTGATGTCAGTGAACACAATGGGCAAGATAAGTGTACAGCTGGATTTTCATGAGTCACCATGAGCCAGCCACAGCATACTGTCAGGCTATAATAATACTTCTGGTCAATGGGTTATAAAAATCCACATGGAAATATATTTAAAAGCATACTTAATAATAATAATATATAGTATGCATATTTTTAAATGGAATTATGCCACATGTAGTGATAATGCTCCCCCAAAGAACTGTAGATTATCTAGCAAAAAATCCCAGTGTCAGGCATAGTAAACCTCCCTTAAAGCTGTTGGTTAGAGAAGCCCAAGTGACTCCCCAAACAGTATTGGCTATTGCTATTGCCCATAACTTGAAGGTAAGACCCTATTGTTGAAGACATCACACACTTCAGACACACACTTAGAGGAGTCAAGCTGGAGCTGACCTGGAACTCTCCCTGAGGACCAGCTCTTACAGTGCTGGAAGAGCATTGGAAGCTGCTGTACAAGCAATAGTTCTGCCTAGTTATAAAGCCCATGAATCACACAAATGACTGGCCCAGCAAGATATCCTTAACGGTGCAACAGTGGCTCTTTTATCTTGGAGGTGACCAACAATTGTCTAATTGGATTTACAACCCACTCAATAGGAGGAGATCCATGCCTGGTGCTGTGAACCTATCCAAATACTCATGGTTGAAGAGGCCATAGACCCTAGAGGAGAACCTACTACTGCCATTCCCTTCAACCAACACAATTTCTAACTCTACTCTAAAAGCTCATCTGTAAATCCACAGGTAAGTGTAGCTCTTGCTCCTCATCAAAGAAGCTTCTTTTTTTGCAACAGATGCAGATGATTACAGAGATCTACAACTGGTCAAAATGCAGAGAATACTGGTCTGTGGGCTGCCCAGCCCCAATTGATACATCTATCATTCAATGCTATACTTAAAGCTCAGAGTCTTGAAATAAAATAGTGTCCAGCTCTTTTCAACACACTTGCTTTTAAATGAGACACCATTGTTTATAAATTAAAGAATATGATGGTCTTGATCAACGAGAACTACTGTGATCCAGGCATTGTTTCAACCACAAGCACACAATAATGCCAGCTAAATATATATGTCATTTTACTAGGTATTGCCTCTTTGAAGAAACATGATGGTAAAGAAAGAAATGTATTTTAAGCATAGAATAAACTCTATTTAAATGTATGTGGACTTATGCATGTGTATATGCCCAAGTTTATCTCTACTCACATGTACAGATGTCTATTTTTGTGTGTATGAGTGTATTGTTGCATGTATGTAAGTGTACCCATGTCTTGCAACTCCCACAGGGGTCAGAAAAGGGTGTCAGAACCCTCAGAACTGGAGTTATGGACAGTTAGCTGCCATGTTGGTGCTGGGATCCAAACCTGGATCCTCTGCAAGAGCAGCCAGTGCTCTTAACCACTAAGCCATATCTCCAGCCCCCTACAAATGTATTTTAGGAGAAAAACTTTCCATGTAGTTTACAATCTAATACTGGTAGGCCAAAGAAACTGATGTAATTTTTTTCAGTAACTATTTTTATTGATTTTTTGTGAATTTTATACATTTTAATCATATTTTGACCCCCTCCCCTACCTGAACTTCCCCATAGCCACCCTCCTCCCACTGATTTCATGCGTTATGACATATATGTTAAGGCCTATCGAGTCAAGTTTGTGTCCCCAGATATCCCTCAGTGTGAGTTCATCCGCTGGAGCCTGGTCAGCCTATCTAGCAATCACTCCCTTAAAGAAAACCAGCTCTCACTCACCAAGTAGTGATCAGCTGCCTAAAGGAACTGGATAAATTTCTAAGGAAAAACCCACTATAAAGCATTCCATTGACTCAAACATTAAATTAATGCTGCACCTGAGTTTGCTCACGGGCCTTCAAAAGTTACCAGGTGAGGGTGATTGGGGGACCACATACTTTCTCGTGTGGTCCTTTGTAGACTTAGTGATTTACTTACGAATCCTAAACAAGCTTATGAACTTGACTATGATTTGTAAAATATCCTTATACTTCAGAAACTGCATTAGTGTGCCCTGACAACAGACATAACTATCTAAACCAAAAAACTTTCTCTTAGTCTTAGAGTCTCAATATATCATGTAACTTGGTATATTCTCTTTTCTACTTGGGAGATTATCTATGGACAATTTATCTGAATTTGTTTAATGTAATCATACCCCAGGGGATGTGTTAAATTACAAATGATCATACTCATAATCCTGGGATAATAGAAACATTTTGTATTACCTAAATCTGTTATTTAGTATCATCGCAGAGAGCTTCCCTTAAGTAGAAGAGGACAAAACTTGGCCCAGAGTCGTTCAGTTCAATGGTAATAGTCAAATATTCTACATAGCTATATATTAGCTACAGCTGTCTAAATGGAAAATTCATATTGCTTCTCAGAAATAAGAGCCAGGATTTGTAGCTTCCATATAAATGGAAACTTAGGGGTAGCAAATGACTTTCTCTCCTGTTTTTAATAAAACTTAGTGTTCTTTTAAGTTACTTCTTTTCAACATGCTTTACCTACATCAGAGGCAAGCAAAAACATGTGAGTCATTCATATGATTATACAAATGAACTGACTCATTGTAAACATGCCCTAGTATATCACAGGAAATTCTTTGTTAGAGAAAGCACAAAAGAAAAAAAAATTTCCACTCTGGTGGCATTTGAAACATGAACACATTAAAGTCTCTCATTCTAGTGCGTCAACTATAGGCTAACCAAATCTGCCTGATTCCTTAGACGGCACCAGAATAAACATATTAACTTTTATTTGTAAATATTTATATGGTTCTTTCTTAAGAACTGTGGTCTCTGCAGTAATAAAACCTATTCAGAATAAACTGGAGAAAGAAAAATCTCTATAAATAAATAGAAATAAAGATAATATCGGGGAAAAAATAATCCAAGAGAGGTGCAAAAACTTTGCAGTAGGAAGTCAGAGGTAAAGATAGTATTTTAGAGAAAGAAAACATCTGACAAGATTTGAGAAAAGTTTTGGCATTTGAGTTGACTCTTGGGATATAGCTGCAAGTCAGAGTGAAAAGAAAGGCATTCTAGGGAAGAGCAGCTTAGAAAACAAGAACATTAGACAAATGAGTGGACAGAACCCTTTTCCTTTAATCTCAGCACTCAGGAGGCAGAGGCAGGTGGAGCTCTGTGAAATTGAGGCTAGCCTGGTCTACATCATGAGTTCCAGGCCAGCTGGAGCTACAGGGAGACTCTGTCTCAAAATAAATAAATAAATAAATAAATAAATAAATAAATAAATAAATAAATACAAAACAGGACCAAAAAACCCCTAAAACAAAGTAAAATTGAGCTTGACTGGAGTGCAAATATAAGTGATAGAGGATGATCAGAAAGGATGGTTGAGGTCAAATCACATGGTCTTTTGATATTTTGTAGGATCAAATAACATTGTTCTTCATACTTGGAATAAAATGTTATGAGAAACAGTCAAAAAGTCATTATTAATTCGTCTGATAGAGCTGACATTTTCCAGATAGCAGAGTGCAAAGGAGCTTAGCACGTAAGATACACTATCTAATCTCAGTTCTCTTCTTGAGAAAACACATATGTGAAACATTTGTCATTCATCAGCTATCTAACACTGAGAGCCAATGTCAGTAGCAATATTTATGTCAGTAGATGCAGCTCCATTTTCTTCGCACCACATTGATAACATCCTTTTGGCATTTCATATGAAAACAAAGCATGTTTCTTATTTTCAAGTTGACCTCAATGCTTTTGGTTTGTTTGATTGGTGCTACCTTTAATTGTAAACCAGGAATGTTCAAACCAGAAGTGAAGGCTCTTTGATGAGAACTAGAAATGAATGTCAGGCAATGTGATAATAGATATCGTGTCTTTTTATCAGCCTCTTAATTATAGGAGACTGAGCTTTGATGCTTGCCTAAACATAGTTGTTACTGCCTCCTCATGGTTCTTACAGGCTAATCTGTTCTAATTATCAATTAAATATACTTAGTGTCCATTAAGCAGATAGCATGAAACATTGCCAAAATATAGACACTGAGAATTGATAGCTGAATAAATAGACATGTAAAGCACAAGGTAAACAGCAGTTATGCTATATCCCTCCTCCAGGTAGGAGTTACTAAAGGATGACCACTGGTAGCACCCAAATCACCTGGAAACAGGTTTAAATGTCCCAGAATAAATGACTATCACCTGCATGCATTTTACAGTCAATAATGGATACCTTAGCATCATGATTCAGAAAGCAGCACCAGAGTACCCAGGTAGAGTGCTGGCTCAGGACACTGCTGGCTTAGGTCATGCTCAAATGTAATCATCTGAGGGATAAGGACATTCAACTCTCCCTATATTCCTTTCTACTTTGGTCATAGAAAGGCAGACTCAAGTGCCTGTCACACTGTGGGTAAGTTAGTCAAAATAACTATAACATCAAATTTAGTCATATTTATTTAAAATATCATAGTAGAAAATACTTCATCATCACCAATTAAATGCACTCAATATATATTGAGCATCTACTATATGCACAGAGCTGGATCAATAAGACAGATGCACTCTTAAGAAATTACCAAGTTTACATTCACATTGCCTTTTACCCTATCTTCTTATCCAATATTATTTACAGCCTCCCCAATCCACTCTACACTTTTCATTATCCCTACAGGGTTTAGAGTTCTGAGAATAAAAGAACTGATATTTTGGCACTAGAATCGAGTTACAGTATGAATTCCCATTCTTTAAAATTGCAAAATTAACGTATATATTCTTTGAAAATGAAAAATCTGACTGGAAATTCCTTGAATTTCTATGGTCTGTCAGCTCCATGCGTGTTCACAGCCATTCTATAATTTGAATCACGATCTCACGAATCCCATATCTTATGTAAAGAAGTTGAGTTAATGAAAGAGAAACTAACGTTCCAGGTACCTTCACTTGGGGTCTCCCACAAGGATTCTAGAACAAGTAATTTCCTTGGGAGATACTGAGCTGAATGATAAGAAGAGGAGAAATGACAGAGGAGCAAAGGTCAATAAAATGTGTGCTGTGGCGCCTGCTCCCATGGACTGCGTTTGGAGTTTGTTCCTTCCTGGGCTAAAAGCTGCTCCTGAGAGGTGTTAACTCTTCAGCAGAACAGCCTTGTTCTGATCTGAAGAAAAGCCTTTCAGATACAAAAATGCAGATTTTGAGCTGGAAAGATGTCAGAGCCTACTGAAAAGACTGAGAAATATGAGCAATTCACTTAGAGCACACACTACATCCCATCACACACAAACAAAATCAGAATTCCAATTCACAGTATCCTGAATGTTTGACCATATGTTATATTCTATATACCATGTCGATTATATAACCCTTAAAATAATCCAAGGACATATATAACATTTTTCATTAATGAAAATATATCTGCCAATAGTCGTTTCCAACAGCACTCGAGAGCTTGATTTGTAACATGAACTACACTATTTCTATATACAGTTTTATTTCATTCTCAGCCCAATCCCACAAAGAAATGCCATCCTCACATGACAGAGGAGAGCAAGGAGCAGAGAAGTTCTGTTCCCAAGGCAGTCTTTCTGCTGACTACTAGTCCCAGGCAGTTCTGGACCACAGCCTATAACTCTAACCATTGTTCTCTGTTAACTCCTGGTCAGCTGACTTTGGAAGTAGGAAGAGATAGTAGCATCAGTCCACAGATTTCATAACAGGAAAAATGTCCAAGGATTTTAATCCTGATCCTGTGATATCGATTACATTTATGGTTGACAAGACTTTGAAATTACTACCCAATTCACATAATCAACACCTCCTCTGCCTGTGTTTTTATTAAAAATGTTCTCAATCATTGCAAGAGCAGATTAAATAAACTATTTTATATACTTTAAAAGGATACCAGGGCTGGAGAGATGGCTCAGCAGTTAAGAACACTGACTGTTCTTGAAGAAGACCAGGGTTCGAATCCCAGAACCTACATGGCACCTAACAACTGTTCGTAACTCTAGTTCCAGGGGATCCAACAGCTTCTGTCCTCTGCAGGCATTGCACGACATGGGTACACTTACTTACATACAGGCATAACATTCATACATGTAATATAAAAATAATAAATAAAATATTTTAAAAAGATACCAGCATAAAACTAAAATAACGAATAGACTGTGAGATAACAGTACCTTCACTGTCCACATTCCAGGTTCTGGTTCTTTTACGTTCACCACTTTGGCAGAGTTGTGGATATTTAACAGCTCATTCAAGCCAAATCCCTTTTTTATCAGCTTCCCTGAATGATAAAACAAAGGTAACAAGTATATAATCTTTCTTTCACTTAACAAGATCAGCCAATTTAATACTATACACATCTAAGAGAATGATCACATTTCAAATAGACAGGGTTTTGGGGGGGGGGTTGTTGGTTATTTTTTACTAAGTATGTTACAACTAACTCAAAGAGTTTTTATTTTCTACTCTATAGTTAAAACAAAAAGCATTCCATTTCCATTGTATTTTGCCTAATGGACATTTATGTTCATAGCTCAAAGTGTTCTTTTATTTATATCCAAATATACATAATTTTAAGTTTCCACGTATAATGATTCCAGTATAATGCATTTTGATAGTAAAATGAAATTAACAATTGACAAACTGTCATCATATTTCCAAAGCCAGCCTACAGAACAATGGCTATAATACTAAGATGTTACATGCAGTCATTAGAGACAGGTAGACTCCATAGATGGCAAAACCAAACCAGGTTTTTCTGGAGACCAGTGCAGATCTACAACATGAACACTCTGGGCATATCCTTGTACAAAGTGCAAAGCCTTAACCAGTTTTCCAACTGATGCAGGAAACGACTGTATCTATGAAAAGAATAAGTAAAGGATGCCTTGCAATTAACTGTATGGTACATACCCTGGCAGCCTGAAATTTACCTTAAATATCTAGTCGGACTCTAAAGAGGAAAGAAATAAATTTGGAACTGAGCCATAGTTACTCACTTTGGGCCTTCATGGGGGTCCACTAATTCAGTCATATATAAAATAATCAAAAAATTGACAGTCATTGTGTGCCCAGGGGCTTTGGAAAGCAGTAGAAATGGAACACAATGGTGTATGCTTTTTTGGGTAGTGTGGATGGTACTGGATGCCATATCAGCGGGCGGAATATGACTGCAGCGGGAAAATCCACTGATGAGAACAGACCTCGGGGAGTCTGGAAAAAGGGTTTTATTTCTTTTGTAGAATTCAATGTGCTCTCTAGCCTGGACAGGGCCCCTGAGCACCATTTTGTATGCTGTTTTCTTTCAGGAATTATTTTCTTCTAAATTGCAAATAAAAAAAGCTATCTGCCTTCTTTCCCTTTACAAATATTCCCAAATAGAGGAAAAGCTACATAGCATATACCACAGCCACAGTGGAAACAAAGCTGTTCTGTAAGTACCAGTAGGTTCTTACCAAATATAAATGTTAAGAAAAGTGAAAAATGAGATTGCTTCTATTTTCAAATGGCTTTTCTCTTCTCTCTTTTCTTTTCTTCTTTCTTTCTTTTCTTTTCTTTTTTTTTTTTTAAAAAAGATAAGGTCTCTCTGTGTAGCCCTAGCTGTCTTGGAACTCACTATGTAGACCAGGTTGGCCTCTATCTCACAGAGATCCACCTACTTCCAAAGTGCTAGGATTATAGGCTGGCACCATACACCTGGCCCTCAGATTAGTTTTCAATGTAAATTTTATATAATTCCAGTGTTGGAATCAGGGAAATCCTATGGTTGTAAAATGCAAGTGAGAAAACAGTAAATTCAAACATTCTTTACTAAGAATACACATTTTATTTTATTTTATTATTTTATATTTTATTTTGGCATTGAACTGGGGCCTCATGCATGCTAGGCAACTTATTTATTTGTATGCATGGTGTGTGTTGGGGGGGTGACTACGTATGAGTGTGGAGGATCACAGCATGTACGTGGGGATCAGAGAACAACCTCAGGTACCAGTCTTGGCATTTCACCTTGGTTTCTTTGTTGTTTCGTTGAGACAGACTCTCTCTCTCTTGTTTTACCACCACTGCATATGCCAGGCTAGCTGTCCCCAGCTTCCAGGTGATTCTAGTCTTAGGCTTAGGAGTACTGGGACTGTTGACATGTGCTGCTGCATCCAGTTTATCGTGCAGGTTCTGAGGATTGGAACTCAGGTGTTCACACTTGTGTGCCAAGCACTGTACTCATCCCTAGCCCTCTAAATTTGAACTGTCTTCTATAAAATTTAGTCTTTCAAGAAAATGACGATGAACAGTTAGAAGGTTGTTTTAGAAGGAGTTATATTAGTGATTCTTTAAAAATCAACATAGTCATGACATATTTGCTACTAAGTTGTCTACATCATGCATTCAAACATAACTACTTTGTTCAAGCTTCAAGTATTTGGTGATAGTCCCCCTTTATTACTTTCCCTTACAGAAAGATATGACCATAAATTCATAGGACATTCCCATACTGAGTAACTTCCTCTTTAACTTTTTAGTTAGAATTTTTTCATGCAAAACAGCAATCAATATATTTTAAAAGTTTACTATTTTTGTATTATTTTCACAAAATAAAAAGAAATTGTCAGAACTAGCCTTGGTGTCACACACCAATAGTCCCAGCAGTTGAAAAGCTGAGGCAGGAGGATTGGGAATTTGAATCTTGTGGTAATGACAATTTGGACGTACTCTGGACAAATAGCTTTTACTAACCTTGCAAACAAAAAGTTAATCTTATGTTGTTTGCTTGTAATGTAAATAAGCACACCGAGCTATGTGTTCTTCTTTTTAACTGGGCTTATGTCCTTAATCCCTCATGACCCTTTCTTGCTCCCCATCCAAATAATTTCTGAATGTATGCATGCATGTTTCATATATGAAAGCATTGAAATCAGTGCTTATCACATTGTGAATAATGAGAGAAATTATTTCGTGTGTGTGTGTGTGTGTGTGTGTGTGTGTGTGTGTATGTATGTGATATTCTATGTCTAGGAATCAAAGGGCTAAATTTGTCTCTGATAAGGGTCTTAGCTTTATTTCCCCATTCACATTGGATATACTGTTTTAATAAAACAACAGAGGGCAGAGGCCCTTATTGTGGAGCACAGCTCCAAGAAAAATCTGAAGGAGCAGGCCAGCAGTTTGGGTCTGCTCTTGGCCTTAAAATGGATGCTAAGAGGATAGCAGAGTAAGGAGGCTCTAGTGGGAGAGGAAGGCTGTCTATCTGACGAGTTTACATTCATACTCAGATGCCAAGGAACTCAGAAAGTAAGCGACTGTGACCAGTAATAGTCATATATAGAGAGATTAGAAATGCATGTGAAAAAATGAAATGGAGATCTTTTTTAAAGGTTAAAAACCCTTATAATTTTATGTCTTACAGGGCTTATACTGAGTTCAAGAATATATAACTGTATTAATTCAATTGTGAACTTAGAAACTTACACCCACTTGTAAAAAAGATGTACTCTTGCTCTGGAGTGTGTTACTGAATATGTTAAAGCTGTATTGAAAAGCTTCTAATCTTGTAGTTATTTAAAAAAAATGGTAAAAAAATAATTCTTCAAAGCAAAAAAAATCAACATAAAATGTTAAATTTTACACAATAAATTACTATGAAATAGATACAAATTAAAAATATTTGAACTGAGGATATAGTTAAGTGGCAAAGCACTTGCTGAGCATGTAAAAGACTCAAGTTTAATCTCCAGTACAGCAATAATGGTAAGTTATTATTTAAATATATTTATTTGAATAATTTACAATAAATTTCATGAGTCTGATCTGTTCAAATATGAGAAATTTTAACTTTTTGATTCTTGTGTTAATTCAAGAATACCTAGGAATAAATTACTTTCTCCTTTTTAAACATTTTCTATAGTCACTCACGAATTTATTGAATTTATTCATAATTGTTCTGGCTAGCTTCAGTTGTCAAGCTGAAACACCGGAGTAGAAGAAACTTCAATTGGGAAATTTCCTCTATCGGATTGGCTTGTGGACATGTCTGTGAGGCATTTTCTTGATTGTTGAATGATGTGGAAGGGCCCAGCCCACTGCGGGTGATGCCACCCCTGGGCAGGTTGTATAAGAAAGCAGGCTGAGCACAGACGAGAGGAGCAAGCCAGAGAGCATCATTCCTCCATGGTCTGTGCTTCATTCAGTTCCTGACTCTAGGTTCCTGCCCTAAGTTCATTCCTTAGTTTCCACTGATGATGGACTGTGAGCTGTAAGCCAAATAAATTCTTTCTTCTCCAGTTGGTTTGGCCAGTGTTTTCATCACAGCAATAGAAAGGTAACTAGAACAATAATACTGGCAATTCGTGACAGAAAAGCACAAAAATGTCTCCTTCCCCCAAGTAGACAGTGTTTGATTCATCTCACCAAAAGGATTTCGAATTTCAATCACAGGAGAAGGGCCGCTCAGGGACACAGTAACTTCTTTGAGGCTGGGATCAAAAGGAATTTTCCAAGTGTTCACAGCCTGCTCCAAGTGATCTGTAGATAAGAGGTGAACCTTGGAGGCCTGGACTGCTTCTTCCACCCACTTTAACACCTAGGAAGGAAAAGAGAAGTGTGAAAGGCAGCAGGAAACTTTTCTGGGTTCCATGGGTTCCACGACCTCTGGTTCAGGGGCTTCCTGAAGCCCTGACTCTGAGTATGTCCTGTGCTGGACTGAGGCTCAATTCAGTCATGAACGAGGAATTTCCTACATCTGGATGCTGTACACTCACAGTAAAATACTACTTTCCCTCTGTGCAAATTTCAAGTTTCCCACCTTGGGTCAATATTAAAAATTAAGCTTCAGGTCCCAATTGCCAGTAAAATGAAACATGAAAAGGTATTACAATTTTCTATATCTCAAGAATAATGAAAAGAATCTATTTTTTAGAAAGCGTTGTAGTATCACTATTATGAGATCTCTTTTTCTTCCAGGATTTCGTTCACTCTAGGTGCAATTTTTAAAAGACATCTACTTTCACAAATAGCCAAATCCAAATTTGGTACATTAAAGTATTGTAACATTAAAATTGTATATGTCGTTTTATGTTGCAGTACATTAATTACTGAAAAATGGTTGCAGTATTAACAAGATAGTCCTTTTATGGTAAAATAAATAAGTACCCTAAATAATGGGGGAAAAGCTATTACATTTAAGGAGAAAAGAAAAGTGTTTCAGCTTAGAACCAATTCAAGGAGTGCATTGAAAAATGGTCCTTAGAAAAATATTAAGAAATTAAGTTATAAAAGGATGTGAGTTTGGAAAATTCAGTTCATAGAAATGTTTCCTAACAACAAAAATAATTCACCTGTAAGACAAATGGTACATGTTTAGATAAGTACTGAATAACTGATCTTAATCAACTACATAAGTCATGGTAATCTATTGTTGTTGTTGTTGTTGTTGTTGTTGTTGTTGTTCTTCTTCTTCTTCTTCTTCTTCTTCTTCTTCTTCTTCTTCTTCTTCTTCTTCTTTGAGACAGGGTTTCCCTATAGCCCCAGCTGGCCTGGAACTTGCTCTGTGGACCAGGCTGGCCTGGAACTCATAGAGATCTGCTTGCCTCTGTCTCCCAAGTGCTGGGATTAAAGGCCTGCGCCACCACACCCAGCCATGGTAATCTTTAATCTAGCTCAAGTCTTTGTTTTTATATACATTGACTTCTTATCATTGGGAACAATTTCTCCTGTAATTAGGCACAAGACACTGAACAGAACTGATTCTTAGGCAAAGATAAGCTATTAAAAATAAGCAAAACCGTATCTTAAATTATAGTACAAGTACTCACAAATTATATAATCAAGCAATAAATACTGAACAATATTTTTGTTTTCAATAAAAAAATATCCTTTTTCATTTTCTTTGTTGTTTTTCTCTTAAAGGATAAGGGATGGCATTAAGATGTATTGCTTTAATTATATTTTTTTCACACATGCATCTGCCATTGATCCAGGATCATAAAACCATTATATTTCTTTGTGTATCAAAAACCAGGTAGTGAATTACACAAATGATAAAGGTGGCATGTCTATTAATGTCAAAGAGATTGGTCATAATAATGATAATCATGATTTCTTTTTGTCTGTTTTTTCAGATGAAGCCTCAGGTAGCCCATCTGACCTTGAACTCCATGAGAAACTAAGGCTTGTCTTCAACTCCTGATCTTCCTGCCTCTACTTCCCAAATTCTGGTACTATGGACATGTACCACCATTCTTGGCTTAATGTTCTTCTTGAACAAGAGAACCAGTAGGAATTCACGAGATGAGGAATGCTCGCTGAAATATGGAAAACGCTGTCACAGTACTCCCACGTAGCTGATGCCAAAATGTTAGTTGCTTCTTGCCCCAAATAAATACTCTTCTTTTCCTCTAATTACATGTTTCAATAAAGTCTTCATAGGCAAAAGTAAAACAGGCTATGAAAGACAAATTATTTTTGTAATGAAAAAAGAGGCAAGTTCATCCTAGGTACAGAGAGAATATGAGCAAATGTGCAAGTGCAGTACAGATATGTTCAAACAGAAGTGGCTGTGTCTACCTGCAGGGTAGTCTTCAGATAAAAACTAAATCAAAAGAATCCCTGTCAGCACACCACAGAGATACTGCACAGCCATGGGAATTGCAGCACGATTTGCTATAGCCACAGATGAATGGAGAAAGAAAATGCAGTATGTGTACACAATGGAAATTACTCAGAAGTAAAAAGAAGAATGTCTTTATGTCATCTGCATGAAAACAAATGGAACTGGAGGATCATCATGTTAAGTAAAATAAGCCAGATTCAGAAAGACAAATAGCACATATTTTTTATATGTACAAGTTAGATGATATAGCTGTGTGCATATATATTTACATACATTTATTACATGAAAGTATAAGAGGGATTATGTGGGTAAGGAAGAGGTCAAAAGAGAGGGGAAGAGAGTCTGGCTAATGGGGATATGGAAGACAGAAGTTGCATAATTTTTCTCATATGCAGAATCTAGATTTAAATACATACACACACACATGAATACATATTAAGGGCAAGGAAGAGGACAAGCAGGAGGAGGGCAGACAAGAGAAAATAATTAGGAGCAAATTTCAGGAAAGTACAATAATACACGTGTCCAGAAATGTTGAATGAAGGTAATAATAAGAAAAGGCAAAGCATGTTCATAAAGCCAGGCCCATCTGGAACTCTTCATAAAGATTCTCATGAACTGCTGACATTTTCAGAAGAATGAGACACTGAAAGTGATGTATTTCAAAGAAAGTTTTATCATGAATTCAACAACAAAAACCTCATCCCCAACATCAAACAATATATTTCCTTAAACCTTTTAAAGCCCCTGGATTCTACACATGAAGTTACACATACCTATGCCATTGTCTAAAGAAGCAGATGCTGTTATTTGAAAATGAAGGTATGATGGTTCTGCTCATCAAATCTGCCCACAGGACAACAGAAACCAGGCCAGTTGTAACTGGTACTTGACCATCTCTAGAATATATGTGGTAATAATCAGTGTGGACACTTTAGACTCAACATACAAAATGGGCATATGGATTTGCAAAGGATCGAGTTAGGGTCTGAGAAAGCATCCAATAAATTTGACTAGTAATAAATAACTATATGGATCATATCTGATACAGAAATTGAAAAGGGGAAGGGACAGAGAGAAATTGAGCAAACAGACAGAGCATCTGTTTTACAGGAAAGGCATAAATGATTCTCAGTTTAAAAGTGGAAAAGGGCTTAGAAAACAAGGACCACTAAGGAATGCATAGCTGTCAAGGATACAGGAAAAGGGAATGCTTATATATTGTAGGTGGGACTGGACTGTAAGTTCGAACCACCTCTATGGACATCAGTACACTGATTCTTTAACATACTAAAAATAGAATCACCATATGACCCAAGTACTATATGATATACTCATGAGTATATATCTGAAATGATCTAAATAAGCATACTGCAGATTCCTGTACATCAATGTTTATTGCTGCATTATTCACGATAGGCTAGACACAGGACCAGCCTCGACGCCAATCAGGACATAAATGGATAAATAAAATGTGGTGTTTTTGTACACTGGCCTTTTATTCAGCTGTAAAAAATGAAGTTATGACATTCACAGTAAAATGGATGAAGCTCATTATACTAAGTGAAGCCAGATTCTGAAAAGCTAAATAATCACATTTTTTCTCATATAGAGAATATAAATTTAAAAAGGGAAAAAATCTATAACTCATGAAAGTAGAAAGAGGACTATTTGGGCAGAAGACAAGAGACTAATGGGGTATGGAACAAGAGGATAACAGAGGGGACAGAAGACAAGCACCAGTGTTTTCTCTCATACACAGACTAAGTACATGTAGGCATTAAGGCAGAAGCAGGACTATTCAAGAGGAGACCAATGGGAGGGGAGGTGGAGACATGGGTGGGTGATAGAAGGGCAAACAGAAGCAAAGTAAATGATGCATGCCTAAAAAATGTCATGATGAAACTATTTTGTACCCTATTTTTAAGAATACTTTTAAAGAAGTAAAAAATCAAAACAATTTCATGGCATCCTGAAATTTCTAAGGAAGTATTATTCCATTAAGCAGAAGTGGAAGTGAATTTTTTAATTTTATTTTTTATTGAAGTTTTGTAATTTTCATTCAATATAGTTTGATTGCAATTTGATTCCCCTCCCCTGTCCATACCTCCACCCATGCCCCCCACCCAATTTAATGTACTCTCTTAGATATATAATATGATCTAAAGGGTCTGAGTAATGTTCTCAAATGTGCTTCAGTGTGGGTCCATCCACAGGGCCCACCAAGAATACCATCCCTATAAGACACTGTATCCCCTTCCCAGCATCTATCAATTGCCAAAAGTTCCTTAGGTTGGGTTAGAATTTCTTACTTCCCCACGTCTATGCTGGGATTTTGTCTGGTTTGAGCTTGCATGGGGCTTGGGAATATTGTCATCATTGCTGTGAGTTCATAGGAGTAACTGACCCAGCTGTCTGGAAAACTATGCTTCCTTGCAGTCATCCACTAGGTCTGGGTCTGGCTCTTACAATCTTTCCACATCCTCTTCCCCAATGACAGAAACCCACAATTGGCCAATGTGCAGAGAACAAGAGGCCCTGAATAGGACACCTACATCAGAACTCTGCCTCCTAAGACTCAGGAAGTGAAATTTTTAAAAGCATCCTCAGGTAAATTTATAGTTATCACTGGGTTGTGCCAAAAGTATCTCTCTCCTTGAAATACAAGGAAGAAAGGTTATTAATTATTGGGAATCTGTCCTATTATCCTATTAGCTAATGAAAATCTCCAGGTTCTCAGCATTCTTAGGAAAATGGAAAGCCTTCTAATGCAGTTGCATGTTCACAAGGCAACTGTGTTCAGATGATGTAGAATATAAGCAAGTGTTAGTTACACTGAATATCACATCCAGTTTATCAGCATTTGTGGGGCTTTCGCACAGACATTATCATGTATCATAACAATACTTGTTGGAAAAGATGATAGTGCAAACTTTTATCAGGAGCCTCAAACCACTCTGATATCGACTTAAGAAAAACCTAATTGTGGGGTTGGGGATTTAACTCAGTGGTAGAGCGCTTGCCTAACAAGCGCAAGGCCCTGGGTTCGGTCCTCAGCTCTGAAAAAAAAAAAAAGACAAAATAAGAAAAACCTAATTGAAAACAGACGCAACAAAATACAGATACTACCAACATGTGAACAAGTGCATCAATGTAAGCTACAAAACGGGCCATAAGTGAGGTTTCTGCCTTCTTGGGTAGCCAGATATATGGGGGGGGGGGGTATCTGACTACAGGGAAAGTTTTCATGAGATTGAAAATGCTCTATTATAATGACAAAAGGAATAAACCTACAGTAAACTGATAGCCTCTGGATTATTCATTTTTACCTACACAAAAACATTTTTTCAAGCCACAAGACAGGCATTTATAGTACTATAATTTTTTATTGTAAAAGTTATTCTCAAGCTGGTCCTACAGCTGGTCCTTATGTACAAGGACCTTGGGGACAGACAGCTGACTCCAGCTCCTTAATTTGATAGATGAGAAAATTCATATCTGAAGTGAGTTATTAGATATTTTTAATCGAGTTATTAGGTATTTTTTAATCTAACAAGACTCATTCTTGCTCAAGAGCTACATTTTTGTCTAAAATGTTTGTGTTCATGAAGATGCTCTTGTTTAAAGATTTACAGTTTATATAATAATCAATATTTAGAAGCAAGCTCACACATTTACTTAACTCTAGAATGAGGTTCTAATTTTTGAAAGCACAAAGCAGCCTTCCCTGCCACTTGTAATAAAACAGCATAGTGAGGTGGGAGGGATAGTGAGTTCTTGCATAAATGTTCAAGAGCAGAACTTGAAGACTAGTTTTGTTTGGAAGGTGTTCTAGTGTGATCTCTGCTGCTGTCATAAAATACTCTCACCCAAAGCAAATGAGGAGAAGCAAGGTTTATTTGGATTATATATACTTCCAGGTCACAGTCTATCAGTGAAGGAAGTCAGGTTAACAACACAAACGCAGAAACCACAGAGGAACACTGCTTGAGGGCTGACTCACAGGCTCATGCTTAGCTAACTTTCTTAGGACCTTCTCTCTAGGGATGGCACCACCTACAGTGGGTTGGGCTCTTTTGTATTAATTAATAATCAAGAGAATCTCCCACAGACATGCTCACAGACCAATCTGATCTAAGCAATTGAGGCTTTCCTCTCAGAGGGCTCTAGGCTATGTCAAATTGGCAACTAAAGCTAACTAGGACAAAAGAGTGTTTTCTGTGTAATCAATACTATCCAAGTGAGTTTCCCCAGGATACAGCATGTCCTATTGGTGTGAACAGGTAAATATGTCAAGGCACTTAACTATTGATATTGTTGATGTAATTTTTATCTCTTGTCTTCCTGACTAAAATGTAAGTTTCATGAGGATATACTATGGTTAATATGTTCCTCTGACCTATATGGTGTGTGAGACATAGCAGATACCTAATACAACATATGTGGGAGGAAGGAATAAAGTATGAAAGAGAAGAGGACCTAGAATAAAAGGAAGCACCTTTAAAATAAGATCTTTACCCTCATTGTCAAGTATTCTAAAAGTGAGCAGTGTTTTGTCCTAATATTCATTCATGATAAAGTTATTACTCAGCACTAAAAGTTCAGTATAAATAGAACAGAGTTCATACCTGTTTATTCGGTCTTAAATCTGAGCTTCAGGTCATATTAATTTTTTTGTTTATTTACTTGATTAGTTATCTTGCAATTTTAAAATGCAGAGGTTAAAAAAATCTGAAATTAAGCCAGTCTTTTAAAAGAATGCTAAAAATACATGCTTCTTAGTTGTGCTGGATACAGATCTTTCAATCTCGGTCAGGATAGAAAGCTGGTAGAGGGTAAATGCACCCACTTAGTAAGCAGGGCCTTAGAGAAAATCTGTGAAATGTTATTAACAGTAACAGACATTTCTCCAGTGTTTATTATATGCAGATGCCTCCAAGAGCTTTATATTGATTTTCACAAAAGTCCGTGGAATGTTTGTACGTAAAATTATCTCTGTTTTACAGATGAGTAAGAGTGATTCACTAATGCCAAAATTTCTTAACACACGGCTAGCAACAAAGCAGCATCTGCCCTTTTGACCCAATGTACTTGTTTTTCACATTCAATTTTCTGAATTACCAGAAGGAAAAAATGGCAGTTTTCAAGAGTGAATCGGAGGAGGGGAGGAGGGGGAGGAGAAGGAGGAGAAAAAAATAAACAGTTAGTGAAAACCAAAAATCAGTGCAGATGTTTTAAGAGAAAGGGCATGCAGAATATAATGACTAGATCAGTGTATCGTAAATTGCCAAGAATTGAGCAATTAAAAAACATTAAAGCTTTTCCATCTATATTGTATTTGATGGAAGAAAGACATGCTACATTTTAAGACAATCATTTTGTTAAACACCTACACTATGAAACTGTGGGGTTTCACTCAACTCTGATTTGGCTAAGAGAGAGAAACATCTCTGGATAACTTTTGGTCTGGGTTCAAGTTCATTATTACCTTCCAGTAGCACATGGAGCCCATGGCTTAGAGTTTTCTTAGAAGCCAGTGGGTGATTAATGAGCACCAGGTGAAAACTACAATGGCTTCAGGGAGGCACTCAGAGCCAGGGATCTGGAGTGTAGGTAGGGGATGAAATCATACATTGGAATTGAAGGCCACGAAGCTTTTCTTGCCTTCTTCTTCATCAGAAACTTAGACAAAGAGGCATACATCATCCTTAGACACCGACGTATAAAGGCTCAGAACTGAAATTTGTACTGAGGCTCCTCTTGTGCTGACTCTAGGCAACTTTCAGTTATGATTTATCCCCCATGCACATATGCATGGGGTCAGCTGCTAGGGTCACCATGAATGCTTGGATTAGAGGAAGGAGGTCCACATTGCAGGTGAATGAGCTGATGCTCTACTTTATATAACACTGCTGAGAGTGTGATCAATTTGTACCTATTTCTAAAGATGGGTCCACCAAGAGCACTGGCACATCCAATGTCACTGTTTGAAATCTCATCAAATTCACCAGAGATGTACCTCTTAAGGTCTTTTGAGAGGGTCTTCGACAGATAATATCCAGTTATATTACGTGTGGTGTTTTGGCTGCCTATTCAATTTGGAATATTATACTGTGAGCTTTACCAACAGTAAGTGCTCATAAACAAGTGTGCTTGGTGATTCAGTACATATCTCGTAAATACTAACAGTGCTAGGAAAAATAAGAAGTAATTTGTGAGCTACATGATTTAAAAAGTGGCTGCATTTAATTCCAGCACTTGGGAGGTAGAGGCAGGTGGATCTCTGTCATCGTGTTCAAAGGCCAACCTGGTCTACATAATGAGTTCCAGGGGAGCTGGGGCTACAAAGAGACCCTGTTTCAAAAAGACAAAAAAAAAAAAAAAAAAAAAAAATTTAAAAAGTGAAGAAGGCTCTCCAACCTGCAGGCCTCTCTCCAGGGTAGGTCGATCACACCCTCCACACCTTGATTCCCCCAGCCTCATTAACCCTCAAATCTCCCCCACCTGTCTCTCCTCCTAGCCTGGGACCTGTTCCATTCCTTGTCTTGCTGTCCCAGACATCGGGCCAGGGGTGGCGGGGGGGACCACCACTGCTTCCTGATCCTTTGCATCCAGATCAACCCAGTTCCTTCTGGGGTCCCCAAAGGCCCTCTGTGCCTGGACCTGCCCACACCTTCCTCTGCTTCCCTGGGATGCACAACCCTCCAGCCTCTTTCCTGGACTCCAGGGCTGACCTTTCCTCTTCCTGATCCATTGCATCCAGACCCAGTTCATGAGTGCAGTCCCCAGGAGCCCTTGGGGCCTCTTCCCTCCCCCATCTCCCTTTGCATCTCTGGGTGGCACAGCCACCAGCTGCCCTAAACCAGCATCTTTCCTGGGCTCTGATCCCAGGCCAGTCCACCCCCAAACCCCTGAGGTCAAAATCTTTCCTGGAGGGATCCAGATCTTAGGAGAAAGCCTG
>NW_008360303.1:8029333-8030435 GCF_000622305.1 Nannospalax galili
TTCAAAATCACAGAGAAAAAATAATAACATGAAAAAACAAAATAACATATCCCCACCAAATCCAAGAGTCCTCTAGAGGAGTACAGTGAGAACCCCGTAAAGATAATGCAGAACATGGAACTCAAAAGAACAATTATAAACATGATAAAAGAATTCAGTGAATTTAAAGAGCACACAAAGAAATCAAAGAACTGAAGGAAGAGAGGGAGAAACTTCTGAATGAATTCAGAGAAGAGCTAGAAATACTGAACACTACTCAGGCTGAAATGAAGAAGGAAGTGAAACAGTAAGCCAATTAGAAAGAAATGACAGGAGAACGTCTCACCAATAGGATGAATGAAATGGAAAATAGAGTATCAAGACTGAAAGATAAAGTGGATGAACTAGACCACTCAAACAATCATAGGCATACAAGAAGGAGAAGCATCCCAAGACAATGGCATGGACCAGATCTTCAACAGAATTGTGGAAGAAAATTTCCCAAACTAAAGAAAGACATGCCCATACAAATACAAGAAGCATATAAAACACCAAACAGACAGGACCAGAAAAGAAACTCTCCATGGCACATCATGGTAAAAACACTAAACATCCAGAACAAAGAGACAATATTGAAAGCTGCAAAATAAGAGAAACAAGTCGCATATAAAGGAAAACCCATTAGGATTACATCTTACTTTTTAGTGCAAACTATGAAAGCCAGAAGAGCCTGGACCAAAGTATTTCCAGTTTTAAATGGCCACAGATGCCAACCCATAACTTCACCCAGCCAAAATATCTATTATAGTCGAAGGGAAAAGAAAAATCTTCCATGACATAAATAGGCTGAAGGAATTCATGTCCACAAAACCAGCCCTTCACAGAGTTCTGGAAGCAATACAAAGAGCTGAAGAAAGGAATGAATATACCCAAGGGGTTGTGGAAAGAAATTCAGTGAAGGTATAACTGTGGAAAAGTACAGCTATATCAAGAACGTAAAAAGAAATAAAAAAGACAAGAAATATTCATCTTTCATTAATAACTAGAAATATTAACAGACTGAACTCCCCAAGCAAAAGACACAGACTATGTGAATGGATTAAGAAACAAAACCCATCTTTTT
>NW_008360303.1:8030525-8031671 GCF_000622305.1 Nannospalax galili
GGCATTGCATTTCTAATATCTGATAAAATAGACTTTAAACTAAAACTAATGAGAAGAGATAAAGAGGTCCACTTCATTCTGATCAAAGGAACAACTGACCAAGAAGATATTACAATCATGAACATATATTCACCAAACTCTGGTGCATCCAACTTCCTAAAATTAGTACTACAGGATGTTAAGACCCAGATTAATCCCAACTCATTAATAGTAGGGAACTTCAATACCCCATTGTCTCCATTAGATAGATCAACAGGGCAGAGACTTAACAGAGACACATCTGAATTAAACAACACCATATATCAAATGGACTTAACAGATATCCACCAAATATTCCACCCAAGCACTAAAGGACATACTTTCTACTCAGCACCTCATGGAAACTTCTCCAAAATCGACCATATACTGGGGCACAAAATAAACCTCAACAAATACAAAAAGATTGAAATAATTCCATGCATTCTATCAGACCACAATGAAATAAAGCTTACAATCAACACCAAAAGAAGCCCTAACCATCACATGAACACATGGAGATTAAACAACACACTTCTAAATGATGAATGGGTCAAAAAAAATTAAAAAAGAAAAGTATTCCTGAAACTAAATGAAAAGGATAATGCAACACGAAACCTCTGGGACATGCTGAAAGCTGTCCTTAGAGGGAAGTTTATAGTGCTAAGTGACTACATCAAAAAATCAGAAAGAACAAAAATAAATGACTTATCATTGCAACTCAAGACACTTGAAGAACAACAACAAATGAAATCCAAACCCAGAAGACAAGAATAAATAACAAAAATCAGGGCAGAAATTAAAGAAATCAAAACAAAGTAAACAATACAAAGCCTCAATGAATCCAAGAGCTGGTTCTTTGAAAAGATAAACAAGATTGAAAGACTGCTAGCCCAGTTAACCAAAAGAAAGAAAGAGTACCTCCAAATCAACAAAATCAGAGATGAAAGGTGAAACATCACAACAGACACCAGAAAGATACAGAACATTATAAGGAAATACTTTAAAAACCTATACGCTACTAAATTTGAAAACCTACAAGAAATGGACAGTATCTAAAAGCATGGGAACCACCAAAACTAAACCAAGAAGAGATCAACAGCTTAAACAGACCCATAACACATAAGGAAA
>NW_008360303.1:8032973-8034799 GCF_000622305.1 Nannospalax galili
CACATGGTACTGGCACAAAAATAGACCCATAGACCAATGGAACAAAATTGAAGACCCAAATATGAGTAAGTGCAATTTTAGCCACCTGATATTTGACAAAGTGGCCTAGAATATTCACTGGAGGTAAGACAGCATGTTCAGCAAATGGTGCTGGCAAAACTGGATCTCCACCTGTAGAAGAATGAAACTAAACCCGTCTTCTCACCTTGCACAAAAATCATTTCCAAATGGATTAAAGACCTCAATGTAAAGCCTGAAACTCTGAAACTGTTAGAAGAAAACACTGGCCAAAAACCTATAAGATACAGGTGTAGGAAAGGATTTTCTAAACTGGACATCAATTGCTCAGGAAACAAGGGCAAGAATTAACAAATGGGACCTCACTAAACTAAAAAGCTTCTGTACATCAAAGGAGGCAACCAAGGAAACAAACAGAAAACCCACAGAATGGGATAAAATCTTCACCAGCGACACATCTGACAGAGATTTAATATCCAGAATATACAATGAACTCAAAAAACAGAGAATCAAGACAGGAAGTAACCCAGTTAAAAGATGGGCTAAGGAGCTGAACAAAGTTCTTAAAAGAAGAAGTAAAGATGGCTAAGAAATATCTTAAAAGATGTTGAACAACACTAATAATTAGGGAAATGCAAATCAAAACCACTTTAAGATTTCATCTCACCCCAGTCACAACATATGTTCTCCCTCATTTGTGGCTCCTAGAACCAAACCCTGATAATTGAGTACGTAGCCAGACATAGCTACAGGAACCAAGATAATGGAAGGGAAACAGGGAGGTAAAGGAAAAGAAAGAACCTGAAAAAGAAGAACAGTAGGAAACAGACCTTAATAAGGGAGATATGGATAAAAATTGGGTTAGTTTAAGGGAGCGGGGAGGGAAGGGTATACAAGGAACCTAGGGGATAAAGGAAAGAAGGAGCTCAAGAGAGGCAGGACCATAGTAGAAGGGTATTATTAAGGGAGAAATGGGGAAATGGGGGCACCTTAAGTGGGAAAACCATGATGGAGGAGTGAGACAGTGCGAGAGATAAATAATGCTTAGCTAGTTTTAAAAAAACATAGGGAGCTGTATTACTCCTACAACCTACTGACAAATTATACATAGCAGATCAAGACATATATGTCTAGGTAAGGTTTATCTGAGACCAACTGGTCTTTGCCCAAGATTTATCTACATGACACACAGTAATTAAAAATACCAGACTGGTGAACTAACCTTCTTGGGTGTTTAACAGACATACTTTGAGGACTATAATAATTTGGTCAGAGGGACATAAAGGACACTTTTTGCTCCTTGTCCTCCTAGGTCGACTAGTTCTAGGGTACTATGAACAACTTTCAAAATGTCCTGTAATTGTGGTGGGTCACCTGTCCTCTTGATCAAGGAGGCCGAGGAGACCCCACCAGATGGACTTGAACCAGTGTCTGGTCTACAAAGAGGAGGGTCAACACAGAGGAATCATTTTCTCCATGTTTCCAAGCGAAGCCAGCCATGGTCGAGTGGGACCTTTGACTTATCTTCACTTAGGTGGAACTGGTAAAAGAAAGGAGCCAGGGGCTCCTCCCAAGCCCATGTGACCCCTGAGAAATAGATCCTCAAATGACCTTAAGAGTAAAAATAAATTGGTTTATCTGGGCCAACTGTATGGCCTTAAACACCCAAAAGGAAAGAATAACCAAAGATTAAAGGGGCCAAAATAATTTTTAAGAGTCCATATGTATAGCTAAAGGCTACATAACAAGCAACAATGCCAGATAGGAGATACCTTCTTTTGAGTTGTTGGCCAGGGTGGCCAAAGGGA
>NW_008360303.1:8034976-8052223 GCF_000622305.1 Nannospalax galili
CCCCAATCTTATCCAAAGGAATATTGACAACTGATTACTGCTAGATGAGGAACAGCTGACCTTCCCAAAACAAAGACCTCTAGATGGGCTGACTAGATTTACCAGATGGACAAGTAGTGGGGAATGGCTGGGGGTGCCGACAACACAGCAGATGGTAGCAGGGATATCAGAATATAAGGGCTTTACCGGGGGGAGGGAGGCTATGGGAGGGTGCCAAATGGGAAGTGGGTGTATAGTTGAATAAGATAGTTTGGGATGTTCTATGTGATACACACAAACATACACACAGGCACACACACAAATCAACAAATTTTTAAAAATGTATTATATTTGAGGAGGAAGCATGGAAATTTACGTCATGTTAATTGGTAGAGGTGATAAACATTACCACTGGAATCTACTCAATGACTTTATAGACATACACAGGCACCAATGATCCAGGTGAAACTGATTATGACTAGTCATAATCAGATACACACAGATTAGAGATGCATGTGCCAACATCTCAGTGTTAGTAGCAAAAACAATGAGTCTTTCTGCAAGGAACAATATATTCCAAAATGAAACGTAGATCAAAAATGTATTATGTTTGAGGAGTAAACATGGAAATTAACATCATGCTAATTATTAGAGTTGATAAACACTACCATTGAAATCTACCCGATGACTTTATAGACATACACAGGTGCCAACGATCTAAGTGCAACTGATTATGACTAGTAATCATCAGATACATACAGATTAGAGATGCATGCACCACATCTCAGTGTTAGTAGCAAAACAATGAGTCTTTCTGCAAGGAACAATATATTCTAAAATGAAATGAAGATCTTTTTTAAAGATTAAAATTCATTCAATTTTATGTCTTACAGGGTTTATACTGAGTTCAATATTGTATGACTGTATTAATTCAATTGTGAACCTAGAAACTTACAGACACTTGTGAAAGAGTTGTACTATTGCTCAGGAATGTGTTACTGAATATGTCAAATCTGTCATGAAATGCTTCTTCTAATCATATAGCTATTTAAAAAACAATTTTTTAATTATTAAAAAAAGTGAAAAAGGCCCTTGCTATACAAGAGAAGCAGTGTGGTGGGTCTGGCAACTTTATGGGCCATGGAAGAAACTTTGGAGGAGGTACAGGTAATTTCAGTCATGGTAAAAACTTCAGTGGAAGAGGAGGCTATGGTGGTGGAGGTGGGGGCAGCAGAGGTAGTTATGGAGGCAGTCATGGTGGATACAATGGATTTGGAGGTGATGGGGGCAACTCTGGTGGTGGCCCTGGTTAATAGTAATAGAGGAGACCATGGTGGTGGTAGACTAGGATATAGAAACCAAGGTGGTGATGGAGGATATATGATGGCTACAATGAAGGAGGAAATTTTGGTAGAGGTAACTATGGTGGTGTTGGAAACTGTAATGATTTTGGAAATTATGGTGGACAACAGCAATCAAATTATAAACCCATAGAGTGGTGCGGTTTTGGTAGGAGAAGCTCAGGCAGTTCTGATGGTGATGGTTATGGGCCTGGTAATGGAAGTGGTGGATATGGTAGTGGAAGGTTTTAAAATCAGCAGAAAAGGGTTATAGTTCTTATCAAAAGAGAGACAGCGAAGAGTTGTCAGGAAAGCTTCAGGTTACTTTGAGAGAATCTTTCAAATGCATTAGGGTAATTATAAAAATCTTCCACAGAAGGAACAATGATCCATAGTCAGAAAAGTTACTGCAGTTCAAATAGGAAACCCTTCTTGTTCAGGACTGTCAGAGCCATAGTTTGCAAAAAGTGCAGCTATTTATTAATACAATCTAGTGTCAATTGGATATACCTTCCTGAGATTACCTGTTATAGTTTTGTCCCTTTCTTTTCCTTTTCATTATAGCAGGTATATTGCTCTGTGAAGTGTGGTAATGGTACCAGGAATAAAAACATAAGGAATTTTTAACTTTTCAAAAGTTAAAAAAAAGATTTCCTGGGCCAGCGAGATAGCTCGGCACATAAAAGCACCTATCGCCAAGTTCAAAGTCTGGAACCCACATGGTGGAAGGAGAGAACTGACTCCTGCAAGTTATCCTCTTGCCTCCACATATGTTCTATGGCATACGCCTCCCCCCCAACGAGTGAATGAATGAATGAGTAAATAAATAAATAATAAATAAATGCAAAAGTAAAAGTCTTCCTAGTACAGCTAAAATTTTATCCAGTTCTTATAGGTTAGTTCAGAAAGTGTGATGGTTGGCTTTTAATTGTCAATTTAACAAAATCTAGAATCACCTGGGAAGAAAGCCTCAAGAAGGGATTGTCTAGATTGGGCTGCTGGTGGGCATGCCTGTGGGGGCTTGTTTTGACTATGTTCGTCAATATGGGAAGACTCAGCCCTCTGTGGGAAGCACCAGTCCCGGGGTTTGATCCTGGTCTGTGTAAGAGTGGAGGTGAGCTGGGCAGTGAGCATGCCTGCATTCATCATCTGTCTGTGCTCTGGACACCCGATGTGACGGTACTATTTTAGGTCCTTGTGACTTTGACTTCCCTGTTGTAATAGACCGTAACCTGGAAGTGTGAGTTAAAGTAAACTCTACCCAAAGTTGCTTTTTGTCATGGAATTAATTACAGCAGTAGACTGGAAATAAAGACAGAAGGCGCTGGAAACACCATGATAATGTCTACAAATTCTGATCATACAAAAACTTGGAAAGTACACTTCACTCGGGTGAATTTCATGACATATGAATTATATCTCAATAAAGTTCTTTTTTAGAGAACTGTGGGCTCAGTGGGGGCTCTGGAGATGACTTCCACTCAGTAAGTACCTACATCTTATGTAAATCTGCCATACCTTCTGCATGACGAGACCTCATTAATGTGCAACAGCTGAAACAACAGACGTGCACTTCAGACATTTCTGAAGGGTGAAATCATTCCTGTTAGTTATTTCAAAGTGTCAAATATATTTCATTAATTTATCTTCATAAAATTTTTGTGTGTCATAGTTTCAATGTGTTAGAAATGATAAAGGAGACTTAGCTTGCCAGAAAAGAGTTTATTTAAAATAATAAAGCACAAAAGTTGACTTTATCCTATATTCCCTCTATCAAACCATTTTGTTTACAGTGGCTAAAGTTCAGTGGCTTCATCCTTGTTTTCATCTTTATTGATTTTTAATGAAAAAAATTTAGATACATACATTCACATTCATGCATACAGATACATGTATGAAAATTCATGTGATTATATACACACATACATATATGAGTTAGGATCTCATTTCCCAACACTCTGAAAACAGAAAGAAATCCAAATTATATTTGGGCTCTCTATGACTAATAAAACAGCACCTGTTTGGGAAGTACTTGTGGATTACTGAGTTACAGGTTGCTGTGTAACCTTTCTAAGGCTTTTACCATGGCTCATTCTAAACATACGTTCTTTGTTCATCTACACATATAAACACACACACACATTAAGGCATGGCAGCACATGAAAGGCCACATTACGTCAATTTGGATTACTAATCTGGAGCCCATGCATGGCTTCGGAGCCATCTATAAACTTGCTGAAATTATATGCAAAATTGTATACATATGTGGATATGGTGCATGGGAGGACAGTTCATAGCTTAGCCAGATTCTTACAGGGAGAAAGAAGAAAGGTTTAAGAACAATTCACAGATCTAGATTTCTTCTATAGAGTAACGTTTTACAAGGCTAAACTTAACTTTTAATTTTAAAAGTATCTAAATAACTTAGGCAAAAATAGTTAAATACAGTGTGAAATCACTTAGAAAAGGAATCCCTCACTGAATAAATGGGCACAGGCTCCTATGACCTATATGTTTATAGTCATTGAATAAAAATATAAGAGAACAGACTATAAACTAAAAAAAAGCCAAACCACTGAAATAAATGTTAAATTATGACTAAGGAAAGCATTATCTATGTACCCTAATCTGCTCTATCTGGTCCTCAATTTTCATCAGAAGACACTGTCATGGTTTGAATATCACCTATCCCCCATAGGCTCTTGTGTTGAATGACTGGTCCATAGATGGAGGCGCTATGTTGGAAACTTGGGATGTGGGCCTCTCTAAAGAAAGTAGGTTACTGGGGGCATGTCTTTGAAGGCTTTTCCTGTACCCTGTCCATTCCTTCCTACACATCCTCTCTCTCTCCTCTCTCTCTCTCTCTCTCTCTCTCTCTCTCTCTCTCTCTCTCTCTCTCTCTCATCTTTCCTATCCACCAGAAAGGATGAAGTTCTCCATTACCATTGCATCCTGCCCAGGCTCGTAGGGCCAAGCAACAATGGCTGAGCCCTCTGAAATGATGAAATGAATATATTAAATTCTTCCTCCTCTTCTAAACTTTTGGATATTTTGTTCACTATATGCAAAAGTAACTACCATGGGAACTGCAATAGAGATTATCTGGCTTATACTTGATACGTAGAAATTGAGCAGGTCCTTCAGAGCCATGTAACTAATGAAAGTTACCAAGATCTGTTCCAAATACCTGAAAATGCAATGTGGGTTTCATTCCCAAGAACAGTTTCTAAGCATTCTTAGGATTAGAAAGTCACATTCAGATGATTAGCTCTATTATGGGAGAAAAACTCATCCTTTGGGGTAAGATATAAGCACATTGTATACAAAAGACTAATTATGTTACCAAGGGAGAATGAAGACACTTGGCCCTCACTGGACTCTGGAGTCTAACTGGGTGGTTGTTAAGCTGGTTACCACTTGAATAGCACCTAAGTATCAAGCTCCATTGTCAGAACGTGGTATACTTTTTAAAAAGAGGGGTTTTTATTACTTTTATTTTATGTGAGTTAGTATTTTGCCTGAATGTATGAAAGCACACCACATATGTGTCTGATGCCCATGGTGGCCAGAAGAAGGCATCAGACCTGGAGTTACAGGTGGTTGTTAGCTGCCATATGGGTGCTGGAAACTGAGCCCATGTCCTCTGCAAGATCAGCCAGTGCTCTTATTCACTGAGTCATCTCTCCAGCCCCTGAATGTGGTAAATTTAATTCAATTATTTTTATGCCTTGTAAGTACTGTTGTTTACATTTTAAGTAATAAATTTCTAATAAGAATTCAAAGCAAGATGAGACTCAGAATTCTATGCATTAACTATTTCAACATTTTAACAAGATCGTAGTTAGTTTTCTGTGAGCCCATCACCTCTCACTTCTACCTTTGAAAGAAACCTTAGATTCTACCAGGAAAGGCAGCAAATAAAGGGAGTTCAAAGAAGGGGGAAAGGAGAGAGGAAAGAAGGAAAGAAAACAAAGTAAAGTATCAGTCTTAGTAATTTAAGGGTGATCCAACAAATGTTTTAGCATAATTTTGACTTTCAGTTTTCTAATTATCTCTGTTAATGTGTAAACACACTGCACTCTCCTGTGCTTATTGAGTTTAGAAATAAGATAAAGGAAATGATTTAGATACATTAAATGTTTAATAGAATTTGGTTCATTAAATCAAATTCACAATGGCAGTATTCTTATTAATGAGATGGGAAAATCTCATTAGTCTACAAACTATCATTCTTTTCATCACTAATTAAAACCATACAAGACTAAAGGGACCCTAACTCATTTGGCTGAGGCTCTACACATTAGACAAAACTTGGATGGCACTGTAAACAGTTCCCTTAATGACTTAACTGTTTCAAAGTTTCCATGTTGATGTGTACACATTCTGACATTTTCTTTAAATTATTTTAAAATCACAAGTCACAGGAGAGTTTCACTGTGCTCTTGATACTAAAAGGAGTCTTTTATATGTCTCTATTATGAAAAGTGTTGATTTTAAAGAGTTGTTTAAAAAGATAATCTTTATCTAAATAACCCCCTAATAATTAATAACATCCTCAAAAACCAAAGAGCTTGAAGAAGTCAACATTCAAAAGTCATACAGTAGAGCTTCAAGAACATGTTCTATGTGACTGTAAGACTTTAAAGGTCCAGTCATTTCAGTGGTTCCATAAGGCATGAATGACAGAGCAATGTGTGTTTCAAGCAGTCAAGACGGGACACCATCACTGTGAACTACCATTATCAGGAAACACTATACAGATGGAAAAAATGCAACATTGTACAGCTTTTAAAATCAGGCACCACTCACAGAAATCTCACTAACCCTTTCCAGATTCCCTCTAATGTTAGAAAGGACTGGCAACATTAGCAAAAATATAGGTGAATATTCATCAGCTGCCAAACATCTTTAGCAAATTACAGCAAAACTTTATTGCTTCCCAAAACTAAATCATCACTTCAGAGATGACCATGGAAAACAACAGCACAAGTGTTAGAAGTCCTAAGGGGGAGAAAAGGAAAGTAAACACTTGAAATCAAATTTTGGAAGTAAAGGAAAGCAATGGATTAAATCTGTAGAAGTCAGATGCATGAATAAACCAAAAGCCTTTCTAGATATCTCAGATAAGAAGTTGAAAACAAGATGAGACAGAGGCAGGAGGGCACTTTGAGCAGACCTAGAAAAGGGGCGAGGGAATAGAAAAAAACACCCAACTCATAGCTTATTGGTGACTTTGGAATAAATATTCTCTATTTTTAAAATAGTATGATAGTGTGCAAATAACTGAAGAAAGAACGAACTTTCTTCTAAAAATCCTGTAAAAGTGGTTTGGATTAAGTCAACAAACACTTAAGTCAACAAACGCTTAAGTAAGTACTGGGCTCTGTGCTAGATATAGAAAGGTGACAAAGGAAGGTTCCCATCTAGTTTACAAATCCAGAATCAAACAATTATAATATATATCCATAAGCATATGCTACCAGAAATCATGATAACATGATTTAATAGTCTTCATTGCAAACTTAACTAGACTTACAATCACCATGGAAACACACCTTTGAGTATATCTACAAAGGTGTTTTCAGAAAGGACCTACTGTGAACATGGGCAGCACTATCCAGTGGGCTGGGATCTTGGAATGAATCAAAAACAAAAGGTAAGTTAAGTACAAACATCCGTCACTCTGCTTCCTGACTGCAGATAACAGTGTGGCCAGATGCCTCAAGCCGACACTGCCCTGACTTCCCTGCCATGATGGACTGTACCCTCAAACTGAGTCAAAAACAGGCCTCCCTTCCCTGAGTTGCTTATGTCACAGCAATGAAAAAAGTAATCCATGTGTTCTTTTTGGTTCACCCGCAGTAAATGGTGTTTATGAGCAATATACAGAGCTAGATGCCTTATTGAAAAGCAAGAGAGAAGATGCCTCAGAAAAAAACATAATATAAGGTGCCAACAAATATATCCTATTCAGGGACAGGCCTGGGTTGTATGGGACACAAATGTAAAAGTACAAAAATATTGTTTTGGATGATGAATTAGTTCACATATGCTTCAAACTGTTCACAGCTAACAACATACAACAAATTTCACAAAATACAGAAAGTGATAGCAATCTTGCTATTATTATCTGACAAGAGTATTTTCTCTTTTTTTTTAGTTATATAATTCTCTAAGTGTCTGCATGGTAAGCAATGTGATATTTTCTGTACAAACAAATGGAAAGATAATTCAGCCATTAATACCAATTTTTTTAAAATTTCTTATATATAGTATATTGAAATGTTGAAATTGGTACATATCTAAATTTGGTATTTGTAATATATCCAAAAAACTTAATCCAAAAAATTAGCCAAGATCATTCTAGCACCAATGGACACAAGAGGATACACATTAGAGCTGATGAAAACAGAAGCCTTAATTAGCCACATGTTGAATGTTTTACTTTTGGAAAATTCTTCCTCAGTTTTTAAGTACCCTGAAAATACACTGAGGGACACTTCTCAAGGACTCAGAATGATGCTAGGCAAAAAGATGGAGACTAAGGAGTGGAAGCTTTGTTACCCTCTCTATTAACTTGCCTCCATTCTTGTTCCTTGAGTCATACTTACAGCTTTCACTCCTCATTGTTGTATAGCACCCATCCCCCCAGCCCAGCCCCTGAAACATTCCTATTCCTGCCATCCTGGAGAAGGCTCCTTAAGAACCAGAAGGATCAGAATAGAAACATTTCATCCTGGAGGAACTGTGCTAAGACTCAGGAAGTTAAGGAAACTTAAAATGTTTAGGAAGCAGGGCTGGAGAGATGGCTCAGCGGTTAAGAACAATGTTCTTGCAGAAGACCCAGGTTTGAATCCCAGCACCCAGTTCCAGGGGACCTGACAGTCTCTTCTGTCTTCCACGGGGAATTGCATGACACAGGTGCACTTACCTATATGCAGGCAATACACACATACACATAAAATTAAGAATAAATAAATAAATAAAATATTTTTAAAAAATGTTTAGGAAGCAAACAAGTCTCAGAAAGTTCCTCAAATTACAGGATTCACAAGGTCCCTCCCAAGGTCACAGAAGCAGCAAGAACTGCTAGGGAGACAGGGTTCTATGACATGCTGCACTGCCTATAAAAGGTGAAGGGAGCTTTGGAGTCACTGCTTTTTTGAGGCATCACCCAGGCTGGGGTGGGCTTTTTGGTGATAGAGCTGCCATTGAATTGTTCATTTTCCTGTAAATAACTCCTCACCTGTAATCCTATAAGTAACCCCAATAAACTCACTGGTTCACTAAGCAGAACATGGGTAGAATCACTACTTTGTTCTGGCATTGGTGCTTTATCTGAAGTGAACAGACATTTGTTCACACCTCCCAAGATAAAAAGTCATACAACGAAACTGGCACCTGAACAGAGACCAACATATCCAAAGCTGATTTGGGGAGGAGTGGTTGCACAGCCCTTCCTATGGGGGCACAAACAACTAAGGCTGATGAGTATGAGGATGGAGTGTTCATGGGGTCAATCCCAATATAGCTACAATGACCTATGTAGTATGGGATGGTATACCCCTTGCTGTAGTAGTGGCTGCTTGTTCCCTGAGATGGGTGATAAGGATGTGCAACCAAAGCTGAGCTGTCTGAGAATAGAACGACCTTAGGAGGAATCCCAGGGTGGCTGTCTTCTGTGTGGTATGGGCTGGTGCACCTGTTTGATGAGTGGGGTTCACTGTGTGAATACAAGGATGCCCTGAAAACAGTTGAAGGATTAGAGAATGCATTGCAGTCCCTAAGAGCTGGAGGTGTGGACTAGATTGTCAGCAAGCTGTTGCAGCCTAAATGGACATTGTTATGCAAAATTAGAATTGAAACTGAGACTAGAATGGCTGCCCAGAGGGAGGAGGAATTACGATAGGAAAGTGTGGGAAGCGAGCACGGCCGAGCCAGCCAAAGATGGCGCCCTGGCTGGCTGCCAAACCTCGTGCTGTTTACTTCAACTCTTGGCTGATTGCCAAGGCTCGTGAATCAAAACAGGTGCTGCCAGCCTGATGATCTTGCTACGTGGCCAGTGAGCTGCCACTCTGCCTGCCCGCTGCACGTGTGTGTGCCCTGATTGGTCCTGGCCTGGGGGAGGGCTGTTGGAAATATATGAACAGCTGAGGTGTGTAATAAAAAATAGCAAGAACAGAAGAGAACAGAACAGCAACAACGAGACAGCATCATAGTGAGAGAGAATGAGATAAGTGAGAATGAAGTAAGAGAGAATGAAGTGAGAGAGAATGAAGTGAGAGATATAGGAGCACCTACGAGCAGCATCATAGTGGGTGAGATAATGAAGAGACTATAAGAGAGAATAAAGGAAGGAAGAGAAACAGAAGCTTGAACCTCACCTTGGTGTCTGTGTCGTTTTTCCTCGGCTCTGCTGGACAGAGTCGTGGCTTACGACAGGAAAGGTACATGCATCTATGACTTCTATTTAGCTTCTGGTTTGACAGGTAAATTGGATAAAAAACAGATGATATGGACATGCTAGATTGCCACTTCTTAAGGCTAGGAGACATAAAAGAAAAGAGTTCTTCATTAAAAAGAATCTCCTAGAATTCAAAACTAGGAACTCTATCGAGTGAGATTTTTAAAAAATGAGATAAAAGACACATCACTTGCCTGACAAACTCAGAGGAATTGAAAATCCACAGCTCAGCATGTAGGTGGGGGCAGCTTTAATAATGGCCCAGTGCATGAGACTTTGATAGTCAGTGGGTATTAAGCTTCTAAGCTGCTTGAGATGGGAACGATTGTAAATAAGAAGTAACCTCATACTCTGGCTTGTTAGGTTGTGGAATATGAGGGCCGATGGGATCAATATGAATGCCATGGAAGCAGAGAAATTAAGTAACATAATTACCTATCCTCCTTGAGGCAAAGACTGGATAAACTGAGGCAATATGAAGGAAATCAGTCCCTAATGGACTGGCTCATAAGAGCATTAGGAGCACTTGGTTGTGATCAGCTGAGGTCCCTGTGTGTATCAGGGAAGACAATAGAGGGAAGGTAAACATTGAATGAATTGGATACAAGAGAGGTTCCTAGTTCACTGGGCCATATGGAGTTGTCCATAAGAGAGTTAAGAAAGCAGTTAATTCAGCAAGGACCATGACACCACTGGCTTGAGCAGCTTTGCTGAGCCCCTTATTGAGGCATGCTCTTTATGAGGTAGGAGAGGTTATGGTTGATCTGAGTGACTTAAATCAGCATCTAAATTGGATCCAGCATGTAAATCAGATCCATAAAGTGGTAAAACAGTCTAAAAGAGACAGTAGAAAAGTAAAGCAGGAAAAAGAATCTGTCCAGGCCACTTAAAGACAAAGTTGGCAAGGTTTGTGTTGAGTTAGAGTTGCTAGAGAAAAAAATAGCAGAAAGCTGAATGCTGTGCTAGAAAGCTTCTATAAGGCTTTGAATCTAGAGAAGCAGTGTACAGAGTACATAAGTGACAAAAAAATACACAGATGAAAAAAAATTAAACTTGACCTACCTGTGGACAATCATCCTCCCACAGTGTATGATGCAAAGTATCCAGGGACTGGAGAGTGTTTACCAGAGCATGGACTGTTCAACAGCTATGTGTGCATAATGGAAAAGAAAGGGACCACAGTGCTGTCCTGGAGCCTCTCGGAACCAAGGATCCAGCTCCAGCATTGGGTATAGCAGGCTAGAATGTAGTCTGTGAGTCTAGGATAGGCCAAGCAGACCAAGCCAGTTCTGCTGAGACTATCAGAGATTGATGGATGTGTAGCAGCCATGTTCCAGCAGCAGCATCTCAGGATGGGGAAACTAGATGGCTCAAGGAAAATGTATATAGATAATTGAAATCTACATAAGGTCGTGTCACCCATGCATGACACTGTATCCAGTATCACTCTTTTGGTAAAACAATTACCAGAAGTGATGAGATCTTTTTGTATTATATTAGATCTTGATAATGCTTCTTTTTTTATTATTGCCCTTAGAGGTTCAGACCAATAGGCACTTACTTAGAATGGATGATGGTGGGCTTTCAGGGGCCCTACCCATACTCTATAAAAAGATTTCATTACATAATGCTAACCCTTGAGAATGTTACAGATTTGTAAAAGTATTTAAAAGAGCAGCAAAGATAGGAGTTAAGGCATTTAAATGTGTAAGCAGGAACAGGAACTCTGAAAAAACATTAGACTCTTGAATGACAGTCCCATTGCCAGGGGTAAGCAACCTCTCTAGAAACTGGTGGCCAATAAGGTCCCCACAAACTATAAAAGCTATTGCCACTGCTGTTGACTGCATGTCAGAACTACAGGACAAGTTCCTAGTGCTAAAGACATAACATGCGTTGGTTGCAGAACATGAAGAAACCAAGCTGAAGATGAACAGGAAGCTCCCTCCATTGCTGGCTGGCTTTTATAGATGCAGAAGACACCATATAGGCTGCTGAGGGAGAATAATCACCAGCAGTCCTGCTCAGATATGGGCCTGGAATGCTACAGGACCAACATGCCAGGTAGAATGTGTACTGGTGCAATAGTGGTATGGCTGTTATGGGAGCAGCCAACTGCTTTCCAGTTCAACTTCAAAGTCTGTTCCATAGTAGGGAACTCATATTTGGTACTGTAATCCAGGAAAAATCCCATTTGGGGAAGTCATAGTTTTCAGAGGGAGACTACTTCTATTGTTTTGTTAAATGGATGTGATTTGCCTGTCAAATTGTCTTCTAAATACTTATGCTAATGCCAAAAGATCACTGTTACTGTCACCTTAATTTGTCATGGACAGAAACTTCTTTTTTGTAATGGGAGGTGTACTTCAGAGACTCATAACTGGTCAAGCTCATCTGGCTAAGTAATTGCTGCTCTGGACTAGTGCTCAATACTCAGCCATAGATAGAGGAAAATAATCAGACCTTTATGTCATCCCCTTCAAGGTTCACAGAACATTATAAAAGAGCTGGGAGAAAGGATGTAGAACCAGAGGAAGAGCTGGAATGTTGAAGCATTTCTTCCAAACTGAAACATTCCATTCCATCTGGGAGGAAGTTACCTTAAGAATCAGAAAATTCTGAACTGAAACAGTACATCCTGGAGGGAAGGTCATTGAAACTCAGGAAGTAAACAAATCTTACAAAGCTCAGGAAGTTCCTGAAAACCATGATGCCCTAAGGTTATATAAGCAGTTGGGACTCTTGGAGAGAGGAGACTCTCTGACCTGTTGAACTGCCTGCAAGTCATGCAGGGAGCTCCAGGGACACAGTATCACCCAGACTGTGATGGGCTTTTTGGTGCTGCAGCTGCCTTTGAGTTGTCTGTTTTCCTGATAAATAACCTCTCATCCATATTCCAGTATTAGTTTGCCAAACTAGACTGGTGGGATTGTTAGTTTGGCCTGTCATTGGTTCCCTACCTGGAGTGAATAGCTGTTTGTTCCTTCTCCACAGGAAAAAAATCACACAATATTTAGCCACCTACCACACCAATCAGATGACAGCCATCAATGCCAGATTATTCTTGTAGCCCAAAGACAAGTCAAGAGTAACTTTCACCGTATTCTTTGCTTGGTAGTAACTAAAGATGCAATCACATTTTCAGACAGAGAGTTGAGTAATGTCCATGTGTTATTTCAAGTGACCACCATCAGGCTCTACAAAGTCTCTAAAGATGGACTAACCTAAATATGTAGAACTCTCCAGAAACAGCACTGTGGACAGTCTTGTGCTTAAAACACTATATTTCAGGTTCCTTTCATGAGCTATAAGCCTAAGGCTTGTTGCTTACATGCAGTGCCTACAACAGCATGCTAGAACAAGGACTCACTGAGACCCTGACCATTTGCCAAGGCTCCACAAGCCAAGACCCATCTCCATGATGACTTTGGAACTCTTGTTACATGGCTGGGTTTTTTCTTATAGTTAAAAAAATACATCTCCTTCTATTTTAGTTGGTATTGTTACTTTTGAATTCAGCAAACTTCCAAGACTTTATTCTTCTTCAGACCACAGGCAAGGTAATGATTCTCTAACTCTCAGAGTGATGAAGAATGTTCTGGTTATTCCCCACTTTGTGGCTCGCCTTGGTGAATATACTGTCCCAGTATAGTATCAAGAATCAGGGACATGCTTACCAACATCTTTGTCTGTTTTTCTTGTTTGAACTCCATTAACTCTAAGTACTCTGGCTTCCTCCACATTCTTATTCCCTTGTTATATTTACTGATTTAAGTCCCCTCTGTCAAGGAAGACTCACCACCCTCAGCATCACTGCCTATGACTGGGTGCTGAAACAACATAAAACAAAGCAAGAGATCTAAACCCCTCTTAATATGCAGTTCAGTTTTGTCATTAATAGTATGTTGCAATCTCCAGAAAAATTACAATTTTCCTTCATTGTATAGTATCATGGGGAGGTAGACTAGATGAATGATTAGTATCATGCAGTAGTCAATATCCATAAAACAGAAAAGTGAATGGGATAAGGTAGAATGGGCTATCAAGAAGAAGGCCTTCTCTCTTATAAACTAGACAATATTTAAAGGAGAAACCCCATGCTAGAGAGGATCTTATTAGTAGATGTATTCTTTTAAAACAAATAATTTATTGGGGCAGACATAAATATGATTCTAATTGTTGCTAAAAATATGTATCAATTGAGTATACTGGCAGAGAAGATGTTTAGCTCTTGTTTGTTTTCCAGAAAAGTGACCATGAATCCTTAAGACCAAGTATAAAGGATGAACCCAAGTCAAATAGACAAACAGATTTAGGACAGAGGAATAAGAAGTTCAAAGGCACTGAAGATACAAAACAGCAAATCTAAAGTGTTTGTGGCTGGTATGCATATGAAAGTGCTACGGTAGGAAGAGTTTTGGAGAACATGCTAAATGAAAACCCACCCTGAAGATCTGTGGAAGTCACTAACGGAATTAGGAAGCAGGATGTTTCAATAAAGTTTATAGGTAAGAAGGATGACACAGGAAAGGTGCAGATGATGGAGTTTTGGAGATTCAGGGAAAGATTAGAAGCAAGGAGATAAGTAATGGAGCAGTCAGAACAGATTAGATAAAAAAATAAGAGAAATAATGAAGAATCAATGATAGCAGGAAGGAATAAATGCAAAGTTTTGAATTCAGCTTATAGTCAACACTGCCTAGGGAAAAATTGAATGTGAGACATGAAAAAGACAGAAAAATCTAGAATGATTCATGCTTCTAGATTGAGAAACAAAATCAACCACGATGCCACCCAACTCTGACCAGAAATGCAAAAGAAAGTATTGTCAGAAGACAGCACTTAAATGGTCAAAACCTTGGAAGTTAAGATGAAACAGGGAAACTAAAATAGCACAAGTAAATAATTGAAATTTACTACAATAATGTGATAATAAACCTACAAATAGTAGATAAGTTCATTTAGCTTAGTTCAATTAGTTCATGACTACATACTGGAACAATTAGGAAAATGCAAGTTTCTCTAACAGCTAATGTTATCATTCAATTTGACCAAAATTTTGAGGTTTAAGTTTTCTGATTCCTTCTATTTCTATACTTAATATAAATTAATTTATCTTAAATTTGTTTTTATTGAATTTTTGCTTATTTCATACAGAACATCTCAAACAATTTTAATCATCTTTATACTTCCGTTCCAACTGGCACCTTCTCATAGCCCCCCCTCTTGGAACCCATATACTCTGTCATCCTTGTTAAAGCCACTGTGTCAAGTCAATGTCCCCAGGCATTCTCCAGTGCAAGTTCATCCACTCAGGTCTAGTCAGTCTATCTAGAGGCCCTTGTTTTAGGAAAATCAGTTTTTCCTCATCTAGCAGTAATCAGTTGCCAATATTACTTTAGCTAAGATTAGGGTCTGCTGTTCATTTCCCCAGTTCTATGTTGGGGTTTTTCTGCCTGAGTTTGCATGGGATTTGTGTATGCTGAGACCACAGCCATACGATCATATGTGCAGGGTCCTAGAAGCTTTTAGGACTCTGTTTCCATATGAACCTCCTCCCTAGCTCTTACAATCTTTCTGCCCCCATTCCAAGATGGTCCCTGAGCCCTGGGTGGGTGAAGTTTAAAATAAGAGTCCTGTCCAAGGACCAGCATTCTGCAGACTTCTTAATCTCTACACTTTGGCCATTTGTGATCTTTCATGTTCCTGGTCCTCTGTTGCATGAGGGAGCTCCATTAATGAGAACTGAGAGCTTCATTAGTGTCCTCTTCTTTACCCCTGTTCTATGTTCCATGAGCCTTAGGTGTAGAAGGCCTGGGCAATTCATAAACAATGTCCGTGTGTGACCAGTTGTGGTACTTAGTTATAGTCTCAAAATGAGCTTCTTTGATGAGCAGTGACTGGGATATTTGTCTAGGATATCACTCTAACCATGTGTATTTGGTTATGTTTACAGTACCACACTTGAGTTTCCTCCCTTTGAGTAGGCTTTTAGTCCAGTTGGGTAGCTGTTGATTGCCCCCAGTATAAAAGTGCCACTGCTGCACCAATGTCGTATGTTGTGCCAGTTATTTGGTCTTGAAGCTGGTGTTGGACCATCAATTGATTTTCTCCCTTAGAATCTTCATAGCACTCTCCAGAGCCATGAGAGATAGCCTTCAGGAGAAGTGGCTTAAGGTCAATTCAAGCTCTATTGCTCCAAATGCTGTGTCCAGAGTATGTTCTGTCATCAGCAGTAGGGAGTAGGGTCTTACCTTCAAATTCTGGGAGGCAATTTGTTATTGACACTAATGTGTATATGTACATACATGCATGTGTTTATGTACGTTCTTACCCACAGACATATACTGCTCATACACTTTTACACTTATTTCAATACATATTAGCACTGCTTATCTACCTAAGAGACATTTTGGAAAGAAAGAAATTCGACAAAGTTCATTTAAATGGGACCATTAAATATACTCCACATTGGCTTTAGAGGACTAAATACAGAAAATTATAAGTTATGAATTAATATCTAGCCTACCAAAGAAAAAGGCAAATTTTAACACTAGGTGGGTATCCTTTACCCAACCATGAGTTAAGGAAGGCCTTTCACATGCTCATTCCTGTGGAAGCTTTTAACATGCAGTTCATCAGTGACTGCCTAAACATAGCACTTTGAGTTCCCAGACCACAAAAGAAATCATTGGAAATTTTCATGGTTCCATAAACCTCTTGCACTGATCCCTTGGCTCATTTCTGAAACCATTGTTTTGAAATGGAACATTGTGATAGAAGGGAGTAAACTTTATTATTCCTAGACCATAATTAATTTTTATTGTAATTAACCACATAGTCTCTATAAACTTGAATTAAATAGACTGAAGTCATCATCTTTGATTTTATAGCAACTGAAAAAGAGCTTTGTGAGTCAGTAAGAAACCAAATGTCTTGGCTTAAACATGAGTAGTAAAGGGTACTGGCAAGAAAAATAACCTCAGTGTTGCTCTCAGCAGTTACAGGATAGAGAAATGGAATTGAAGACTAATTAATTACCTAATACTTTAAATATAAAGAAGGTCTTAGCGCATATGAGAAATCAATCAGAATTACTAATTTATCAGAGATGATATGCGGATTTCAAACTCTGACTTTCACTTGCAACATATGCTTACAATGGACAGTTGTGCACTCATGGGGCTCCAGTGTTTGACTTTTCACTTTATATGACTGGTAAATATTGTTGGCACTAACCAAAAATGTGTACCAAAACAATAAACGATATTAATCCAAAACAGTTGTCAGTAAAATCGTGGTGGCGCATGCCTGTAGTCCCAGCACTTGAGAGGCAGAAGCAGGCAGATCTCTGTGAGTTCAAGGCCAGCCTGGTCTACATAGTGAGTTCCAGGACAGCTGGGACAACAGGGAGACCCTGCTTCAAAAAGAAAAAAATAATAATAATATAATTTAACATAGCCT
>NW_008360303.1:8053140-8058475 GCF_000622305.1 Nannospalax galili
AACCAGGATAATGGAAAGATACCAGGGAGGTAAAGGAAAAGAAAGATTCTGAAAGAGAAGGACAGTAGGAAACAGGCGTTAATGAGGGAGATATGGTTAAGAATTAGGTTATTTTTAGGGGAGGCAGGAGGGAAGGTTATACAGGGATCCTAGGGGATAAAGGGAAAGATGGCGCTCAAGATAGATGGGACCATAGGAGAAGGGTATTATTAAGGGAGAAATGGGGAAAATGGGGGCATTTTAAATGGGGAAACCATGGTGGAAGGGTTAGACAATGAGAGAGATAAATAATACCTAGCTAGTTAAAAAAAAAACCAGAGGGAATCATATTAGTCCAACAACCTACTGACAAATTATACATACGATTAGCTCAAGGAACAAAATACATGTCTAGTCAAGGTTTATCTGAGAACATTTGGGTTTTGCCCAAGTTTTATCTACATAGCACATGGTAATTAAAAATACCAGGCTGGTGGAACTAACCTTCTTGGATGTTTAACAGCCGTACTTTGAGGCCTATTCTAATCTGGTAAGAGGAACTTAAAGGACAGTTTTCACTCCTTGCCCTCTAAGGTCAACTAAGTTCCAGGGGACTACGGAGCATCTCTCAAAATGTCCTATAACTATGGTGAATCACCTGTCTTCTCAATCAAGGAGGCCATGGAGACCTCACCAGGTGGACTTGAACCAGTGTCCAGCCTATAAAGAAGAGGGTCAACACAGAGGGAACATTTCCTCCATGCCTCCAAGTGAAGCCAGCCAGAGTCAAGCAGGACCTTTGACTTATCTTCACATAGATGGAACTGGTAAAAGAAGAGCCAGGGGCTCTTCCCAAACCTATGTGACCCCTGAGAAACAGATCCTCAAATGACCTTAAGAGTAAAATAAATTGGTTTATTTGGGCCAACTGTATGGTCTTAAACACACAAAAAGAAAATATAACCAAAAATTAAAGTGATCAGTATAGTTCTTTAAGAGTCTATGTGTATAGCTAAAGACTACATAACAAGAAACAATGCTAGACAGGAGATACCTTCGAATTGTTGGCCAGGGTGGCCTAAGAGACTCCCAGACAGTAACCCAGCACAGAACTGGGAAAATGAACAGCAGACCCCAATCTGATCTAAAGGAATGTTGGCAACTGACTGCTGCTAAGTGAGGAAAAGCTGATCTTCCTAAAACAAGGAACTCTAGTTAGGCTGATTAGACTCAACCTGTGAATGGACTTGCACTGGGGAATGGCTGGGGTCACTGACAACACAATGGACAGTAACAAGAATAATGGAGCATATGGGCTCCAGTGGGGGCGGAGGAGGCTATGGGGGGGTGACATTTGGGATGCGGGCATAAAAATGAATAGGATTGTTTGGGATGTTCTGTATGAAACACACAAAAAAATAATAAATAAAAAATGAAATATTTGAGGAAGAAACATAAAAATTCGCCACATGTTAATTAGTAGATATGAAAAACATTACCATTGAAATCTGTTGATGAATTTATACCCATACTCAGGTGCCAAGGATCTCAGAAAGTAACTGACTGTGACTAGTAACAATCAGACATATAGAAATTAGAGACACATGTACAAACATCTAAGTGTTAGTTGCATTAAAAATGAGTTTTTCTGTATGAAACAGTCTATTTCAAATGATTTGGAGATTGTTTTTAAAGGTTAAAACCTAGTATATTTCAAATGAAATGCAGATCATTTTTAAAGGTTAAAACCTCATTCAATTTTATGTCGTATAGGGTTTATACTGAGTATAATAATGTAAAACTGTATTAATTCAACACTGTGAACCTAAAAATCACACCCAGTTTTGAAGGAGATGCATCTCTGCTCTGGAAACTATTATTGACTATGTCAATGCTGTTGTAATGAAATGCTTCTACCAATTATGTGGTTATTAAATAAATTTTTAAAGTGCTTTTTAAACCAAGCATATCCAGCATAGTTACTAAATTTAATTTAACGGAAATAAAATTTACTTCTTACATTCAAAAGCATAATTATATACCTATAACTATAGGGTATTCAAAAGGAGTAAAATGAAAAAAAATATTTCCATGGTAGTAAAATTTGCAATAATGCCAGAAAACACACAAACATTTAGAAATATTAAGACGCTTCCAGAGGAGTTGGAGAGATGGTTCAGCAGTTAAAAACACTGGCTGCTCTTGCAGAGGAGCCAAATTTGGTTCCCAGCACCCACATGGCAGCTAACAGTCATTCATAACTCCAGTTCCAGGGGACTCCAACACCTTCTTCTGACCTCTGCAAGTACTGCATGACACAGCTGTACCTACATACATGCAGGCAATACACTCACACACTAAAATAAAAATAATAAAAAAGCTTCTAGAAACAACAAAAATAATAAACAAATTGATTTTTAATTCTTCCAACACCACAAATTGCAAAATTCATTATTATTTTATTTCCAGTTAGAAAAGAAACACTTCCAACCAACATATGACATGCTTCTAATCATAAAATAAATTAAAGTTGTATTAAATTGTCAATTTAAATAAACAGTCTCTCAGAATGGATGAGAAAATGTGCCATTACAGACAGAGTGCCACAGACAGACAGGGAAAGTCTATCTATAAGCAGGAGTACAGTGGAGAGAATTCGAGTGTCATGGGGGACAAAAGATGGTCCCTGAAGGATAGATGAAAGTTAAAAGCTGGAAATGAGGTCATTCCTCGTTAAGGAAACGTTGCTATCAGAAGTGCAGAGACAGCAATGTACCAAATTTTGTGGAGGCAGAGAGGAGAAAGACTAATTAGAGTAGGGATGGAGTCTTAGGAAATAACTGCAGATACAGAGGGATGGCAAGGTGAGGCTAGATCATGGCAGCCTTGCAATTCCAAGAAAAACAATTTGGACAGCATTCAACTGGCCATAGGGTCAGTTTTTAGAATAGAGGCAAAGCATGGTAAAAATGAAATTTGAGGACGTTTATCTTGCTGAATGGATGGGGAACAGCAAAGGGAGAGAAAGAAGAAATGGTTGCACAAATCCAGCTGTGACATGGGCTAGAATGTTGGCTAAAGGGGATTGCATTAAATACAGTTTTCTGCAATATATTCTTATGATGCACTCCAGACATACAATCAAATTTGATGGAATCAGCACAAATTTCTAAGAAGAAATTACATTATTTTTAAACTGAAGTTTGGGAATTTGAACATATTTTTGATATAGAAATATAAATACATTTACAGGTCAGAGATGAATAAATATCCCCAGTCTTTCCAAAGGAAATTCATTCTTACTTTATCTTAATTTTCATTAAGATAAAGTTTATAAATATCTAACTAATGACTCTCTGGAGTACTTATCTATTTAACCATGCATGTTGGATCTTACCTTTATTTAGATTACGCAGCACTATGAGTCAGAACACTTAGATAATTAAGTTTCCCTCTCTGGCTCTTGCTCTATCACTCCTACCCCTGTGTTTTTATTTGTCAGATCCTTATACATAACAATCTTTATGCTAACATGAAGGATTAAACTACTTGGCAAAGTAACCCAGTGAGATAGCTTAGTGGGGAGAGGCATTTGCACACAGGTGTGAAGACCTGAGTTAGATCCTCAGATCCCACAAGAGAGAACCAACACAAGAGAGATGTTTTCTGACCTCTATTTGGCTACATGGCAAAGTACACTTCCCGCTGAGATTGGAAAATCATTATTCATGTTTTAGTTATGCAAATGATTATTCTAGGTAAAGTTTCAAGGACACATAAAGTATTTAGCCCTTTGCTCTATTTTATTTTTAAAGGTGTGTTTCCCACTGGCGATTCCTCATACAATGATTATAAAGCAGTGATGAACGTGCTTTTAAACTGGATGTGCTCATAGACATCTACTCCATTCCGAGGAACCATTCCCATGAGCCATAATACTAAGAAAATTACAGTGTTACTGGTACAGCAAGGAGACAACTGGAACCGAGTTCTAATTGTAAATTTTACAGACTGTGGAGTAGAAGGGTGGCTATTGTCTCTCTTTTACTCAAAGAAAATTAAAAAGGATTGTGTGTCTGGCACTAAGCAAAAGCATAATCTACTTATCCAAAGTCTTTTAACTCATACTATTACAGACATATACTGCTATTTATCAGTTTTAGTTACAAGAATCTCTGAGCTTCTGCCTTAATAGATTTAATTTAGTCATTTAAATATAGGAACACAATCCTTTGTAAGGACACATAGTGCAATCATGCTGGTGGCTTAAGAGAGAGGGAAGAAGAAAACACTGTGGGAATTGATCTCTTAAGAAACAATGAAATTTTAAACATAGTTAACGATAAAAGACCTACTATTTACTCAAGTAACATCATAGCATCCAAAAGAAAACAGAACCACATTACCCAGTTCTCTGCTTCAATTTATGTCTGTAGATACAGTTGAAAATGGTGATTGGCAAATTTAAAAAACTATCTAAAGATAGTATTTATACCTGTTATCTCCTTTTTCATCTTTTTTGAGACAGAGTTTCCCTGTAGCCCCAGCTGACTTGGACCTCACTATGAAGACCAGGCTGGCCTCAGTCTCACAGAGATCCACCTGCCTCTTCCTTCTGAGTGCTGGGACAAAAAGTGTGTGCCACGATGTCCAGCTGTATCTGTTATACTTATGTAAGAAAACTGCAGTTACTCCTGTTCCTTGTATGAGTTTATTGAGATGCTGTCTGTCTTTTTCCTACATATTATCTTCATACTTATAAAGTAATAGCAATTTGTGGAAATTCTGTCCACAAATAAAAAGCATTTGGGCCACCTAAGATAAAAACTCTCATTTTAAAACACAGAGATTAGTTTTTGTAATGTACTGAATTCCTAATTCCTTTAAAAATATTTGCCTCTCTCTTGAGGGTCAACACGGAGGAATCATTTCCTCCATGCTTCCAAGAAAGCCAACAACGGTCGAGCAGGACCTTTGACTTATCTTCACGTAGATGGAACTGGTAAAAGAAAGGAGCCAGGGGCTCCTCCCAAGCCCATGGGACCCCTGAGGAACAGATCCTCAAACGACCTCAAGAGTAAAAGCAAATCAGTTTATCTGGTCCAATGGTATGTCCTTAAACACCCAAAAGGGAAGTATAACCAAAGATTAAAGGGGCCAATATAATTTTCATAAGAGCACACATATATATATAACTAAAATTTACTTGACAAACAGCTAAGTCGGACAGGCGATACCTTCAGTAGAGTTCTTGGCCAGGATAGATAAAGGCTCTTCCAGACAGTAACCCAACATACTACTGGAAAAATGAACAGCAGACCCCAATTCTATCCAAAGGAATACTGACAATGGATTG
>NW_008360303.1:8059084-8063929 GCF_000622305.1 Nannospalax galili
CGACTGACTAGTAATAATTAGATATATAGAGATTAAAAACACATGTGCATCTTAGAGTCAATTGCATTAAAAATGAATTTTTCTGTATGAAACTGTGTATTTTAATAATGAAATGGAGATCTTTTTTAAAGGTTAAAACCTCATTTAATTTTATGTCTTATAGGTTTTATACTGAGTACAATATTGTATAGCCATACTAATTCAACTGTAAACCTAAAAATGTACAGCCAATTTTGTAAGAGGTGCAGCCTAGCTCAGAAAATTGTTATTGAATATGTCAATGCTGATGTAATGAAATGCTTCTTCTAAGTATGTGGTTATTAAAATATATATATATGACTCCAAAAAAAAATATTTGCCTCTCTAAAGGCCCTCAAAATTTCCCCTTGTGACAAATAAGACAAAGCCAAAAATAAAAACTTATTTAAGGATGTCATTTTTCATATTAGTATGACATTATTACTTCTAAATTCTCAACAGTTTAAGATGATGGCTTTTCTATTATTTATGACTACCCAATTTTACCAGTTTGAACCTAATATTTTGTACTGCTCTCCCCAAAATCAGTAATAACTAATCATTTAAAACATCAAATGACATTTTGTAAGCCGTATTTTTCAGAATGACCAGTAAATAACCAGATAAAGTGCAATTACTCTGACTGACTCTAAGGTTGAGTCATGCCCTTTGCTCTTATTTCCCCAGGTCCTCTGTAATACATTTCCTACAAAGGGCTTTTAAAAATGTAAAACACTGTTTTATTGATTGGCTTGATAGTATGTATTTTCAAATCAATTATGTTTCATGTGGATGTACAAAATTTAAACTTATTCATTCACAAATGACTAAAATCACTAAGCAAAATATTAAAACAACAGTTTGTAGACACAATTCAGCCAGTGGCATAGGGTTACTATCCTTGAGAGATGAAGAATGAGATAAACTCAGAAAGCAATTTTTATTCTGGAAATCTCATCAAGTTGAGGATACAGTAGCTGAGTTTGAGGAAACAGAAGTAGCTAGATTGTTAAGTGCAGAAATAGAGAATGAGTTGTGAAGGCAAATGATCCCAATAATCCCCTAGGAGGCCTCTTGAATGTCTGAGTAACAATCTGCACAAATATAAGCTAAACCTCATGAAGACAAGAGGGAAATTCTAAGTCCACAAAAGAAGAACTTGGGACACCTAAGATAAAAAAACTCCTACAGGTCCAAGAATTATGACTTCTTTTCAACAAAAGTAAAGAGGCCTTATCAAATTCTTGGAGAAGTTCTGGAGGCTATAGAAGGGCTACACTTTATAAGTAGGATAGGTTGACCTTAGAATGAAAGTTTTTCAATCACTCTACAACAGCTTAAAAACAAGCCACAACCAAACAAGTACCAAGAAAATCTTTAATCAACTCTTTGTCAAATAAAGTCTAAAGATCCTTATATGAATACAACAAAACCCAATAGTCAATAATAAATATTAACAATGCCTAACCAACAATCCAAAATTCAGTAGATATGTGGTCAATTAAAATAAACATCAAGAAGGCAGACATGATAAAACTGAATGTGTAACATCACTAGTTTTTAGGAGAATATAAATTAAAGGCATAATGATATAAAAATTCCATCAGAATGGCTAAAAATTAAAACATTGGCAATACAAAGTATTAGTAAAAATACAGAAAACTGGAATGACTATATTGCTAGTAGGCATGTGAAATGCTATAAGCACTTTGGAAAACAGTCTGGCACTTTAATATAAAGCTAAACATTTACTTTCACATAGCCCACCAGTTTTATTTGTAATTATGAACTTGGGAAATGAAAACATATGTCTGCCCAAAGAACCCCACAGCAGTGTTCAGAGGAGCTACATTCAAAGTAAGCAAATACTGGAAACAACAGAATCATCCAATAAGAAAAAAAGAATAAAAAGTGTTTACATATCTATAAAGAAAATGCACGGACTAAAAAGAAATTAAACAAGGGATACACACAACAACATGGATGTACCTCAGAAACACGAAGCTCAGAAAAATGGCGGGTTAAAAAAATTTCCATTCATATGAAACTTTAGAGTAAGCTAATTGTATATTGGGAAGAAAACAGTTGAAGGGCTAGAAGGCAGGGATAACACGGAATGCTTGGGACATAACAGAAATCATAAGGGTAACGAAAATGCTATTTATCATGACTGTGGTGGTTGTGACACAACTATATAAATTTGCCAAAGTTCATTGAATTGTCTGTACACTTAGCATGGATACATTTTAGTTTATGCAAGTTCTGACTTAATAATATTTGAATTAATTAATTTTTATGTTCATGAGTATTCTACCTACATGTATGTAAGTGCACTACGTGCATACAATAACCGTGGAGGCCAGAAGAAGGTGTCAGATTCCCTGGAACTGGAGTTACAGAGTTGTTAGCTGCCATGTGGGTGATGGAAACCAAATCCTGGTTCTTTGCAAGACTATCCAGTCCTTTGAACCACTGAGACATCGCTCCAGTCCTGCTTTAATAATATTTTGGTTTTTTTTATTTTGTTTTGTTTTGTCAAATCAAGGAATATTTTCCTCTGATAATCTCTGGCATGCTAAACATATTCTAAATAATCATTTCTTATGGTTAAAGATACAAGCTGATGATAGATCAGTGCTGCCATCAGAAAAATAAAATAGAGAATTCACAAAATATACTTGAAGTGATATTTAAATTTCAAAGGTTATTTTAGTCTTTCTTTGTATTCTGAATTCTTATATGGGAAAATGGGACATGGATTTATTGAATGTCCTGACACCGTCATTTTTCAGTGGTGATGCACACACATCAATTCTTTTGAAGCTTCTTTATTTTTAAAGAAACATGACATATATTAAGTTAAATATTATTCAGAAATAAATGTGGAAAACAGGTAACGGCAGAAATGTTCCAGTACATGCTGAAAGGAAGCCACCTTCAAACATCCAAGCCCTGCCCCAGGCCACTTAGCTGCATAACCAAAGAATAACATTAACTTCGAAGCAGCTCACTCATTTCCTTGATTCTGGCACAAGGAGAACACATGAATTTGTGATTATTCTGTCAGGTGGGGAGTAATAAGCTGTGAAACCTGCATTACAGCTTGTTAGCTGGCTTCATCCCGCAGCTGCATAAATGTATGTATATCTGGGACGTCTACTGTGGCCAACACAACCGGCCAAGTGAATTCATGTGCCTTTAGAACAACGGTTGTTTGTCAATCTAAAACAAAGGTAAATGCAACTTCACAGGAAAATGTATTGGGCTTGGAAAATCTTCCAATATGAAACCATTAGGAGCACTAGTCTTTTCTACATCTCTTAAAGCTAGAAATTTCTAAAAGAGTTAAGTTTTCTTATGAATTTGGAACTTCAATTTCCAAGCCACATCTAAGAGAGGAAGTGTTAGGATTGAGTGAAATATTAAAAAAAAGTATTGTCTTATCCAAATATTTCCGAAGCTGTAAAAGTACTCGGCATGTTTTGGACATGAGTACAAATTGGTTTCTATTTTATAAAAACTGTCCCTTTCTATTGAGTTTATTTTGGAAATATCATCTGAAAATGAATTTCATTCTGTTTAATTTTGCATATTGAATTCATAAATGATATTTGTCTAAATTAATGTACTCAATCCTATGTCTTAGTTCAAATTTCTAATAAAAATAGAGGAAACTGTAAAAATACATCAAAATTAAAATCCAGACAGCTCGGATCATGATGTCTTTTTTTGTGACATTTCCCCTACAATAAAATATTTTAAATACAAAACATTCATTTCCCAAAGAAGAAAAGAAAGCAAATTCAATTTATTAGCAAATTAGACCGATCTTTTGTCTAGACCTTTCCCTACTCGTGATTTTCTTACATAGCTATCTGTACAACACTACTATTTCATATAAAAAGGAGTGCTCAACACTGCTAGTTGATCCACTACCTTTCTCTAATTAAAATAACAGATTGTGTCACTGTGGCCAGCACTACTATCAACTCCTTCTTTGTTATAAGCATTGCATTATATGAAGTAAACCTGTGTAATAAATGCTACTTGCTGCGTCATGCCTTTGCATAATTATATTACTGCAACCACAGTCATTGGTGTTGACTATGCTCTTAGGGAAAATAAGGACTCTTCAAGCAGACAGAGTTTCTACAGTAGTAGAAACAGTCTTAAAAGTTGAATCTCTGGGGCTGGAGAGATAGCTCAGCTTTTAAGAGACTGGTTGCTCTTGTAGAGGGCCTAGATTCAGTTCTCAGCATTCACCTAGCAACTAACAACCATCAGTAACTCCAGTTCCAGGAGACCTGACACCCTCTTCTGGTCTTCATGGGCATTGCATGCATTGGCACACATATACATACAGGCAAAACAATCACACATGTACAAGTAGATATATGACATTTTCAGTGGATGGACAAGCACTGGGGAATGGCTGGGGGCGCTGACAACACAGTGGACAATAACAGGGATGACAGAGTATATGGGCTCCAGTGGGGGGTGGGGCTATGGGAGGGTGCCATTTGGGAAGTGGGTATACAGGTGAATAAGACTGTCTGGAATGTTCTGTATAACATACATACAAAAAAGTTAACAAATAAAAAATGAGTTATATTCGAGGAGGAAGCATAAAAACTTACTTCATGTTAATTAGTAGAGATGATAAACATTACCATTGAAATCTACCTGATGACTTTATATCCATACTCAGGTGTAAAGGATCCAAGCTGCAACTGACTGTGACTAGTAATAATCAGATACACAGAGATTAGAGATGCATGTGCAAAAAAATAGTAGAAAAAAGTGAATTTTAAAATTGTTCATTATATT
>NW_008360303.1:8064033-8065598 GCF_000622305.1 Nannospalax galili
CAAGTTAAAGCTGTAATGAAATGCTTCTTCTAATCATGTGGTTATTAAATAAATTTAATAATAAAAAATGCATTTTTTTTCAAAGAAAAGGAAAACTGATCCTCTGAATAGTCAAAAGACAAAGTCATTTGATGGACAGACAGATTCAAAAGAGTCCATAAAAGGTCCCAAAGGTTCTCAGAGTTTCCGGTATTGGAAATTTTGATTTTTAATAGAAAACAGCGACATAGTGACCTCTGAATCTGGATTCTAAGAGATGTTTGGGTCTAAACTCAGCCTTTCAGACTGTTTGGCTGAGTAGAGCTCCCTACACACAAGAAAACAATCAGAAAAACAAGACTTTTCTTCTTCATTTTGCCTAACACATTGTGTAGGTCATGAATTTTATTCCAGACTCTTTGAGTGCAAATTATAAACTTCATTGCCCTATCTTCCTTTTTCAGTCATTCATTCAATTGATATTAAGTATGTACAATCTGCTGTATGTCTGGCACTCCAGCAGGCACAAAAATATTTAAGATAAGCAGTTTTTTTCTAAGCAGGAAGCAGGAATAGGTAGTAAAGATAGGAAAGAAAGAATGGAGAGGGCTGAGGGAAGAATATATATGACTGATGCTCGGGTCAAGAGAGTTTTGAAAAAGAATGGTTCCACGGGGTTGCATTTTACAGCAAAGAGAAGGCTGACATGAGAGTCCTCTGACTACGTGAACCGAACAGTTCAAATGTGGGCAGGAATAGAAGCTTACAGAATTTATATGAGCAGACAGAGGAAGTAATGACAAGTAAGAAGTCTGGTGAAGGAACGTATACCTGAGAAACAAACAACAGGTAGAAGTTAGTTCATGATTTTACTTTTGGACAGGGGAGACATTCTCTCTCCTTATAGGCTCCACAGCCTGGGGCCTCAGGACACCACACCTACATTTTTATTTGCTCTTGCCTTCCCAAAGCCTACTGCATAGACTTTGCTTACGAACCAGAACCATATGTGTGCACTCTACTTGACATTTTCTTTTTAGCGGAAATGCTTTCACCATTTTTCATCTAAAAATAATAGTCACTTTATACATTAAAGAACACATTAAAGGGGCTGGGGAAATAGCTCAGTCAGCAAAATGTTTGCTGCACAAGCACAAAGGCCTGAGTTCAGATCCCTAGCACCCATGTAAAAACCAGGCACAGTAGCAGCATGTACAACCCCAGCCCTAGGGATGTGGAACTCATTTGCCAGTCAGCCTAGCCAAATTGATTGAAGTCCAGGTTCAGTGAGAGACCTTGTCTCAAAAAATAAGGTGGAATGCAATTGAGGAAGACACTGAAGTCCACTTCAGCCTCCACATGCATACACATGCATGTGTACCCAAACACATGTACACACATGAATATGTACATATACTACATATCAAAATAACCCATATAAAAACTATTGTTAAAATTATCTATGCTCTTACTCGCCAATGGTTGCCATCGCAGCATATTTGGATACAATCTTTAGATTTTTCAAGTGATAGTCATATTATTAAATATAAAATTTTAATAAACATTGAGTTAATTTTATTTACTTA
>NW_008360303.1:8065658-8100506 GCF_000622305.1 Nannospalax galili
TTTAATAAATATTATTTGAAGGACCATGACCAAATTTTCACAAATGTTTTTACTAGTTCTTAAAGAATTTCTTATTTTTCACATAATACATAGATATTCCAACTGCTAAGTAGTTGGATCAACTCACATATCTTTTTCTTAAGTTCATAATAAAAGGATGAAATAATCCAAAGATAGTTCAATATAAATAAATCATGTCCATTTAAAACAATAAGATTTTTGAAGGATTTTTATTTCCTTCCTTATTCAGTCACCTCAAAGCTATTTAAATTTTATACTATATGACTTTGAACTACATTTTTCCTCTGGGACTTCTTCAAGAAAGAGAAAAGCCACGTGTAATATTTGTCACAAAGCCAAATCATAACCCAAATGTTACAGGGAAGCTCCCTGCAAAGTGTAGCTCAAAGATTGCCCTTTATAATGCTATGACAATCATTCATGCTAAGACAGCACAAGGAACCAGGAACGTATAAAAGCATAGACTTTGTTTCTGTTTACTTATCCTAGGTCACAGGGAAATTTCTCAAACAAAATCTCCCTCCTTTTGATTCCTTAGCTCTTTCATCTCTTCTTTATCATTGAAAACTAAGAAAAAAAATTAGACTGTCGCAGGTGGGGTGGCCGTTTTTATTTATGCCAAGCAAATTGAAGGCAATGATCAATCATAACATCCTTGCTATAGACTTGGCATTTGCAACCAAGTGTCTTCGTAAAACTACTTACTGCCTCATCAAATAAGCCTCAGATTTTCCAAACTATCTATTGGTTCGTATTATCTACAACTATTTCTTCATCCCTTAGTTTGCTTTTTTAAAAAACTCACTTTTTGATGTAATTGTCCCCAAAAGGCTTTAAGTTACATTAAATTGATAAAATCATTTCTGTCAAAGACACTAACCAAGTCTTTTCCTTCTATCTTAAAATATTTATTTAGTATGTTTAGTTATGTTATGGCTTTTTTTCACATTTAATGACAACTGAGCTGTTATTGTTGTGAAAAAAAGTTGTAGAATCAACTGAGTTGCTTTAAAAAAAAAAGATAGCCAAAGCCAGGCATGGTGGTGCAGGCCTGTACTCCCAGCACTTGGGAGGCAGAGGCAAGCGGATCTCTGTGAGTTCAAGGCCAGCCTGGTCTACATAGTAAGTTCCAGGACAGCTGGGGCTACAGGGAGACCCTGTCTCAAAAAGAAAAAAAAAAAAAAAAAAAAACCAACCAAAAGATTTTATAAGTTCTATGCCTAGAAATTAACGGGAACTAATTACCTTAAGTTGTACTGTCTGAGTATCATTATTAAAGGGAAAGCACTAGTGTGTTTTCTCCTCAGTCATATAAATATAAAGGCAGTAGTCACTTCTTGTTCAGGTGAAAAATATGGTAATAGACAAATAACTTTTCTTTCATTTCCTAGGTACATAAATCTCTTGGTGGGATGAACCAATCGGTCTTGATGATCAGAAATTTTTAGTTAAAGAAGAAGGGAGTGCAACTACACGTATACCCTTGACTGAAGACTGGTCATAGCCTAATACACATGGCTGGAGAGGTCATGGAGAGAAAAATCTATTTTTGTCACATCTCTAGAACCAACCTAAATTCTTACTATATTCTAAAGATGTATATTTATATTTACAGACATGTGTACCTCTCACCACTCATCAAACTTTCTGAAACAGATGGAGACTATTACAAAGTTCCACAACTGCTCACACACAGAGAATAAGTGTTTGTGAGACGTCCAACCCTAAGTGACACATCAACAATGCAACATTTATACCTAAGGCTCAGGGAACTTAGCAGAACAGAGGGTAGAAAGAATATGAACGCATCTCTCAACTCTCACCAGTGAAGCTTCCTCATGCAACAGATGGTGATTGACCCCGGAAAACACAACTGGCCAAAGTGCGGAGAATAAGAGACTGCAGAGTGCTTATCCATGAACAGGATTCCTGTATCAAACCTCTGCCATCCAAGGTTCAGAGACCATTGCAGAAGAGGGCTTGGAAAGATTGTAAGAGCCAGATGTGATAGGTGACCACAAGGATACAGAATTTTCCGGACATCTGGGAAGTTACTTATATGAATGTACAACAACTGTAACAGCATGCACAAGACCCACACAAGCTCAAACCAGAGAACAATCCTATATAGAAGTCGGGAAATGGGTAAGAAGCCGCAGCCTTAACTGAGGAAGTACTGGTAACAAGTAACTACTGGGAGAGAGTTGGTTTTCTTTACGGATGTGAGGCTAGATAGTTTGACCAGGATCCAATGGATAGATGCACACTGAAGGCCGTTTGGAGACGCAAACTTGACTCTATAGGCCTTAATATATGCATAACAGTACATGAAATCTGGCAGAAGAAGCTATAAGAGGGGTACAGATAGGAAAGAGGGTCTAAACGTAATCAAAATATATTGTATGAAGCTTGCAAAAATTCAATTTCAAAAAAAGAGTGAAATAAAAGCTCACACAAACTTGTTAAAAAATAAGAAGATGCAGGCCAGGTGTGGTGGCACACGCCTTTAATCCCAGCACTTGGGAGGCAGAGGCAGGCGAATCTCTGTGAGTTCAAGGCCAGCCTGGTCTATATAGTGAGTTCCAGGACAGCTGGGGCTACAGAGAGACCCTGTCTCAAAAAGACCAAAAAAAAAGAAGATGACACTGAGACTCTACAATTCATCCCCAAGTTCAAAGCTAGATAGTCTTCTAAATACTATGGATAGATGTTCTTATTTAATTTTTCATACACAAAAAAATTCTTGCTGTGTAGTCTTTGTAACCCCTGGATTACTGGGTCGAGCTATAACTGCTTTCTTAATGATTTGAAACCTTCGCAAAACACAAATACAATATTTTTCAATATCAAATATGTAACTTCTTAAATGGGATCATTATTTTACTTTTTATTCATTCTTACACGATCAGATATACTCCAGTACACATCCTGGTATCTCGGTACCAGGAGAACTGCTGTTATTTGGCCACTGGCATGTGCTTTTCAGAAACAAAAATCTTTAGAATGCAATCTTTTAAAATTCAGCGTATAAAATATGAAAGGAAATATTCAAATTGTTGAGGCTGTGTAAAAATAGCTCATTAAAGTCATATTTGTTTGAACACTGCCGATACTCTCCTGTTCCTTGTGCCTGTTGCAGTTCCTTGTGAGCGACCTCTTCAAAGGTGAGGTCAGCGCTAACTGGTTCCTTCAGTGTTAGATGACACACTTGTGGCAGTTTTCTCTCAATTCAAATTGTTATTTTCTATCATAGTGTCAATAAAAAAAATGAAGCTCAACTTCTAAATGTGGAAAATGATGACTCTCCTTCAAGTCAGTGTAGATTCTGAATGCATTTTCAGAGACTGTAAAGTAGACACAATAACTTTTTTGGTAGTTAAGGGTTCTTGCAGACCAGAAGCAACTATGCAAGTAATTGATTTGATTTGGTTAACTCTGACTTGATAGTTTATTTTAGCTTCTAATCAAAATAGCATCAGCTAAATAAACAGGCTTATTTCTTTTCCTGTTTGTTTTGGTCGTCTTGAAAGCATGGACCTTATCAACCAGTGTTTATCCTTACATAACATTTTCTTTTCCTTTCTAAGAAATATTCCCTCAAGCGTTTATATAAGCTACTTTCTCCATTGAGTTGGCTCCTTCTGCTTTCTTGGTTTTTAGCAAGATGCATTAGTGAGTGGAAACTATTCCATTTTCTGAATTTTATGAGTTTAGAGGCCGCAGTTGTCTTTATGAAGGACTGTGGAATAACACTTTCATATTTGGTTTTAGATCTCAAAGACATGAGTTCTGCTCTGTTGACGGAACTTCACTGAACATTAAATGTATTGCTGCAGTTTATAATGAGAGCTTCGAAGAGTTCCTGGAGCCAATTCACAAAACCATAAAACAATATCGAGGCTCATTTTGCAGAGTGTGTCCTTCTAACCCACACATTCCACACTTCCAATCCCCTTCTGGCTGCATTCCTTGCTCACACTGCAGGGCAGCTCTGCTTGACATCTGATATATTTTGTCACATATAGGGATTTTTTTTGGGGGGGGTCTTTTTGTGACAGGGTCTCCCTGTAGCCCCAGCTGTCCTGGAGCTCATTATGTAGACCAGGCTGGCCTTGAACTCACAGAGATCTGCCTGCCTCTGCCTTCCAAGTGCTGGGATTAAAGGCATGCACCACCATCTCCTCCCACTATTTTTTAGTGTTATAGACTATGCACACTTTAAATTCCATTACAAAAAAAATCATCCACCTGTTCAGAAACCTGTGAGCAATGGAGAACTTTTTAAGTAATAAATTAGTGATGATTTTACTTTTGCTCTAATTAAACAAATGGAAATGTAAGTACATGTGGCTTCATTTCACCATATTAGTGACTGATAAAAGCTCTCCGCAGTGCAAGGAACATCAGCACTCCTAGTACAAAGTCCCAAGGATAACATGCCCACCTCAGCACAACAGTGGGGCAGGACAAGCGTTGCATTGACCATTTGTGCAATGGCTGTGGAGATGCCAGGATCATTTCAGTGTATGAACGCTGAGCTTTCTGACTCACTTTTGGCATTTCATTAGAATTCAAAGAAGGGGTGCTGGAAACATTTACAGGTTGTTTCCGCACACTCCCTACCACTTTTTAGAATGTTATAGTTGTTTCTGATACATTTTCAAATTTCAGAGGAAACACCCGTTTCTACTTATTTTCAAGGTCAGCAGTAAGGTTATGTTTTGAAATAGTGTCTGGAGTGAAACTCAGAATAGGGAAGAACAAAACAACAGATACCTCATTTTACATTGCTAATTGGCCAAACCTCTGAACAATTCTCATCATGAAGTCCATATGCACAGAGCTCTTCATTCTCATCACAAGTGGCTGATGGCCAAATAGTAGGAAGAGACTGGGCCAAATTCCTACCCCAGCAGTTTACAGGTTTCTGGAATAAGTACTAAACGAGGAAAGTAGGTATAGAACCGGCAGGAAAACTAAACTTGGTGGACTCTAAACTATGATGCGTTTTGTTGCCAGGTAGTTGAAGTTTTTACAGATTGTCTCTTCGTTTGTCTGAGTTTAATTACTTCTCTGAAAATACCTAGTAAAGTCCATTCTCAGGGGAATTTTGAAAAAATTCCTCAGGGGAAAGATATTTTATTTAACCAAAGATCTCCCTTCATGTTACAGAGATAATAAAGAATCATCTGTTGTCCACCAGAGGAACTCAGGCGCCTGTCCACCTCAGCACCATGATACACCAACATTCCTTTACTTGCTTCTCTTTCAAACACCCAAGGCTTCAGCCCACTCCTCACAGTGGCTGTACCTACTGGCACTGACTCAAAGAAGACCTACAGGGGACTGGGCTTTATTCTGCCTAGGGCTTTCAAGATGTTCTACCTCTCAAGGTTATTAAAGGAATGCACCCACCAGAATGCATAGAACATAATAACCCTCTATAAAGGTTATTGCTATTATTGTTATTATGGATGCTATTATTCTTTAAACAGACAGTTAAATTCTTTATCTCTTAAGAGTTTTACTGCTAACTGTAAATTAAAACTAAAGCAACTTTCAAATAAAGAGTAACGGTAAATGCTTAATAATCTCACAAATTTCTTTAGTATTTGAGGCCATTTTCCTCCTGGATGCATTTATCTGGGAAGATGGTGTTTTCCCAAATACTCCTGTCCTTCTGAGGTGCCCTCCAGGACTGACAATGCAAAACTAGTTTCCTTTTGGAGAAAGGAAAAATTCCTGTCTTTAAAGACGTCCAGACTGGGTGATTTCCACGTCCATTGAGAGTCTATGTAGCTCACTGTATTCTTCATTTTCTTTCACCTTTGCAATGAATATGCCCTGTGCACATGGTTGAACACATATATTTCTCCAGTTTAGGAAACATCACTTTAAAAATAGGATTATTAGAATATTTTGGACTGGAATGTATGACTAACTAAAAATAATGCTAGTTAATAGTTATTGATACATCCTAAATTCAACAACCCTGCAATATAAGTATGATATTTTCCCATTTTACAGTTAAGAAAACTGAGGCACATGTGGCTGGAGAGATGGCTCAGTGGTTAAGAATCGGCTGCTCTTGCAGAGGACCTGGGTTTGATTCCCAGCACCCACATGGTGGCTAACAACCTTTTGTAACTCCAGTTTCAGGGGAATCCAATGCACTCTTCGGACCTCCATGGGGATTGCATGACATGGGTGTACTTACATACATGCAGGCAATACACTGACACATAAATTTAAAAAAATAAATAGTGACTGGATAGATGTCTCAGCAGTTAAGAGCACCAGTGGCTCTTGCAGAAGGCCCAGGTTCAATTTCCAGCAGCTAAACCATCTGTAACTTGAGTTCCAGGGGAAATCGACACCCTCTTCAGACCTCTACAGGCATCACACAACATGAGTGCACTTACATACATGCAGGCAATACACTCATACACATCAAAAATAAAATAAAAAATAATAAATATTTTTTATAAAAGAAAACTGAGAAACAGAAAATTACATAACTTGTCAAAGGTCTTGGGCCTTAGGTATGAGCCAAGATCCAGAGCCTGAAATCTTTTAATTGATAAATTTTTTATTAAATTTTTTGTACATTTCATACAGAACAGCTTGAAAAGTCTCAATCATTTTTATAGCCCCCCCAATCCCATCTTCACTGGAACCCTCCCACAGCGCATCCACCCTGCCACTGGAGCCAATATACTTGGTCATCCTTTTTTAAACAGGGTCTTTTAAAAACATATATTTAATTATATTTTATGTGTATAAGTGTTTTGCCTGCATGTATGTAAGTGTACCATCTGTATGTAATGCTCATGGAGGCCAGAAGAGGATGTTGAATACCTTGGAACTGGAATTACAAACAATTGTTAGCTGCCATGTGGGTGCTGGGAATCAAACCCAGGTCCTCTGCAAGAAGAGCCAGTGTTCTTAACCATTGAGCTATATCTCCAGCCCAAGAACCTGAATTTTTATCTACTATATAATCTCTTTGTGGTAAATCTTTGCCTTCCAGATACACCGTCTACCCTTTTCCATACACTGGGTTGCTGGTCTTAAACACTGCCTCAGTAGGGCCCCCTGGCTTCTGGTTTCCAGTGATATTTGAGGAAATGATAAGGGTTTGGGGATAATCCTCTGCCACCATCTCTACAGGTTTTTAGTTGGCCTATCTCAGGCCAGAGTTCTTGAATTCTGAGTACAGGTTTCCCTGGGTGATGTTATGAGCTCCCTCTTCCACCTCATCAGACTTCCAGAGAATACAAGTAAACCCTTGTTACTGGATCCTTGCTGTTTCACCATTCATTGCTGGTTGCCCTTAACCCTGCTCAAACTGTAGCAAATAGCCATTCATTAAACATCTTTTGGTCCTTCTGAATGAATCATGTGGCCTCTGCTAGGGGGGATCATTGACGCTGTCAGTAAGAGATTACATTTGCTGGGATGTTAATTATTAGAATAGGAGCAATCCACCAGGTCAAGATGTCCAGGGTGAATTTTGGTGGGGATGATGAGGATGTTAGAGGTCATATGTTGTGGGAGGTATGGAGCAAGGATGGGGATTTCAGGACATGTGGATAAACTAATTAACAATGTACATTTTTGTATTGGCTTCTTTGACAAAGCATACAGCACCTCTAATGTGCAGATTTCAAATCTGGGCTTTTTATGATATCAAAGCAAACCTTCATTGGGTCTGCTGATGCTCAGCTCTCAAAAATTTGGAGGAGTTCTGTAAAGTTTAATTCTTGCTCTGTTTTTAAAGGTGGTGAGCTAAGAACATCCATGAGGTGTGTCTTAACTTGTGTTTCCAAAATATAATGAACCATATGGTGATTTCAAGACCACTGAAGCTCAGCCAAACAATTTCTTGACTTTGGCTTTGCTTTTAGCAGACAAAAGATGCCTAGATCCTCTACATAGTCCTCACCAAAGAGCAGAAAGCTAAAAACTTCAAATTAGCTGAAGATAGTCCCCTAGCAGGTTATTAAACTGATTAACCAGGAAGGCAAAACATAATATTCTTCAATTTCCTTCAGAAAAAGTCCATGAAAAATTTCTCTTGAATGAAATGCAAGGACTCAATGTGTGAAGTTTTGTGTCTGCTAAATGTATAGATATCATTAGAGCATCTACTTTTCCCATAATTTGTAGTGTTTATAGAATAAAACAATAAAAGAACTTAGAACAATTAGAAAAGAAAAAAATTATTAAATTACATACGAAAAATTTTGAAGACTCATTTTTCCACTGTCAGAGTGCTCCATATTAACAAAATTTTCATTTTGGTGGCTTTGTTAAGAGACATATTGATTTAGACCATGTTAATAAAACTTCCAATCTTTCTTCATGAACAAGAAAAAAGAAACCTGTCCAGGTCTCCCTGAATTTTCCCACTCAGATTGATTTCAATCTGTCTGGTTTCTGGCATATATGGTGGCACAATGTTCCCACTGCCAAGAGCAAAGTAGAAATACTGCCAGAGTTATACTACCAGTGAACACTTATTTATCATGTGTGCTGTACCAGACTTCATTCAGAACATTGTACCTGCATGATCTCACATAATGCTACAATCACTTCTTGGAAAATTCTATTATTTCCATTTTACAAACAAGGAAACAGGGCCTCATGCAACTTCTGTCATAGAGAAATAAAGAATTTTTGGATTTTTTTTATGTAACTGAATACTCAACTGACCTAATAGCAGGATTACCATCACCATAGGAGCTCAGCATTAAGAAGAGTTAAGAGTGACGTTAGCATCAAGTGAGGTAGATGATTTAACCCAGAGACTGGGTTTCCTAGGCTCTTCAATGTGCTTCATGTTGTTTTTCTTAGATTTGTGTCAAGCTGCCAGTATTAGATCATGAATTCACATTCATGCAGGACACGATCTAGGAGAACTGCAAGTCGCCCTGAGCCAAATTCTCTTGAAATCTCAATGATCCATAGTAAATGAGGCAGAGAAAACGAGACTCATTCTTGTTGTTATCAAACTCTATTTCAAAAAAAAAAAAAAAAAAAAAAGGATGGACAGATCATTTAGCATTTTTTTAAAACTCCTATACTGCCATGGATGAATTTAAAGGTCAGAACATCAGTTTGATGATCTGGGACAGAATCAGAACTAACCAATGAGTTAACTACATCTGTAAAATTTTCTACAATTTACAATAAATTTTTATAAAATTATTCTTGCAAATATTATAATTTGGCAATTTTGGTAAATTCAGTAGTTTTCAGAATTATGAAGAATTATTAGGACTATAAAACTATATTATGCCAGTGTGAAGGACAGTTGCCAGAAAGAACCTGCCCTTGAAACTGAACTTTCTGCAAGGCTGACCAACTAATTTGAACTTTAGTGATTGTGGAGAGCTTGGAATGTTGCAGGTCCAGAGCCTAATTACCATTTATCTTGGGCTATCTTTAGCCCTTAACTAGCTGCTCCTTGCCCACCTCTGCTTCTGACTAAACATCGTGTGTCTAACAGATAAAAAACTTTGGGAGTGTATTAACTTAGCAGACCACCAGCTTCCACTAACCAAAAGTCTGAGTGTCATCAGATAGCATCTGAGGCCTACAGCTGAGATGAATCTTTTGCTGTATCTGTACTTAATTTTTCTACCATTGTATTTGAAAACTGTCTTCATTTATGGCTTTTCTTTGTTCTGTTATCATAAAAATCTTCATGAAATTGCTTCCTCAATGGAACACGGAATTTGGAATACCCTGAATCTCTGTTCCCAGGCCGTGGTCACTCATATTTGGCTCTGGAATAAACTATCTTTTATCCCCTTTGAGGCAGGAGTTGTGCTCATGCATCAACATATTAATCTAATAAATGAAACCCAGCCTCCACAAGGTTTATCTTCTTTGTTTAGAGCAACAGCATTTTGAATTTTATGTAACAGAATTTGCTCTGGGTGTGTGGATACAAGAGTTGCAGTCACAGGACACAGCAGTTTTTCTTTTATTCTCCATCTATGGGACTCAGCTACTAAAACTCTTATGGCTCTTCTCACTTTCACCCAGCCTGTTTTCAGAACCCCTCTGTTGTATTTGGCTGCTCGCAAACAGGATGGAGACCGTGTTCTTCCCACAGTCCTGTGTGTTCACAGTAAGTGTTCTTGCCTCTTCTCTTCCCCAGTACCTTCTGCTGTGAACCACCATGGCCACTGGGTGGGACATGCCCTGCTGCTGTCAATATCTCACCTGTTTCCAGTGAACACCGTGGTCACTTCCAACTCAGAATCTCACAAAACCCAAAGCAATTGTGTCGTAGTTGGTGCAAGAGAGAATAATGCGGCTCCTCACTTATGCCCCCTTTGTGCCAGTGCTCCTGACTATGCCCCAAGGTCTTCCAGAATTCCAGGTTAAAAGGCAGCTTCAACCAACAAGCCTTTCCTTCATTTCCTTCCACCTTTCCTGATCCCATCAGTACAGCATTTAGGATAGGACAAGAAGTGCACATCCTGAGTCCTGCATTCTTTCCTACTTCCTTCCCAGGCTTCCAATTTCTTATTCAGACATTTATGTACATTAATTGCCAGGGATCCCCTTGTAGTTGTAAGTCACTGTTCAGGCATCTCTTTTTTAAAAAAATGTTTTTTATTTATTTATTTTTCACATATGAGTGTATCACCTGCATGTATGCAAGTGCACCTGTGTCATACAATGCCCATGGAGGTCAGAAGGCATCAAATCCCCCTGGAACTGGAACTAGAGATGGTTGTTAGCCACCGGGAAGGTACTGGGAATTGAACTTGGGTCCTCTCCAGAAGCACCCAGTGCTCTTAATCCTGAACCATCTCTCCAGCCCCCAACTGTTCAGACATTTCTAAATTTTATTATTTTATATTTATGTGTATGAGTGTTTTGCCTGTGTGTATGTAAGTGCACCAACGCTGGGCAATGCCCACAGAGGCCAGAAAAGGGCATCAGATCCCCTGGAACTCGGGTTACAGATGGTTGTTAGCTTCCATGTAGGTGCTGGGAACCTAACTCAGGTTCTCTGCAAGAGCAGCAAGGGCTTTTAACCACTGAGTCACCTTTTCAGCCCCTGTGTAGGCATTTCTGAATTACTCAAAAGGATAAAACATGGCTTCAAGTTGTTACTCTCTCTAAAGCTGGTTCTTCTAAGAAAACTTCTTTTAGATTAAAGTAGCTTTCCAGGTTTATATGTCAATATGTTGGTAAAAATATTTTCACTAAACTGCTTGTTCTGGAATCATACAATTTTCTCCTAGTTTCACTGTGTGTAGTATTTTTTAGTTATAAGAGAACTTCTGAACAATTTCATTCAAGACACAGGAATCTGTAATGAAGTTAACAGATCTTGTATAGAATCAAGGACAAGTAAGTTAAATGTGAATTATACCCTCTTCAGACCTTATCTCTGTCTGGTAAGTTCCTAAAAACTTAAGTAGAAGCCAAATAAATACATTTATAGCCAAATAAAGTGTTATTACCCCAAGTAAAGCCAAGGCAAGATAATTAAAAGGAGCGAAAAAAATCCTAACAATTTGATACATTTTAAGGATCTTAAAAAAATTTATTATTTTTATTTGTATGCGTGTATTGCCTGCATGTAGGTAAGTGCACCCATGTCGTGCAATGCCCGCGGAGGACAGAAGAGGCTGTTGGATCCTCTGGAACTGGAGTTAAGGGCAGTTGTTAACTGCCATGTGTGTGCTGGGCTTCAAACCTGGGTCTTCCACAAGAACAATCAGTGTTCTTAACCACTGAGCCATCTCTCCAGCCCATTTCAAGGATCTTTTCACACAACAAAAAAACTTGCTTACAATGAGTCAGATATGCTTATCAATCTTTTTGCTAACTATATAATTACTTAGTCATAAATTTTAGCTTTTAATCTTGGAGCTCAAATCTCATTAGAATTTTGCTTAATAATCAACTTTCTCACATTCAACTTCAAGAACTGTTCAAGCCTCATTTATGCACTTTTCAAGTTATTCATCAGAAACACGAACTGTCCTTTCTGAACAACACAAACTACAAAATATTTTTTATTCAAAACAAGTGAATTGTAAATCCATTTATGCCTAAATAACTTCTTGCTGTAACATTATGCAGCCTGGAAATTAATATTAGATAAATCTGTCTTTCCACATCAGTTCACTGTTGTTATTGACACACATGTGGCCTGGGTAGAATCTGTTGGACATAAATGTTTTTAAAATAAAACTTGTCACAGTTAGGATGGCCAATGATTTGGCAAAGTAGCTGGTAATAAAATAGACCTCTGCCAGCGTGGTGGCTCAAGCCTTTAATCCCAGCACTCAGGAGGCAGAGGCAGGAGGATCTCCGTGAGTTCAAGGCCAGCCTGGTCTACATAGGGAGTTCCAGGACAGCTGGGGCTACAGGGAGACCCTGTCTTTTAGTGAACTGACCTCATTAACTTGCTTTTTGTCCAGATGAAACACTTGACCAGAACTTGTCGAGGCAATTTCTTCATAGACTTTGTATCCAATATGGTTTCTGTCATCACAGTCTCCAGTGAGCACAAATACCACCTATGATTTGTAAAAGCAGAAGACAGTTTAAAGGATTTCCAGAAATCAGTGGATATTTATTTAGCACCTATTATGTGGTACTGTATTACTAACTAAGCAAGTAGAACATAAATATACATGATAATTATTAACCTTACATTCTGTTTCACAGTAAACCCACCTATGAACATATTTATATTTCAGAAATATACCATAAAGACTGTGAAAATTAGATTATAACTGTACTAGTTTACACAGTGGCCTCAATTCCTTATCTCTCCATGTATCCATATACTTTGCCAAAGAATTTTGAAGATCTTCTCACTAAAGAGGTATAGTTTATAGTAGATGTGAGCTTGACCTTGTGAGTTACTTTGTCAAAAGCATCAGACAAAAGAGACATTCTGCAAGTTCTGTGCTTCAGCTCAAAAGATCTTTTACACTTCTACTTCATTGCTAGTGCTTCTGCCATGGCCACAAGAAGGACATGTTGAAATGAACTTATTTATCTCAATGGAACCTAGGAAACCTAGGGAGCAAAACCAAGATGCCCAAATCCCAGAACCCAAACATTCCTAGACACACAAGTGAGCATTACTAGTCTAGATTCACAAAGCTGTGCTAACATGTGAGGAGCAATATGTTTATGCTTTAAACCATTGGGTTTTGTTACATGGCAGTAACTAACTGATACAATGAATCACCAACACAGGGAGAATTCCACATAGAAAGCAGCATTTGAAACACAGATCTATCAAATAGGGTGAAATGGTTATAAGCACCTTAATTAATCTCCACTCATTTTTCTCTACATTCACAAAATATCCATATGCTATTGATAGATATCAGATATGCTTTTACGACATTGAAGTCAAATGACATCTACATATTGGCATATTGGTGTGTGGATTGCTCACTATAACTGTTGTTATTTACCACACACAGAATAGCCAGAGAGAACAGGTGACCTCCCATGCTGAATCCAGATGGAAAGGTCTAGAGATGATTCCTACTCACCTGGGACTGTTTCTGTTGAATAAGCTGTAGCACCTCATGGGTCAGCCGGTAGTCCTTGGACCGTGCATCAGTGAAAACATAGATGAAAGAACCAGGCAGGGAAATTTCCAAGGCAATTTTTATAGCTCCAATACTCATCTCTGGACAATCACCACCACCCTGTTGAGCAAAAAGCAAAGTGAAATTATGTTATGACAAAATAGATCTCAGTCATAAATTGCTTTAGGAGTTTGAAAGTCAAGCAATTTCTCTTCACTTTTATTTTCTGCTGTCTGCCATCAGATGAATCACTTTGGTCAGGATAAGATATATATTGATACAGAACTAGAAAATCCTGTGCTTATAGATAAATTATGAAGCCAAAATATACAAAATAGCAGAAAGTGCTATAAAATTTAAATTAAATGTCTATTCAGTCCTCCCCCCGCCACCCTTGTTCCCCTTCTCTTCCCTCTCTTGGTTGATGACCTTGCTTCTTCCTGTGCTGAGGAAACAGAATCAGTCAGAAAACAGTCATCATGCCCACAGTGACACCTATTGACTTATCTGCAACAAGTAGGTACACAGATGTCAAAACTACACAGTTAAGGGAATAGAGTTTTGATCAACATAATTTGAGCAACTAACAACTACTAAATAACTACTTTGATATTGAAAATTTAGTGATGATTAGGCTTAACTGATGGTCTGGGATTGGAGAGATGGCTCAGCGATTAAGAGCACTGGCTGCTATTGCAGAGGACCCAGGTTCAACTCCTAGCACCCGTATGGAAGCTAACAACCGTCTGCAACTCCAGTTCCAGGGGATCCAGTGACCTCATCTGACCTCTGTGGGCATTGCATGACACAGGTGCACATACATACATGCAGGCAATACAATCATACACATAAAAAAATTTTTTTAAGGAACTCATGGTCTAAAACAAGCAAGTAAAAAGCAGGGAAGCTTGTGATCATGGGAGTTTGTTACTCCCCAAACAAGTAAGAGTTCTTATAATCTTATTAAAGTTTGGATATTTGGGGGAGGGGGGTGTCTTTTAGAGACAGGATGTCCCTGTAGTCCCAGTTGGCCTGGAACTTGCTATGCAGACTTCACTGGCCTCACAGAGATCCACCTGCCTCTGCCTCCTAAGTGCTGGGATTAAAGGCATGTGCCACCACACTGGGCAAGTTTGGGTATCTTATTGGATTTTCCTATTGCAGTTTTTCCCAAGCTCCAAATGGATTCAAATTCTGATATAGATATATTGAATACCATAAATCTAACTGGAGCCATACAGTACAGGGGAACATGCCTGTAATCCCACCTCTGTGGGAGACTGATGCAGGAGGATTATTTGATTTGAGAAATGTGAGACCAGTCTGGGCAACATAGTATGAGCCATTCTCAATAAATTTGATTAAAATAAATAAATAAGTAAATATCCTTTGTATATTTTCAAGAATTATCTCTGAACTCCTGTCATTTACATGTATTTTCAAAGAATTTAGTTTAAGATAGACATGGTGACACACACCTTTAATTCCAGCACTTGGGAGGCAGAAGCAGGCAGATCTCTGTGAGATGGAGGTCAACCTTGTCTACATAGCAAGTTCCAGGCCAGTTGTGGTGACTACAGGGAGACCCTGTCTCAAATAGCCAGAAAAAGAAAGGGAGGGAGAGGGGAGGGAGGGAGGGAGGAAAGAAGGAAGGAAGGGAGGGAGGGAGGGAGGGAGGAAGGAAGGAAGGAATTTAGTTTAACAGGTGACACTGCTCTAAAAAGTTTGCAAGTTTGTATCTTCAGAATGTACCTACCACTCACATTCTAATTTTTCGGTTTTTTTCTGTGAGAAACCTACATGCTCTATGGTTCTCACTGAACTTTATGTTTATGAGGCTTAATACTGAATATTAATCCAGGCAAAGTGATGAACTGACAGCTCAACATCCCACAGAGAACTGCACAAACATAATTACAAATGAAAGTATCTATTTTATGTCTTTATTTGTGTCATAGTCTTCAAAAGGAATTCTTTGACTTTTATGGAAGAACTAACACTTGAGGCAATCACAAGTGTTAGGAATATCTAATAAAAAGGAAATATTTTGATTCACATGCCAAAATGTGCATATAGCTTAATTATGTCTACTCTGGGTATAAACACATTTTTATTATAAAGTGGTATTTTCTCTGACTTTTACATTTCCAAACACAGATTATATTGGAATCATATTTATTATAAATTTTTTTAATAATAAAGCTGTCCTTTACCAAAAGGACCTTTATTATCATTCTGCTTATATCGAACTGAAAATTAAATATGAACTAGTAATTAATATTCAGCCTGCTTTCTTTTTTTTTTTTTTTTTTAAAATCCTAACGAGTTTACTGGGCTTCCTAACAGATGCTAGGGTGAGGGTTTATTTACAGTTTTAAATTATATGTGAAGCTCACCCTATATTTTGTTGGACAGCATTTGTTTGGAATGACACATTAGACTTCGTTATGACTGTTTCATTCTAAGCTTAATTGTGAGGTATTTGTATTGACCTAATGTCTTTGATGAACTTCTTGACAGAAGTTATTAGAGGCAAAATTCAAATTGCTTTAATTTACCAAGGGTATAAATCAATGACTTTGTTTAATTATAATATAGAGATACAAAGTTTACAAAGTTTTATGCATATGTATTCACATTTATTTTATATATGCTTTATCTATAGTTATACACATAGGCAAAACTTAAGCAACTGGCTTATTTGCAGTGTTTCTCACAACATCAAGTGATACCTAGACATTTAAATTTAGCTTTGACAGAACAAGAATAGACTAGAGAACATTATGAAAATTGTACATTTTTATTAATAAACCGCACAAATTTAAAGAGTTTAGTGTGTTCTGTGTCAGTCTCGTGCGTATGTACAGATTTAAAAGTTGGGGGTCATGGAAATAAGACTGATACTATAAAAACAAACATTTAAGTTTCATTTCCAAACTTCAAAAAAATGGTTCTTTTAAAGTGCTTAACACTTAATGGTTTCTGTTTTGACCTGAATAATAAGCAGAAAAATGTAAAATAATAATCCATGAAAGACGCACCACTAGAACGCAGAGAGAGAGAGAGAGAGAGAGAGAGAGAGATCATGAATAGATCTTGATCTATGAAAATTCTCATTAACATAATCAATTTTAGTTGGAAACAAGACTCTCTACTTGTATTAGTGCAATGGATGCCTGGCCTGAGCTAAACAGTGAGACAGTACTGGCATACACACTGTGTTAGTTATCCTTTATATTAATTGATCAGTATTTTTAGCATATTTGATTGACAAAGCACTAAACCATGAAAGATCCTTCCCGGGGTCACACAATTATTAAGAGAAGAAGCAGAGGCTGAACTCAACTCTGCTGGTCAGAGATTTTCATTGACTTCTGTTATACAAGAAAGTAGCTTATCTAAGACACTAAAAATCAGAGGAAGAAAATTCTCACTGTGCAGAACAACCACAGAACATTGTTCCTTCTTGGAGTTCAGTATTTGCTGAGTTGAATTATGACTTATGCTTCCTTTCACTAAATCCCTATTCCTTGAAGAATGCAGTAGGTATTCTACTGTTGTTTGATGAATGAATGGATCAACAGATGAGTAGTGAGCAAACAGGCAAATAACGCTGTGTGACACAGTTTTGACACAATCTATGTATGCTTGCTGTATTCTGCCTGAACTTTATTAAAGCTTCACACATCTCATTTCCAATGATGTAACTCCAGATCTACTGAACCTTCTAAAAGTACAAGTACCAAAGTTGTTCTATAATCATGAATGGGAGATATATATATATATGTGTGTGTGTGTGTGTGTATTTTTACATATATAGGAATGTGTATTTAATCTATATATTTGTATATTATTATAAGTAGCATATGAAACTAACTCTACTTTTGATCCCTCTACCCTCCTCTCTCTCCATACCCCTCTCTGTCTTCCTCATCCCTTCCATTTGGCATACAGTCAAGTTTAACATTTAGTAGGAGAAAATAACTATGATTGTGTAAATACATTTCCTAAAACCAATAGGAATGTGTGTTTAATCTATATATTTGTATATTATTATAAGTAGCATATGAAACTAACTCTACTTTTGATCCCTCTACCCTCCTCTCTCTCCATACCCCTCTCTGTCTTCCTCATCCCTTCCATTTGGCATACAGTCAAGTTTAACATTTAGTAGGAGAAAATAACTATGATTGTGTAAATACATTTCCTAAAACCATAGAAACTGAAACCTGCACACAAATCAAAGGTAGAGTGGTGATGAATACATAATACACTGAGTTGGATAATTCTCTAAACAAGCGGTAGGAAGGATCTGATTTTATGAACTTTGTGTTTTTCTTTGAGCCCTGAAATACAACTAACCAATATCACTATGAGCATTCTTGCCCAGAATTCTGATACTCATTTAATCTTTATGATTTTGCAGATAGCTCCAATTTCCTAAATTGTCAAAGACACTCAGATGCAAAAATATTTATTGAAGAAATCAGAAGCATGTGAACTTTTCCCAGTAAATGTTGCTTCTGGAATACATTTTTAAAACTCTGTAACCTCAAAGTTACAATGATAATTGTGTTCAAGTAATGAATTCCTGGAAAGCAAGATTATACAATGAATGGAAATCCTATCAGTGGAGGAAGGAATAAAGCACAGATTATCTCGCTGTCTTTTCTAAATACAAGACAGGATGGGAATAGCACTGAAACAAGCTGAACCTTTGAACTCTGAGCAGTTAGAAAATAAATGAGGTCTCCAGACCCTAATGGGAAGATGTTCATCAACTGCAGGGCCAGCGAATTAGGGAAGCCAGCAGCAGAGCAGCATCGCCCCATCCCTTATTACTTCCTTTCCAATAAACCCAGGTCATTTCTTCTCATGCTTATTTTCATTTTACTAGTCCTTATATCCTTTATTTTCCAGTACACCTAACTCTAAATAATAAAAAATTGGCAAATTTCCAAAAGATTTCATTTTCAAGATAGTCTTGCTGTATAGTCCCAGCTCGCCTCAAGCTCACAATCCTCCTACCTCAACCTCCTTAGAGCTGGGATTACAAGTCTTCATCACCATGCCCAGCTCCAGAAACATTTGTATTGGCATAGCAATGCTTGCCCTTATTCTAACATGATTGCATCTTGCTGAATTTTGAGTCCTGAATCGGTTAGATTATAGTTCTTTTGCACAGAATCTACAGTATGAAAAAAATGTCTTACTTGCATAGTTTGCCCTTACATACAAAATTGAGTGTGAAACTCAGTTGTAAACTGATCAATTTTACAACTCTTAGCTCTCGTGAATATTGTTTCAGTGTTTCTAGACCAAGAAAATATAATGTACATGTGGAAATGATTAAGTTACATTGAATCTAATTTAAAGTTGTGTCCAAAGCAAGGCTAAAATAAATCAGAACAATTGCAGATTTCATCAGTGACAAGTGCTGGCCTTCATCGCTTGTTAGGAAATATAGCAGGGGTATCCTCAGAGACAAGGAGGCTATTGCAGAACACAAACCTCAAATCCCCTAAATCTAATAATAGATGTTACATCCTTGGGAATCTATCATGTTGCCCTTTGCTACACAGTGAAGAAATAAATTTAAATAGATTTCAAATTAAAGCCTCAGTGGGCTGCTGAACTTGATTCCAAATGCCTTCAAAGAATAAATTTCCACAATTGAAAATTATCACCTGTCAGTTAAAGGTGTAACTCTCTGGCAATTGACATTTTGCCTTGATGGAACTTATACGAGAGGTGGAACTTTGTTGGGTCCCAGAAGAAGTACTGTTTATTACAGTTCAAATATTCATGAAGAATATATCCCAGGCATTCAATATCTTCAATAGAAATTCAGAAAATTCTGTATCAAATGCTTCAAGATAGTACAAAAGACTCATAACTCACTCGAATTATAGTGGAGAGTGGTCTACTGAAGGAGACAGGATGGAAGTAACAAAGTATAACATATATGTCACATGATAGCTGCTAATTCCATAAGGCAAGTGGAGGTACACACCCTAACTGTAGGCAAACATGAGAGCTAGAAAATGAAACCTTGGTGTTTAACCCCAGTTTCATCTTCAGCAATCCCACCAGTGTGTCTACTCCTGAGAGAATACCTTCTTCTTCAAGGATTCTGTGCCTTTTTATTGTGAGCCTTTTTCCATCAAATTAAGATACCCTGGATGAGGTGGATCCCCAATCTTGCTTAAGAGATGGCCATGTGTGTTCATAAAACAAGGACCAGAAGGAAGCCATGGCAGGGCTAAAGAAGTCCTTGCAGTCAATCACCATTTGTTGATCCATAGACTGGGTGTTCACACTACCTGCACTTGCTCTGGGAAGCCCGGCTTTCTTCCAGTCCTCCATCTGATCTGACACTTCTCCATCTTTCCCCCATGCTGCTTTTACTTGCCTATCAAAATCTCTCTTCCTTCTGCTCCAACTCTCATATGCAGATTTTTTATGCTTTGCAGTACTTTTGTTATTGTTTTTATTATAGGCTGGTCAACAGAGATTGTAATATTGATTCTTTTTATCTAATGTGATCAAACATATTCATGCTATTTATATTTTTGACTTGGCAAAAAGTGTATCAATGCATTACTTTCTTAGTAATAAAAGTTTATAATTTATGAAGATTTCATATGAGGAAGTTTTACATAGACAAGGTCTATGATATTTTCAGGGGTATTGTCATTAAATAATAAAATAAGAAAGACAGCTTAAAAGAAGAGTACATATACAACACAGTAGATAAATGAGGATCATTAAATATCAACACATACAGAGAAAGATGAAGCCTTGTTTTAAAAGTTTCTATGAGGAAACTCAAGGGACTTAGCTGATGACTAGACCACTATTCAATGTAATGTGCCTGCCAAAGAGAGTCGACGTGGGGCTCCAACACCAGCACACCCCCAGATGTAACTCTGGGGAGGTTGCAGGTGTCATCTGCTGACAAAGGCCAGGGCTCAAGTCCCTAGCAAATACTGCTCAGGCCTTGGGTACTGATAGCTCCCTGGAAAGGATTCAAGTATCTGACAGGGTAATGGGAAGAACAATATTCAAAGTCAATTCCAATTCCAAAGCTCCAAAATTAGGTTTGTGTTGTTTTGTTTTGTTTTTTTTTTCAAGAAGTAAGAATTAAAAAAAATATATATTTCTGGGGGCTGATGAGATGGTTCAGTGGTTTGGAACACTGGCTGCTCTCGCAAAGGGCCCAGGTGTGGATCCCAGCACCCCACCAAATGGCAGCTAACAACTGACCCTAACTCCTGGTCCAGGGGATCCAATGCCCTCTTCTTGCCTCCACGGGCATTGCATGACATGAGACATGAGTGCACTTATATACATGCAGGTAAAATACTTAAGACACATAAATACATGGATAAATAAATAAATAAATCTACTTCTGGAGAACTAATTGCTTCTCATTCATTTGCACTAAGAAGAAATTCAATTTTATTTATATCTATTTCATTTTAAAAAACATTGATAGTTTTCTCTAGTACATTCTTGAAGTATTTTTTTCCCTTCAGTCATCCCATTATCTAAAAATAGAATCAGATAAAAATTTTATTGTGTAGAAAATGCAATCCCTTGGTAGGCCACATGGCATATATGGGCTGAATCTTGACATCATAGGTTGGTGAACTTTCTAGTCACCAGAACATGAAGCACTTATCTTGTAATGCATCATGCATTCATCCTTAAGAACAGTCTCATGCAGACATACTTTGAAAGGAAGGACAAGAGACTTCCCATTAGAATCCACAGCATTCTACTCTAGGCAGCCGTGTATTCTATCTGCTTTGTCCTTTGAACTCCACACAAAAGATCATTCAGAAATCTATCATTCCTTAGTTCTGAATATAGCAGCGCATGAGTAGCCAGAAGAGTCGCATAGTCCCACCAGTATCCTCCATTCTCACAGTCCCTCTCACCCTTGAGGATACCAGCAATTTGCCTCTTGGGAAACTTTGACTCTTAGAGAAACTCTCAGTGAAAACTCTAAGAGCAAATTAGTTGTACTGCATGTTTCATTTGGGCTCAGAGAAGTTACACTACTAAAAACTAACAATAATAATCAAAACACTACTTACAAATATACCTGCAGTCATTCTTAAGTAAAATGGTCTCACTGATTTAGTAAGAATGTACCAAGGAAAGAGAATCATTTCTTATCTATAGGTAATTTAGTAATTTGCTGCTCAGTAACTTTAGGTGAGCCAGTTACTTAAGCCTGGTTGGGAGACAGAAGGAGGAAAAAAACTGAGAAACAATTTGCCTTGTTGAGGATAAAATCAGTTTTAGATCTACATCTGGCTTTAATTATCTACTTTCCTGCTTCAAACTAAAAAAAATAATTATATAAATAAATATGTTAATTTGGTTAGATTAATAAGGCTACTCAAAGCAATATTTAGAAGGAAGAGAGTGAGTAGTAAAGGAAACTGGCTTGGGCGTTAAAAACCTCCAGTTCTGAGAATAGCCTTGCTACTTGCCAGTGTGGGGAACTGAGTGAGACATGTCACCTAACATCTCAAAACAGGCTTTTCTTCATCTGTAAAAGGGAGAGTAATATTTGTATGGTGTGTTAAATTGAGAAAGTGACATTAAAACTCTTGTAAAACTTTCCACAAAGCATACATTCCACAACTGATGCACATTTATAAGTATTTGGAGATTATATGCAAAACCAAAACACCACTAGCCAGGCATAGTGGCACACATCTTTAATACCACCCTGCCAGAGGCAGAGGCAGGCGGATCTCTGTGTGATTGAGGCCATTCTGGTTTACAGAGTGAGTTTCAGGGCAACTGGGGCTACAGGGAGATGCTGTCTCAGAAAATCAACCAACCAATCAAACAAACAAACAAGCAAACAAAAACAAAACACCCTAGAGGAGTAGTGAGAGTGTGTATCATTTATCAAGCCTCTCTTTTGGGCCAGATGCCATTTTACTTTTCTTTAAGCCATCCACATATTATGAGTTACACTCCTTATCAAACTATCTTCCCTAAATTAAATAATTAATTACACCCATTCTTCTTTTAGAATACATATTTATAAGTGTATAGATGTAAATACATTTATGTATTATACATATAATGAATAATATATAAGATGCCTAACTCAAATGTATATTAAGAAAAAATCAGAATTTCTTATATGAAGTTGAATCAGGTCCAACAGGAAATATAAAAATCAGATCCTTCAGACATTTGCATATCTATATCTATGCTGACATATAATCTCTTCTCTTTTCTTTTTAGCCATGTTCTGTTTTAATTTCTCTCCGTATTTGGGGTCTTACTATTTTTCAGTGATAAGTCAGTTTGATTTTGGAAATGATGTGGAAGAAGTCCCCAGAAGTCTACAAATAAGAGGTGCACTTGCACATAGTTGCGTGATTAAGAACACTAGATGTTACACAAAGTGCATCCAAGCTGGCATAGTGAATTCTTCTTCTGCAGTTCATATTATTTTGGCCTCATCTTTGCTAACAGCATTTGCCAACCTGGCCATAGTGTTTCATAGTCTCCTCAACAGAGGATTTCAGTATCGGCCACTCTTCTGTGACAGCAAACATTTCCCCAAGACGTCCATCTGCTTCACGTTAATCCTTTTATGTTTATGGTCCTGCTTCTGTTAAAGACTAACAAAAATTAAATTCCATCCTTATCTTATTCAAAGCTCTATCTTGTTGCTATGTGACCATAATGTTCCACATATAATTAGTTTTTTAAACTCTATTTTATTAAATGTCACAAAAGAAAATTAAATTCTCTGAGGAGCTTTGCAGTTTGGGAGGCTCAATAATCTATATAAAACTTGCAAGTGCAATTCAGTTATTGAATCTCTTGGTTTTTATTTTCGTTTATATTATTTTTTACATTTCAATTCTGACTAATGTGCTTTTTGTTCTCTAGAACATTTGGATAAAATGCTTAAAAGCATATCAGTGCCAATAATAATTTCGAAAAATCAGCACACTTTATAGTTTTTATAAAGAATGTGACCCAAGGCAGCAGTCCTCAGCGCATAGTTACAAGTATATTAATTGCCAAGGCTCTGTGTGATCTGAATACCATTTGTCATTTGTCTTTCCTTGTTTTCCCAAGAGAGAAAGTTCATTTCCAGATGAAACAGGATTAAAATAAAATTAATATAATAAATACAATGATTTGAGTGCAGTGATTTTTGGACATTTGGGGGGGAAATTTTTAGATTAGTTTTCTCATTCCATTTCTCTATGTGAAAACTCATAAGACAGATGTACTGTTAATAGATAAACATTTGATTTAGTTCAAACTGAATTCACTTTCTTGTTTTCAAAACTAATTTAAATAAGAAAGCGATGTTTTTAGATGTTTTACAAAAAACAAGTTAAGCTTTAATGGCACAGCAAACCTTGCTCTCAATATCAGTGATTTGGGGTGTGGGAGGGAGGGAGAAAACACAAAACAAAATTAATCATCCTAAATGAAAAGTTTATAAAATACATAATATATTCAGTTGTCTATACTAATTTATGAAATAATAGAATAGTGTCCAAGCAAAGAACAAAGAAAAAATGGTATATTTCCCTTAAATTAAATGTTAATTGCGGATGAAGCTTAGAGCTTTGCAGGAGTTTTTTTATATTTGACCCTCACTGAACACAATTTTTGTTCTGACCGAGGGAAGACTAATACACTAGAGTCTTTGAAAGTAAAATCACTTCCATGGAATCCTTGATGCCTGTAACAGCTCTCAATGTTGAATAAAATAAACAAAAATATCTGATTTCTTTCCCAGTGAGGTGTGGATCACATGACAATGTAAAACCAAAACAGAACAACAATAAATAATCATAAGATACGACTTGTCCAGAGGACACGTCCAGAGAAAAGGACACCAGTTCCAGTTCCGGAGGAGAAAGAGATTAATTTTTTAAGTGGAGATAAAATCGTATGACACTATATTTTGACTGCATCAGATTCAGTTCCAGAGGTGGGAAAGAGCTCTGGCAGGAGTCAATGGGTGAGTCAGGAAGCAGGCTCCCCAAGCCTGCAGACATAAAGCAGGGCGGACAGGGCACTCCCTGAAGCTCCTGCAGAACACAAGGGAGAGGCAGGAAGCCCAAGTACGGTGCCACGCCTTCTTTGGAATGTAGCTATTCTCAATCTGCTCAGACTTTTGTGAATATAGTTCAGTTTTATTTCTACAGAGAAAAGAAAACGAATACAGGAAACCTCCTCCTAACAGTCCTTTAGCCTGAACTCTCTAGTACTTGGCCTTTTTTTTTCCTCTCCATCTCTAAAATATAATGAAAATGGGTATTATGTTTTTAAGATATCTTTGTCCCATTAAGTTTGAATTGTTCTGATATAATTTAGCTGCTGATATTCAAATTTTAAAAGGAAGTGTCAGTCACTGGTCCAACAGCCATTCAAAGCACACTGCACTACAAACACTGGTTTGTCCCCCATGAAGCACAGGCGACAGTGAGCCAGACAAGGCTCTTTCCCTCAGGGGCTCACTGTAGAGTAAGAGAAGAAAAAGACTGAAGCAACCAAGAAAGTAGAATTTCTCATGTCATGATCCATGAACCAGACGGAAAATTCCACAAAGGAATTTTCAGAGACTCTCTACATCCAACAGAACAAAGAATTTTCTATACTAAGGAGGAGAAATGTGAATAGTTAATAAGTAGTAAGTTAATGACTGAAAAAGAACGGCATTCTGTAAGAGCAAAGAAATGGAAGATTACTAGTGGGAAAACAGATGAGAAGAAATGGAGAAAAGCAAGACTAGTCAAGAGCTAATAATGTAAGTCCATTTATGTATTTATTAAATATAACTCAGTTCAGTATATAATTTATAAGTAAAGATATGCACAAAACAGAACCAGCCTCATAGCTCCAAATCAAGTTGTTTACCTAGCATTACAACTAATTAAGTACTATACTTCAAGCTCTAACTTGACCTCTGCTGATTTTCATATGCTGGCATACTCATTCACCACTTCACTCAAAGTCATATGTGAGCACACCCTGCATGTCAGGCATTTTACTTAGAGGATTTAATGATGTATGGTGTATAATTTATAATGCGCTATCAACATAGAAACACTACCTGCACTGTGACAAGGAGGTAGTGAGATGACTAAACCTGGACTACAGGGCAGGAGTCTCTGAGGAAATAGTATTCAGGACGAGAATTTGAGTATAAGATTTCGAACTCTGTTAAGGGAGAGCAGAACTGAGAGTTGAAAGGCAAGAACTTCCTGTGCAGGGAGAACGCCACATGTAAAAGCCCCAGAAGAAAGGTGAGGGTACAGATACAATGAGGCTCTATGCCAAGCCCCATGAGACAGAGCACAGATCCAGGGGAAAATGGTGGCACTAGACAGAGAAAAAGAGGCAGGCGGGTCTTGGGCCACTGAAACCCAGGGAACTATTTGATTAGACCCTGTAAGGACAAGTAGACAATGATATCAGACAAAAATTTTCAGAGACATGCTTTAAGATCCTTTCATCTGCAGATTAGAGAAAGACCTAGCAAATCAAAGCAAGTTCAAGAAAACCACTTAGGTGCTTTTCTCCATTAGCTCAAACTAATGATATAGTCGTTGTGATTAGGATAGTGTCAAGAGAAATGAAAATTGAGTTTAAAGATATTTGGAAAGTTAAAAACAATATTTTTGGAAGTTTGAATGTGAGAGCTGTATTATTAACAAAGAATCAAAAATGTCAATTTACTTGGATAATCACAATACTACAGGCACCATTCACAAAAGTAATAAATAAGGGGGGACACAGGGCAAGGATTAAGAGGTAAGTTTGGGAAACCTTACAAGGAACAGTTGTGAATCTCATTTTAGAAAGCCATCTTAGCATCCAAGAGATTAAAATGAGGATCTCTTCTTCAAAAGAGAATCTAAGACTCCAAACAAATGTGAGCATGGATAGTTTTAAGGAGGGGATATAAAATTTAATTTTTAGGGTGAACTATAAAATGAGGAGAAAGAGGGGCCCTGTTTTTAAACCTTGAGAAACCCCAACATTTAACAGCCAATTAGCAGGAAAGAAGCATTCTTAAGATGTTTCAAAGGAAAAGTAGGGGGAAAAATGGGAGAGTACATGAAGAAAAAGTAAATGTCAAAGAGGAAAACATCAGTACTACTAAAATAAAAACATCAAAGCCAAGGGCTTTGTCTGTATGTGTCTATATGTGAAACAGAAGTAGGTCACTTGCTCTGAGTAGACCAAGTGCTGAAATAAGACACTAGTAGAAAGGTCATAGGGCAAACATTTAAAGATAGCAGGTAAGATTTTAAATTGTCGTTAAGAAGAATGAGATACTGAATTGGCCAAAGAAATATGGCAGGACTATTGGAATGTGAAACAGGTGGTTATGAAATCACAGTGGGATCCACCCTTCATGCGGTGAGACTTCAGCAGCTTTTGGTCACTGGTGGATAAGCATGAATCCTGAAGATACTCCAGTCACTCAGAAATGAGTTTCTGCCTTTGAACAGAGAAACAATGAACAAAAGAAATAAAACAGTGTTTTTAAAATGAGAAATCTCTGAACGAGAATGGAGGGAAGTGATCTGATGGCCTGAGAGAAACCATAAGGACCAACTGGCTGAAGTGCTTGGTGAATGTGAAAAAACGGGTAGCATAAGAAGCTGTTGCACCAACAAGCTCCATGCACAGAGTGTTGGGGACACTGAGATGCCCAAATAAGTCATATGGAATATGGAATAGTTGGGATGATGGCAAGGCCCAGAGGTATTCATGGGATTCAAAGACTAAACTGTGGTGGAAGAAAGGCCACTGAGATGGATTATGTGGTAGTTTGAATGAGAATGTCCCTCACAGGCTCCAAGTATTTGGACATTTTGTCCCAGTTGGTGGCGATGTTTTGGGAGGTCTTAAAGGTGTGGCTATGCTGAAGCACGTCATTGGGGGTGGGCTTAGAGAGGTTTTAAGCCTTGCCAGATGGCCAGTCACTCTCTTGCTTCCTGTGCCTGCTTGAAGATGTGAGAGCTTAGCTTCTGCTTCACCTCCAGCCACCTCTGCCACCATGCCTCCCTGCCGTGATGCACTCTTGCCCCTTTGGAACCGTAAGCTCAAATAAACTCTTCCTTCTATAAATTGCTTTGATCAGTGTTTCTATCACAGCAACAGAAAAGTAACTATTAGTACGTTAAGCAGCTGAGAAGTCACTGACTGGGTTATTACCACACACACTTAGGTCACTGGGCATGATGGTAGCCCTAAAGGGAGCAGTATCTATGAAACAGGTACCTGTCATCTCCATGAATGATGGAAACTGACCAAAACATACGTAAATGAGAGCAGCTAAAGCCATCAAGGGAGCATAATGAAACAGCCTCTCGGAAGCAAACTGATTTAGTGTATGGATTTAGGATACTCTCAAAGCAATACTAAGGAGGCAAGGCACACCAACTCATTCTCTAAGTTCTGCTTCAGAATAACATGAGGCTGCTTGAGTTCTCTAAAAATCAAATAATCTTTACAGTAAAAAACTTCATATGGTTAACTTAGAGCACAGAGTATCCAAATCACCTATGTCTTTTATGTTGTGAGGACAGATTATTAGCTGGTCCTTGTGCATCTTAGGGAAGGAATCCATCGAGGGCAAGGCTCAGCAAATGTTAGCTGTAAAGAGACCAGTCTCGGTCCCACCTCAACCCTTCTATTGCAAGGCAAAGGCACCATCGGCATTGCACAAATGAACTCAACCTATCTTATTCTATATCTGCTGTTCAACTCACTCTATGCTCATGTGGAAAAAGAGGCATTTCTTGAGTCCCTAAGGCAATTATTTCAGATTTTAAAAATGAAGAAAGTCAGTCAAAGGTTTATGGTTTTCCATTACCACCAAAAAAAAAAAAGGAAAGTAAGTACTTACCTGAACATATAGTTCTCTGAGTTCATACTGAAATTTCTTGGGATCTGTGGTAATTGTCACTGGACCAATTTCTGTTGAGATAAAAATGGGATAGATCAATAACTAGTAATCAAATACATTAAAGACTTTACTGTGCTTGCAAATGTTTTTTGGCATGTACCAATAATTATTAACAACAGACTCTCAATCTTATACATGCCAAAGTATAGTTTATAATTCAATTATGCATGCCTAAAACAGTGAGTTTTTATTAACCTTAGGAAATGCAAGAAGGTGTCAAAAAAAAGTCAGAGATTTTAAAAAAATATCGAAATCCCAGTTCCAGGTTTTTCTCACTTTCATCAATCAGAAATGGTTGTTGAGCACTCCCTTTGCTATTAAGATCTAAATTAATCAGTCACACATGTGCCCTGTAATTCAGTTATCTGCACTATGAAGCAAAAATTCATTGCAAATATTCTGTGAATATAAATTATTTAAAATAATGTACAATGCTAAACAAAAAAGAACAAGAAAAATGAACATTCACAACCATGAGAGCACAGATGCAAGGACATTAAACATGTAAGGAACAATCCCTAAGCTTCTTTCTCTGTGCCTGAATGACAGATGAGTGTCACTATCACCATTCTTCTGAGCTGACTTGGATCACAGTTACCTTCAGGACTATGGATCCCTCCATGATTTCCCAGAGGTACTGAGCAAATCATTGCTTCAAACGGGAGTAAGTTAGAGCTACTGCTTTACTTCCCTGTAGAGCCATGATTTGTGACTTAAGTCAAGTGGAGATAAGTCCAGATATATCAGTGTTAAAATGGCCACACACAAATAAAACCACACATTATTTATTTGTGGTAAGGTACATATGTTTGTAGTAAAGATTTTCAATTCTTGAAGATTATTCTCTTTTTTAAAAAAAACAACTTAAAATATAGAACTTAAAAGTGTCCTTTTCTGGATATCTATTACCTCTTCATAAAGCAGCCATATATTTGGGTAATGGTAGTAAAATTCATCTGGGCATCATATGGACTGACATACTATTTAAATTCCTAAGGTGGATGAAAAGTTTTCTATTTTATGTAATGAAGATATACGATTCACTCAAAATTATAATGTGAAATGACAACATGAAATTATAAAGATTCTTAGTATTTAGCTTTTACAAAAGCTGTTCTAGCTTCAAAGGCATATTGCTAAAATAAGGATTTATAACTTCAAAGGATAATAACTAATTAGCCAAGGCTTCAATCACAGGCTACATATGTCAAGAATGCAGACTGGGGGACTTTAAAAACAAATGAGGTAAATTGGAAAGAAGCACAATTTTTCTGCCATAACCCATGCGATTTTTCCTAGAAACTGCATGAGAAGAATACCTTGAACCTTCCTTATAGATTAGACACCTTACAATTTGCAAAAGGAAAGGAGAGCTGATTGGATAAACCATGTGCAAACATCTGCATTCCATACAAAGTAGAACGGTCATTAGCCATGTCCTGAGTGTATGGAAAATGAGGGAAGCCTACTCCCTCAAGACTAAACAAAGGCATACTCTGCAAAGGAATGCAAAACAGTGACGGGTATGCCAGACAGTTACACCCTGACAGATGAATTGTCAGCAGCACTGTTGAGCCAATCTTCTGTCTTCCTGCATGGCATAATACTGAAATAATCCTAGAGTGTACAACTCCAAAACTAGAAAGGAATACAGAGAACACTGGGAGAAAAGCAATCATATGAGATGAAGAAGAATAAAGAGTTTAGATATGCAAAAGTGTTCCCCCAATTATTAAAAATATAAATAATAAGCTCTTCATACATGCCTTTCTTCAAGAGAAGTGAACAAGGGATGCTATTAAAATAAGGGAACTGATTAGTCTTCATCTTAGTTACCTAGAAACCCTCACACATACACCTGTTTTCAGCAAAGATCAGAAATCTGCCCTAAAGTTCATTAATAAACATTTTCTCAAACCACTGTGGACAGCTGAGATAAATCTTTTATCATTTATAGGAAATGCTCAGGAGAGGTAGGGGCTTGCCAAGCTCCCATACCCCTCCAGCTGTAAGCCTGCTATCCAACTTTTAAAGCACTGAGTGATAGGACTTTTTGGCAAAACTAACTCTCCTCCCTTGCAGGACTTGCTCCCATTTCAGTCTTTGTCTTCACTTAATAGAGTTTTGTGTCAGCCATGTCACTAGTAATTTCCCCTTCCTTTTCACTCATGTAGTTTCATTTCCTGGCAAGCTTTCTATGATATTCAGCAGGTACAACTTTGTCCTCTCTTCCCACCTGAACATGGTCGTTTATTGCTTACCGAATTTCATAGGAACTATCAAAGACAACCCAAACTCTCTCTTCCCATATCCAAATGTCAAACCTTTCAGTCTCCCATCCCTTAGCATGAAGCAGTTGTATTTCTTGCCATCCCTGAGGCTTTCCCTTTGGCCTTCCTCTGCTCCTGTTCCCTCCTTCTATAAGGCCTCATTTAACTTCAGTGCTTTGAACTGAAAGTTGTGCCTTTGCACTAACTTCCCTTAATGCTATCTCAATAATGTGTAATAAACACATTGAAGAAGAAAGGTGAAAAATATTTAATAGGATGCAGAGTCCACGTCCACATTGCTCAGTAGATTTCTATATAGTTGTCTATAGTGAAAGCCCAATGTAACGAAAAAAATAATCATCAATCTCCCAGTAGATTCTGATTTCTTCACTGTTTGTCTCCCTCCTTGACTGTCAGCACTTGGAGAGGATGAACTGTCTCAGGGTGTGTCTCATAGAATCCCCAAAGTATTTGAAGACAAGATGAAGGAGGAGAGGAAACAATAATAATCTAACCTTTAAATTTTGACTTTTCATCATGAAGGCTCCTTGCTGGGCAAAAACCAGTAATGACTGGTTTGTCAACTTCTCACTGTCCAGGTAGTCACAATGTTTTGTTCTTTGAGTAATGATTGCTATAACTTATGACACACTGTTTTTTGAAACAAAACATTATGGTGCCATTTTTATTAAAAATATAGGATATGGGTTATGATCCAGAAACCCACTTTTGATTTAAAAAATAGTGACTTAAATCTAAGTAAGTCTTTCCTCTTCTCAATAATTGCGCTATTTCCTGTTTCCTAGGGCTTTATCAAGGTCTAGGATTGGCTCCAGGATTTCAGCCATTGTTCTTCTAATCTGAGTTACTGGATTGTACTTGAGAAAATAACGGAAAGAAATTCACAATGTAATATTATCTTGCATTGCTCCACTTGGCAAGATCAATATCCAGCTCTTCGCTTCCCTTTTCCTCTCCACTAACAGATTTCTGGCCCTTACACTGTTTCCACTTTGCTCAGAACAGTTTCTCGATAATAAGAGCTCCTTTCTGCTGCCTTCCGCAGGTCTGCGTGATTTCATAGCACAGTCACAATTTTTGTTTTTTTCTTAACATGTGGTTTTCGACTTATGTTGGTAGTTGTAGATAAGTAAGTGAGACTAATGAATAACTGCAAACCTTTATCAAAGAATTAAAGAAATACCTGCCAAATTAAAAGTTGAATTATAGTTGAAACTTAAAATAGTAATGTGCATCTTAAAAGAAGCTCAAATTAGCATCTGAAAGGGCCATGTTAGTAAGCCACAGAAAAGCAAGAAATTTTCTCAATATCTAAAAAAGAGAGTCCAGAGGTCCAAAGAAATACATAGGGAAGACAAGCAGACCTAAGGGACCCAGTAGTATGGTGACTTGAACAGAATGTCAGTTTAATAGCAGGAAGGAAACTCTAGGGTTTCAGATACAGTCTTCCAGGAACTTAAACTCAGCATGGTCCGCCTTCTATAAATTCTACTCAATTTAGGATGAATCAATTCTAATGTCTTCTGTGTGCAAAGAGACGAGTATACATATACATATTCAAAGTTGTTTTTTAAATTAAAAATTTTAAAAATCACATTTCTAGTTTGAGGATGCAATAGAAAATCAGAATATTACTATTACTAAATTACTATTTTCCATTGAAGCTACAACATTGTCTTTCCAGTTTTCCCCATCCTCATTGAACAGTAACATTGCTGCCCAGCACCATTTTAATCATCTGCATCAAATTAAAAGAAGCAGAACTGACTTGTGACTTTGAGCTGATCTTATGCCAAGTACATTTCAGGACTCATTGAGCTGAGCGCATTTTTTTTTTTTTCCTCATTTGAACAGGTACCTTTAAGGACCACTGAAAAACTTTTAAGGATTGCTTTGGAAATAAAGGGACACATTTGGTACATTTTATAAAGCCAGACTTAGTGATGAATTTATGAGCAATGGTTGTCTAATATTGGTTAAACAGCATTCTACTCTACTACCCAAAAAGATTATCCATTTGACAATGACTTGTATGATGACCTTAAGTATTTGCATTCAAACAAATTGCACGTGTAGATATCATGTACTTATCATTCATTTATTTATTCTGAACTACTGAACAAAATGTAGAAAAAAACTTAAATGAATTCAGCAATTTTACACAGCTTTTTAGAACAAGAAGGAAAAAAGAATGCTCTCAAGATGGACATAGGGCAAAGAGGAACACAGAGCAGGCTGTTATTGCTTAGACTGAACTTTGTCCAGGGCATCCTTAAGCACTTTTCACAAACAGCAGTGGGACTTTTAGTGGCCACGAAGTTCAGACTTTAAACTTATCATGTAATCTTAACGATAAAATTACATTTTTAACATCAATATATACCTATGTATTGATAAGGAGAGTCAGGAAAACATATATTTTAAATTCATTTAATAACAATTAAGTAACCTTTCTAGTATGATCAAAATACTCTGAAAGCAAACAAAAAGAAACTAAATATCATGTCTAAGAATATTTTAAAGCTTAAATTACATTGTCATAGCAAAGTATATTTTAAATTTTAGAATTAAGACATCAAAATTCTTTTCTGTGACTATATTATATATACATAAATATTCAGGAAGCTTATAAATGGCAGATTTCCATATGGATTTTCAAGCATTCTTACTGTTAGCTATCCTTCTCCCCACGCCCTACCCTGCCCTACCCCTCCCATTTCTCTCCCCACTTAAACCTACCTCCCTATTATTCCCTTTCCCCTTCATATCACCTAAATATTAATATAAAGGAGCTTACTTAGGGTTACCCTGAAGAGGGAGTTATGCTCATCCCAGAATCTATATCTTGCCAAATAAAAGGTCCAGTGCCAGGTATGTGATACCACCCCTCAAGTTGTTGGTCAAAGGTTTCCTGGGGAACCCCCAGTCAATACAGGCTTATTGCTGTTGCTCTTGGCTCCCCACTGGAACTTAATAGTAGATGCTACTTCTGAAAACACTACATACCTTGGTAACAGGACATAGAGAAATCAAGTTGTTACTGACAAGGAAGCTTCCTTCCTACTGGCTAGTTTTATGGTACCAGAAGGTGTTATGCAGGCTGTTGGGAAAAAAGTCATGAACAGTCTTATCCAGCTGTGAACCCTGTGAACTACACTAATAACCAGTATTGGCAAGATCTACTCACGAGTTCAATAGTGGCATAAATGCTACGGATATGGAAGTAATCAACCACTTTCTGATTGGGTTTAAGGCCCAGCCCCCAAGAGGTAAATTTGGTCACAAATCCATGGTTAGGGAGCTCACAGGTCCCATGGGAGAACTAACTACTATTATTCTGCTAAACAGACATAATATCAAACTGCCATAGATAGTACAGATCTTATACCTCATCAGAGAACATTCTTTGTGCTGTGGATGGTGGTTAACACAGAAACTCACAACTGGTCAAAGTGCAGAGATCAAGTGTCAATGAAGTACTCAGTCACAAATGGGTCATCTATATGACACTGCTTTTCCCCAGAGTTCAAGGACCATTGCAGAAGAGGGAGCAGAAAGATTTGTAAGCGTTAAAGGTCAAGGAAGACCAGAGTGAAGCAGTGTCTTCTGCACATGACAAGACTGCTGCACTCATGAGCTCACAGCATTGTGGTGGCCTGCACAAATCAAGTCTGTCAGCATTCTAACATGGCTGAGGGAGTGGCTCATGAGCCCCCACCCCTTATTGAAAACAGGTGATGGCTTCTGGGAGAAGGAGAGTCAGTTCCTTTAAGGGTGTGGCCCCTAGTAGCTCAAGGACACTCCAGTGGATGGGCCCACACCTATGAGTATATGGGCAACACGAATTGGACTTGGTGGGTTAATTAAAAAAAAAAAAAAAAGAGGACACAAAAATTGGGGGGGTTGGGAAGGGAAGGGAACCTGGGGGAAATTAGGGGGGGGGGGGGGAAAATATGAT
>NW_008360303.1:8100530-8121336 GCF_000622305.1 Nannospalax galili
CAAAGTTGTGGGGGTGTGATGGTGAGTAAATCTAGGAGTTAGGAAGAGAGATGGGGAGATGGGGATGAATATGACCAAAATACACCGTATGAAATTCTCAAAACCTTAATAAAAATATTTTATCAAGACATTTAAAAATTGGAATTCATTTTAAACTCTTAATTGCTCTATTAGGAGACTGAAAACAAGTCAAAATGCAGAAAACAAGAGACTGTGGAGTGCTCAGCACTAAATGGGACTTCTATATTACACCCTCTTCCACCAAGGCTCAGGAATCATCATGAAAGAAGAGACAGAAAGATTGTAAGAGCCAGAGACAGAGGACTGCTGTTAAACAGTGTTTTCTGATCACAACAGGGACACTGCATACTTTCAGTCATAGTTATTGTGATTGCCTACACAAGGCCTGCCCAAGATCAAACCAGACAAATTCCATCATGAATCGGCAAAGGGCTCACAAAGTCATACCCCCAGCTGAGAATCTATTGGCAGTAGATGGCTGCTGGGGAAGGAGAGTCAGTTTAATTTGGATGGAGTCCCTGATAGGCTTTCCATGTTCCGGTGGATGGTCCTGTACTCATACACACACAGCCATCACTAAGTGGACTCAGTGAATTTTAAGGAAAAGTGAGACATCTATACTTTACTTCCCAACATTCCCAAACATATCTTTACATATATCCATCTTTACTTCCCAACATTAGGGTGGGAAGGAAGAGTGGTGGGAGCTGTGGAAGGAGCTGGAAGAGAGAAAATAGAAGTGTGTTTCATCAAAACAAATTATATTCATGTATGAAATTTGCAAACAGTATGTTTTTAAAGAAAAAAACTAATGAAAATTTGCTGTTACAGAATTCTTTAATATTTATATTATTTCAAACACATTTATACTTTAGTTAGAACTAAAAGAAAATTATTAAGGGAAAAATAAAATATTAATGAGGAATCAGAACTATGTATTTTCAAGTCCTCAGACAAGACTCTAATGTTGTTGAGATTTGCACATGTTATGAGAATAGACTTTGCTTCAGTCTTGTTTCCATAACAACAAAATATATGCAGCCTTGTGATTGTGTTTTCAAGAAAGATATAGTCGTTCAAAGCCATATTTGTGAATTAAACATTTTATTTAAAACATGAGAGACATGTTAAAATATGATGGGTGTATGTAACACATATGTGGTTTTCCTCTACATACATTAATTCAACAAACCAGCACTGCAGCCTTGAGAAAGGTTCAGTTGTCAAGAGAAAACAAAGCAAACAAATGGTTTAAGACTCAGAAAACTATGGGTGTGTCTGGGCAGCTGCCTAGATTTATGGCCAGTACAGTTGTACAAGGCCTTGCTCTCAATAGGGCCCCGCCTTGGAATTTAATGCTTTGCAGTCAGTATACTGAAATGACTTTTTTCTTTGGATTTGTGTTTGTAAGTGCAGTTCAATGGAACAATGGATTTAGGCCATGAGCTTGGAATCTTGGCTAATGTGTGAGGCTGACTTCCTACCACCTTCCAGGGCAGGTTCTCAGCCTCAGGCTCTGTCATCTCCTGATTATGCTACCCAGTAGCCAAATCCTATTCCTGCCAATTTCACTTTCCACCCAACAAGGCCCTAGATGTGGGATGAACATAGTTGGGATCAAGGCTCTCAAGCAACCTGCATTATCTGAGAGGAGGGCATGGAGGCTGCAAACTTTGCTCCAGGCTAGCAGAACCACAGCGGTGACTAAAGCCAAAGGCTTAAAGTTCAGAAGGAAGGCAAGCATCTCACACACTCCCAGTTTAACATGCCCCATTGCCCAGGTTTAAATATTGCTGCAGTGGCCTGTCCATCAAGGCCTGGGGCAGCTGCGGGGAGACATCTGCCTCCTCAGCTTCACCGAATACATTTAGGGTACAGCACATGGGTTTCAGGGCTTGTGGGAAGGGGACTCACATAATAGCTCTGTCAAAGGTCAAGAGCAGCTCACATCACCAAGAATCTTCTGTTGCTCATGTAATTCTGCACTTGTGCCAGAAGTGCCCAGGTGTGAGGGGTTGTTCCCAGGCAAGCTCAATACTGGGAGGGACTAAACATCTCTTCTTGCTTCCAACACTTTGAAATCTGGTTTAAATTATTAGCATGAATTTTATCATCCATCTTTATTTGGGGGAATAAATGCAAATATCAAGCATTTAACTGGTATGCAGATTCGCTCAAATTACACAATTCATATTTTGTGGCTGATCCCAGATGGTGTCTGCAGCTGTCCAAAAGAGACAAACACAAGCCAGATTAAGGAATGTTGAAGAAACCATTTATAATCCTAGCAATAATATGAATGTTCCAGGTTTATCATGATGTTAAGTGAGACTCCCTGTGAAAAGGCATAAACTGTTTTTAATAAAGGGGAAAACATAACAAAAAGATAAGTATTAAAATATGTGTATTCTGATAAGTTACTTTATTGATTTAGTATATTTAAATTAAAATTTTCAAAAAAGATTTTTTTGCCATTTTAGAAAGCATCAATATTATCCTTAAATTCTCTTTAAAAACCATAAAAGCAATTTTATCAATGAAAGCCAACAAAGAAAACAAGAACATCACACTCATCAGTAAGACAGAAGATCAAGGTGCTGCTACACAAATAAATATGCAATGACTGGAGAAGAATGGATATACATATAAACTAGTATCACAAGACAATATCTAACTTTGGACTGACAAGATGGCTCAGTGGGGAAAGGTGTTTTCATGCAAGCCTGATGACCTAAGTTCAATCCCCCAAACATGGAACCCACAACTTAGTAGGAGAGTACCCACTCCTAGAAGTTGTCCTCTGACCACAAGCAGGCCATGGTCGATGTGCCCTCATATTCATACACACACAGGCACACATACACACAAAACAAACAAATTAAATCTTTTAAAAAATCTAACTGATCGCTGCTGGGTGAGAGAGAGCTGGTCTTCTTTAAGGGTTGACCAGGCTCCGGTGGATGTGGATGAACTCACCCCGAGGGATATCTGGGAACACAAACTTGACTTAATAGGCCTTAACATACATGACAGAATGCATGAAATTTATTGGGAGAGGATATGAGGGGCTGCAGATGGGGAGGGGTCTAAATAAGATTAAGATGTATTATATGAAATGCACAAAAATTCAATAAAAATATATACTAAAAAAATCTAACTTTAATGACTTAGTGTTATACCCATGGATTAATATATCTCTCAACTCTCGTCAGAGAAACTTCCTCATGCAACAGATGGTGATTAACAAACACAGAGGCTACAACTGGCCAGCTTGCAGAGAATAAGAAACTGTAGAAAACTTCACTGAATAGCACACCTGTATCACCTCTGCCTCCCAAAGTTCAATGATCATTACACAATAGGGGCTAGAAAGATTATAAGAGCCAGAGGTAATGAATGATCACAAGGAAACAGAATTTTTCAGACAGCTGGTCAGTTACTCATATGAACTCACAGCAATGGTGACAGCACGCACAAGATGCTCAAGTTAGACCAAATCCCATCAGGGAAGTGGGGGAGTGAGGAAAAATCCCTGACCTAACTGAGGAACCACTGGCAACTGATAGCTGCTGGGAGAGGGAGAGTCAGTTTTCTTTAAGGGTGTGCGGCTGGGTAGGTGAACCAGACTCCAGTGAAAGGACCCATTTGAGGACACAGATTTGACTCGATAGGTTCCCTCAATAGAGTACATAAAATTGGGCAAGGATATTAATGGGGACAGGGGAGGGCTCTAAATATGATGAAATATATTGTATGAAATTTGCAAAAGTTCAAAAAAATGAAAAAAACTAATTCCAGTTCATTGTGCTATATAATAAAATAATCCCCCCAAATATTAATTGGATAAATATAGTAATTATTTAACTAAATTTAAATTAGGATATATAATTAGAATGCATATCTATACATATAGTCTATGGAAAATAGCATTCTCTTTCTCTAGGCAATATAATAAATTAAAATAAAAAGTGCTTATAGACACAAATATATCAAAGTCAAATGCATTTTAAAATCTAAAATAGAATATAAAAATAAAATTTAGCAACATTTTTGCAAATAATTAAAATATATACTATCTGGATAGATCGTTCAAATTGATAAAAAGGAAAACACTCATCACTACATGAAATGAAGACTCACTAAAAAATAGTAATATAAACAACTATTAGTTTAAAAGCCTATTAAAAATATACCAATATATAATATTATAGACATATACATATATAAGTGCATGTGTATAACTGAAGGCTATGAAATGAAAACCACAGTGTCAAGCAGGGGAAATTTACCACAGCCCTTGGTTATCTCCCAGAACTTGAAGGTAAAACCCTATTGCTAAAGATAGGACATACTTCAGACACAGGACTTGGAACAATCAAGCTGGGACTGATCTGGAAGCCCCATCCCTGAAGACCAGTTCCCATAGTATCAGAAGATACTATACAAACTGTTGAGGGAGAAAAGCAATCAACGACCCCATTCAGCTGTAATGTCTATGAACCACAATGACCAACCCCACAAACTATCTCTGTTGGTGTAGCAGTGGCACTTTTATCTCAGTGGTAATCAACAGCTGTCTCATTGGATTTAAGGCCTGCTCAGGGGGAAGGAACTCATGTGCGGTACTGTAAACATAGCCAAATATACATGACTGAAGAGATCACAGATCCTAGAAAAAAACCTACTTTTGTCACATCTCTATTCTAATTATATATCTTATATTTGCAGACAAATGTACCCTCTCACCACTCATCAAAGAAGCCTCTTTTTGAAACAGAAGGAGACCCTTCCAAAGTTCCACAACTGGTCAAATGCAGCCAATAAGTATTGTCTGTGAGATACCCAGCCCTAAGTAGAACATCTTCAATGCAACCTCTATACCCAAGGCTCAGGGACCAACAGAACAGGGACCAGAAAGATTATTAATACATCTTTCAACTTTCACCAGTGACGCTTCCTCAAGCAACAGATTGTGATTAACACAGAATGTCACAACTGGCCAAAAGGCAGAAAATAAGAGAGTTAAGAGTGCTTATCCCTACATAGGACACCTATATCAAACCTCTGCCACCCAAGGCTCAGGGACCATTGCAGAAAAGGAGGAGGAAAGATTGTAAGAGCCAGAGGTTGTGGATGACCACAAGGAAACAGAGTTTTCCAGACAGCTGGGAATTTACTCATATGAACTCACAGCTATGCTAACAGCATTCACAAGTCCTATGCAAGCTCAAGTCAGACAACAACCCAACACAGAAGTGGGAAAAAGGACAAAAAGTCCCAACCTTACCTAGGAACTATTGACAGCTGATAACTACTGATAGAGTTTTGTTTTTTTTTTAAGGCTGTGATACTCAATAAGTTAACCAGGCTCCAGTGGATGGATGTACACCAAAGGACATGTGGGGACACAAACTTGACTCAATAGGCATTAACATATATGAAACAAATGAAATCTGGCAGGTAGGTGACTATAAGAGGTACAGATGAGAGGGGACCTAAATATGATCAAAGTCTATTGTATGAAATTCACAAAAATTCAATTAAATTTTTTTTAAATGACAAAGTTAGGAGGAGGATGTGAGGGTCTCCAGGAGTAGTTGGGGAGAAATAAGTGGATATGTCCTATATTTTTTGTATTTATGTATAAATTACCAAGAATATATTAAAAAGAAGAGGGCACAAAGGTGGGACAGGGATGTGTTGGGTGTGGGGAGGGAGTCAAGGGGGAGTAAGGATGGATATGATCAAGATACATGTTATACACGTGCAAAGTTGTCAAAGAATAAATAAAAATGTTATTTTAAAAGGAACATAAGCAACACTCTTTTTCAGTCAGAGTGGAAGCGATGAGAACTCCAGCACATCTGAAATATATCGTGCAAGAGAAAATCTTATTTCTCAACCAGTGTCATAATAAACCTGGAATGTTCATACCATTGGTAAGATTAGATATGGTAACTGTTTTGTGTTGTGTGTTATATGTGTTATAGGTATTATAAATTGTAAAAACAACTTGTAATAAAGTCATTTTTCTGGAAATAAAAATGCACTGAAATTATTAGGATATGAATGAGCAACAGCAAAAATCTAGAAGTGATTAAAATATCTGATTCTCTAAAGAATACTAGGCAGGAATTAAACTATCTTTCCATGTAGAAACACAAGCCAATATTTATCACATAAGATAAAAGTGAAAATAGAATTGTAAATATTAATTGCAATGGTTTGCAAAGGCACACAGACATAAGGGCAGAATCTGAAAGGCAACACAGAAGTGAAAACTGATGTTTGGAATAGGTGCAATAACAAATACATTTTGTTTTTCAAAATTTTCTAATCAGAGACCAGAGAGATAGATCCTTGAGTAAGAGTGCCTGCTATGCAAGCATTAAGAAACAAGGGAATCCTCAGCACCCACTTAACGGCTGGGAATGGCTGTATACACCTGTTAGCCCAGCACTGGGGGTAGAAGACAGGCAGATCTTGGGAGTTTCCTGGCCAGCCAGCCTCATGGAACCTGCCAGCTTCCAGTTCAATGAAAGACAATTCCTCAATATGGTTTTTACATGTGCATGCAGATGCATGCAAACCCACACACTTATGTGCATGTACCTCACACACGTATACCACACACACAAACACATACTACAAAAATGTTATAAAAACTTTCTAATCATTATTACACTCGTATCAAGAACAAAAGGTAGATTGCACTTGATCATATATCAGCTTGAGATTATATTCATGAGTATCGGCTGTGAGTAGCTTTTAATTTGTTTATAATGGTCATTTAAAAAGCACAAATATATCTTCAGTACTGGGCAAGATAACAGGGAAAGCTTTCATGAGGCATCATCTGTTAAAGTTTTACAATGAAAGGTTTTAAATCTTTAGAGTTAAATCAAAACAGTCTTTTCTGTCAGTAGCCCCTTCAGCTTCTATTTCTTGTGTGGACAAACCTTTGGGTGTCCTCTTCTTAGCTACTGGTCTTTGTTGAATATAAAACAAATTTCTTTTGATGGAGTGACAAAATACCACTCAGATTTTTTAAACTGAAATCCAACCACAGCCCAATTTTGATTATTTTCCTTTGTATTATTTGTTTTTATTTCTTTACATACTCTTGCAATTATGTCTCTATTTAAAAACAGGTGTATTTGCCTTGCTTTTGTATCTTCATTCAATATTCCAAATATGAATTATTTGATAGAATTATAAATTTTGAGCACAAAACTGAATAACTAATGTGAGCATCCATTTTAAATTCAAATACTTGTGATAATAATGGAGAGGTTCAGATTATTGGCTTTAGTTGGTAGATAAAAGCAACTCAGAGCTGGAAGTTATCCTAGTCTCTTTAAGATCAGTGAAGTGAATTACTTTGCTCCAGTTCAACCTTCTCCAAAGGCCAGTCAACCTAACATAAAGTTGTGCATCATGGTATTTGATAACGGTAAGTACCCACTCCCTCCACTCAAGTCCCTAACACACTGCGACAATAGCAAAGAGAGGCATGCATGTTCCCACAAATGCCAATGGCATATTTCCAAGACTTTTCATAAGCTATAGGGGGGAAACAAGAGACAGTCTGTGGCATTCTCTCATATCTCAGTCATCAGTCTTCTCTTACCAGCTGATAGCAACACACAGGTTTCAATACCACTGCTCCCAGTTCCCATGCCTCTCTGCTTCACTCTGAAGAGCATTTCTGTTAACCAAGGATATCAAGCCATCTCTTTAAAACCAACTCCAAATGGCAGAGATTCTGTTTCTTTACTATTCAATCTGTACTCCCAACGAAATGCAATAGTTAACATGTGCTTTACAGGCATCCATTAATAACAAGTAGCAGAGAAATTGAAAGAGAAAGTCAGCCAAGTAGTTTCCAACTAAAATGTATAACATGGTTCAGATTGCTGCTGATGCAAGGTCCGTTAAGAAAATCTGAGTCCAGATGAAAGGGGCCTATGATTTGAAGTTCTCTCTCACATGGTCCACACTTGCTAAATATTTGAGTTAAGATGTCTTCTGTTCATTTGATCAAGGCTCAGGCTCTGGAGTCCAAGCACCTTCAGCTGTAATCAAGGCTCTGACAGAGACTAATTTTATTTTAGATTTTTGTCAAAACCCCTAGTCTCTGTGACTTGAGTTGTCTCCTCTGAGAAATGGGGAGGATCACTATACCTTCACAGCAAGGCTGTCTTGAGGACTTCCTGGGGATGGCATGCACAGTGCAATGCCTGGGTTAGACTAAACAGGCAACAGAACTGCTGCTCTAGTGCTGTTGCTGCCTCTACTCTTCATAAGACATTGTGCTAGGTAGTAAAACTGAGAAGTAACTGTTGACTATGAAAAACATGGGCAAACCTTAACCTGGAATTTAGAAAAAGTATCTTCTTAAGCCTTTGATGCCCAATATGATTTAATAAATTCAAATTTCCATCACAAGCAGGCAAATTGTGTGTGTGTGTTTGTGTGTGTGTGTGTGTGTGTGTGTGTGTGTGTTTGCATGTATGTAAGTGCACCTGTGTCTTCAACATACACAGAGGCCAGAAGAGGGTGCTGGAGTTAAAGACAGTTGTTAGATACCATATGGGTACTGGTAATCAAATCTGGGTCCTTTGTAAGAGTAGCCAGCACTCTGAGCTGCTAAGCCATCTCTCCAACCTCCCAAATAATATTCTTATTGCCATGTCCATTTTAGAAGTCTTCTTTCTATTTTTACATTATATTACATGAAAAATTCAAACTTGGATCATTTTGCATTTTACAATAACTGGTATACAATATCTGTAGAGAGCTCTACCTACTCTAGCTTCTTGCTTTTATAAATCTGAATTTTACTTAAAAATTCATTTCCCAAGTTGTCAGCAAGTTAAATCTCCAAATTTCACGTCAAATGATGACTTGATCTTTCATTTACACTTTTATGATATTTATAAACATGACTACTCAAACAAGAATAGCTGTAAAAAAAATTTGCCAAAAATAAGTATCTGTCTGGGGATCACTATGAATGTATTTTACATGAAAATACTTGTTTCAAGTTAGTTATACTTGAAAATACCACTATTAGAAACCTAATGAGTGTTGGCAAGTTATATCACGTTACTATTCGCAAAGTAGTGTAGAAAATATCAACTTCCTTCCTTTCATGCCCCAAGCCAAATCCCATCAATTTTGTCTTATTATTAGAAACAAGCTACTGGATCTAATCCACACCCGGAGAGGATTATACAAAGGCATGGCCAACAGAAGGTGTAGATCACTGGGACCATTTTAGATGATGCTGACCATACCTGGTAAACATTCCGCAAATAGCTAAGACATAATTCAAAGAATGATCCCTAATTCAGAAAAGCGAGACATTCTGGAGGCTTTCCCAAAAGTTGGAACCTGAGTTGAATCTTAATGAATAAGTTTGGTAAGCAAACAAGGACAACAGCATACAGGCAAAAAGGAACCACATGTTTTGTCTTGCATGTTCTCTCTTATCCTCTGATGGAACCCAGACATGTGAAGCAGTTGTGTGCACTACCCTCTTACCCGCAGAGAGCGCCACAGGGCATGGAATGAGAAGCAACCTCTGCCCAACATCCAGCAAGTGCCTGAGGTACACAGCACCGCAGCTGAGAGAACTCGATCCTATTAGCAGCCTTGTGAGTACTCTGGAACTGGTTATTTGCTCAGTCAAGTTTTGTGATGACCACAGGCCCAGTCAGCAACTTTCTTGTAGTCTTAAGTGAAATCTGCGCCATAAGACGCATAAGCTATGGTGAGAATCCATTCCAACCCACAAAAACTATCAAAAAATAAACATTTGTCCTGTTAACTGTTTGGAAATTGTTTTATAAAACTTACCGAAATGTAAACAGATAAGCAACAATAGGCAGCTGCATTCAACATCTACAACGTCTCCCACGCCAGACTATTAACTGCTCTGGTGAAAGCAACAGTGACATTTTGAATCTCCAGCAAATAGTGATCGTCAATAATAAACTTACAGAAAGAGACAACTGTTTTGAAGAATAAATACAAATCACTACTTTAAAGTAGTCATTACAGCAATTTATAAAGGAATCCATAGTTGAACTTGCAAAACAAAGAAGATATAAACATATGTACATATGTTCGTAAGGATGTATATCATAAAAATGACTATAAGAAAAAAACCACAAACACATAAAAAGCACCCTTAGAAGTGAAAATTCAAGGGGCTGGAGAGTGACTCAGCGGTTAAGAGCTCTGGCTGCTCTTGCAGATGACCTGGGTTTGATTCCTAGCGCCCACATGGCAGCAATGCATTCATACATATAAAACAGAAATAATTTTTAAAAAGAAGTGAAAACTCAAGCAGTCATTGAGGAAGTGAAAAATTGATATCTAGAGAAATTAGAACATGTCAATGTGGCCATCTAAGAAACAGTAAAGAATCAGGAAACACAAAGTACAAAATCTCTTAAAAGCAATTACTTAATCCTGAAAATATTAAGAGAAATAGTGAATGTTAATAGAATACTGAAGTTTTTCAAATCATTGCTAATGAACCCTAGGAGTCTTACCACAGTAATTAAAATTTTAAAGTCAAAGAGGCAGATGAAAGAATTGAAGAAAATTCAAAGCAATTTGAAACCGAGTTCAAAACTTTAAAGAAGTTACTAATGAACCAGTCTACTCTGCCAAAGACAAAAGTGAAAGAAATGAGCATCTCTAATGGCAAACATTCTTCTTCTGACACTTGTTAACTCAATAAATCACTTCTAAGCCCCTATTAAGTAATCATGAAGCTAGCTGTTCAAAGTCTAACAGGATGGTTCGTACTGTATAGCCCAGTTCCTTGATGAATAAATATGCCTTGTTGCTAATTCTGTCAATTTAACCCATCTACTGAGCTTACTATTTAAAAAGCTGAATTTGATTGATACAGGTGATTTTTAAAAGGCTATTCTATCCCCTCCTGGAGAGGGAACAGAACTGGAATAGAACATTTGTATGGGCTTCGCTCTTGGGCGGCTGGAAAGAAGACACACTCCCTTTCCTTGTGAAATTCACAGTCTTAGATGTGAAACAGAATGAAAGAAACAGCAAGGGCAAAAAACAATTTGGAATAAACACTACAATAGAAATAAGTTACTACTAAGTTGCTACAATGGGAAGAGGTGTTGCTGAACATAACAGTATCAAGGGAAGCACTCCATCTTCTGTCCTTTGTGTAAAATAAATGTCTGGAGTCTTCATCCATTTTCATACGAAGGTCTTCATTTCATTGAAATTGTAGTGGGTCCTAAACACATATACACATAGGCAACACTAAATGAACTCAGTAGGTAAATGTGTGTGTATAGATACACAAATACATATATGTATGTATGTAACAGTAATTTTTAAAGAAGAGACTACAAAATTGAGAGGAAGTGAGGGGGAGGGGGATATGGGAAGAATTAGAGAGGGGACAGAGGGTGGGAATGATGTAAATACTATTCGTGTAACAATTTTTCTAAATGGAAATATTGTCAAAGGTTAAAAATGAATTAGCAGAAGTTATTCTATCAGTTTGTTTATATTTTAATATATATTAAGTAAATTGCTTTTTGACTGTGGTACACAATGTAAAAAATTCCTTTAGTATTGTGTTTCTTGTAATAATTTTGGCCATTAGAAATAGTTTTCTTTTGTATAGTAGTACCTACTTGAGTTCTTGTGCTGACTCCCCTCAATCACGGACCTATAAGCTGGAATAAAACTTTTTATCCCTGAGTTGCTTTACATAAGAGTGTTTTATTGCAGCAGGAGAGAATGCACCCTCCCACTCTCTCCTCCCTCTTGCTGGTTCCTTCTTTTCCCACAACAAATGGCTCCCCTTTCTCATTTCATACTACATGTACTGCTTTAGCATTTTCTCCTTTCCCATAAGATCTAAGATCTCTTTGTTTCTTCCCAGGATCTCCTTTTGTTTTTAACATCATACACACACGAGAGAGAGAGAGAGAGAGAGAGAGAGAGAGAGAGAGAGAGACTGATTGATAGATAAATGTAATAAAAGTTTTAATCTGTACATAATGTACATCTAGGCTGGTTCCATTCCTGGCTATTGAAGACTGCAACAAAAAATACAGATGTGCAAGTATCTTCATGGTATGCTGATCTAGCGTTTGGGGTGTGTACATAAACATGGATGTGCAGGTATCTCTGTAATATGCTGATCTCATGTTCGGGGACATGTACATAACAGTGGTAGAACTGCGCCATAATTCTAGTTCTAGTGTCAATTTTTTTAAAAAAAAAAATCGTTCTTATTTTAATTCTGTGTGTGTGTGTGTTTGTGTGTGTGTGTGTGTGTGTGTGTGTGTGTGTGTGTGTGTTCCTCAAGGGTTCTAGTTCCTCCAAGGGGCGGGGCCTGCTACAGAGAATGGACTGGGCAGAGTGAGCTGCAGGGAAGGAGGGGCTTGTGGCGCTGTCTTGGAACAGGAACAGCGTGCAGGAGTAATAAGGGAGCGACTGGGCCCGTGGGGAAGCCACGCAGCAGCGAGGAGTACTCGGGGACAGAATGGTCTGACACTTATGGACCTGGGGCGAGATCGCTGGCCCCTGAGGCGCCAGGGAATGCTAGTGCTGACTATAAGCATTCAGGAGCAGTCTGATACGGCGGGCTCTTAGCCGCCCCATGGGAGGCGCCACCAGCGTTGAGCAGCTAGGGGCTAGGCACTGGATACTCATTCCTTTGTAAGTTACTCCCCCCTCTCCCCGCCACAATAATAATAAATGCACATAAAGATATGTTATATGGTTTGCCTGATAGCACAAGAGACCCAGAGAGAACTCTGGCAACAGTGTGTCTCTGTTTGAGGATATATGTACCTGAGTGCAGGTTCCATGGAGGTCAGAAGAGGGTATCAGATGCCCTGGACCTAAGTTACAAACAGTTGTGAGAGGCCCAACATGGGTGCTGAGAACCAAATTCAGGTCCTCTGCAAAAGCTGTCCAAGCTCTTAACCACTGAACCATCTCTTGAGCCCCAATCTCAGTTTTTGAGGAACTTCCACACTCATTTCCTAGCTTGTCTATTTTCTATATGCTTTCTAGCCTTTTTGCAAATTTTCGTTCTCCAGAAATTTAACCATGTTATTATAATTTTTCAAAATATTCATTTTAAGTTGACTAAACAAAATCTTTTGATTAAATTTCCAACATTTTAAGATATTGTCCTTCTATCTTTTCTATATTATATACTTGTGCCCAGTATATTTTTAATTCTTTATATAAGTAATTGACTTTACTAGAGAAAAAACACTAATTATCTTTTATATAATTCATCTATTTATGTTTTTTGAATAGGTTGTTATTCTAACTTTGTAAATTACAACAAAGACTAAGTCTCTTTTTCTTCTGAGAATTATTTTATCTATAACCATAGACTCTATGTTGTACTTTATTTTCTAGATTTAAAAATGTTCAGGTTTAGGGACTGGAGGGATAGCTTGGAGATTAAGAGTACTGGCTACTCTTGCAGAAGACCCAGGTTTGGTTTCCAGCAACCATATGGTAGCTAACAACTTCAGTTCCTAGGGATCTGCCCTCTTCTGGCCTCCATGGGCATTTTACACATGGGTACACTTACATAGATAGCTACAGACAAAACACTCATACACATAAAATGAAATAAAAATAAATAAAAAAAATTTAGGTTTGGGTACCTTTTGACATAAGAGTTTAAGAAAGATTTAAGTTGTTTTTAAATGTTTATATTAATAATTATTCCTAGTTTTAAGCATCTCAGTTTTCTTTACAGTACTAGGCACTATGATTTTTCTATTAACATCCATAAACACTTGAAAAGAAGGCATATTCTAGCCACACACATTGGAACACACACATACACTCATCACTCAGGGGCCTGAGGCAGGAGAGCCACAAGTTAAAGGTCACTCTGGGCTGCAGGTGAGGCAAGGACATAAATTCTGCATTTTCAGAAAGCATTATTTTATACACCAAGTACATAGGCAAGGCCCTCTGTCAATTCACACATTTTTGTTTTCTTGATCTGTCATGAGCTGTATACTTCTGTTTTTTTAGTTATTGTATTTCTAGGCCTGTTCATATCATGCTACTGATGCATACACATATGTGTGTGTATGTGTGTGTGTTTAACTGATATTTTCACTGTGAATATCTTCATCGTCTATACAAAGTTCTTTTGTCTTAACACTGCAAATTGTTGTTTGTATTCACATAGGTTTATCTTATATTATCATGACCTTAGCTTATTGTTTTTTATTTATTATTTTTATTTTATGTGTATGAGTGTTATGCCTGCATGTATGTAAGTGCACCTATGTCCTGCAGTGCCAGTGGAGGACAGAAGAGGGTGTCAGATCCCCTGGAACTGAAGTTACAAGTGGTTGTTAGCTGCCATGTGGGTGCTGGGATTCAAACCCTGGTCTTCTGCAAGAACAACCAGGGCTCTTAACTGCTGAGCCATCTCCCCGGCCCCAACCTTAGCTTATTGTTAACTTGCATTCTAAACAAAATGCACACATCATACCCCCCATTTTCTTTTTTCTTTCTGTCTTCCCACTTTCATAGGTCTATTATTTATGCTATCAGTACAACTAGCTTGCATTCTGGTCTGTTATCTTAATTCCTGTAATGTTATATTGATTCAATATTCATGGCTGTGTGTGTGTGTGTGTGTGTGTGTGTGTGTGTGTGTGTGTGTTGCTAGGGATCACATCCAGGCTCACACATATGATATGCAAATACTCCACCACTAAACCACATCCCCAACTCTGACAGCAGCATTTATTCTATTAATTCTTTAAGATTTCTCATAGAAGCATTATTTTCTGAGTTTTACAGCTTCAAAATTGTTTGCTATTGGTTTAGTACAGAACAAGTGTTGTTGTTTAAAAGTTTTTGAATTATGTTCTTCCTATAAAGAGTCTGTACCTTCAGTGTGTACAGACTAATTTAAGGTCATGCTAATCTTGTTCTTCCATGAGTGGCTTTGCTTTCTTGGCACCCAAAAGATTCTTTCACTGTTTCTGAATTAAACTTTGGTATGTTTTTATGTTAAGAACTCTGGATAATTTACACTGGACTTGCTTAAATTTTCAAAAATAAATTAAAACCTTCCTTAATTTATGAAAGCTTTCCTAATTTAGAACTGTAAATATTTGTTTTGTAGGTAATTTTCTTTATTAGAGACAAATAGCTTGCATGCTTGATTTCCTCTGCCTGTCCTCCATAGCTACCCACCATCTTCTCTCTAATCTCTCCAGTTTCTGCTTTATTGTATTTACATTTCTCACTCAGTCCTCTCTCAGTGTCACCCACGTATTTGCAACAATGAAATATTTGAATGCTATTTTTTTCACTTTCTCTTACCAACTCCACCTTGATTTCTGTGATGTTTTATTTTTCTCTTCTGAACTGTTTTCTACATAATTTATCTGTTGTCTTTCTTCCCATTTCATGTATTTTTTTGGTTTGAATTAATTCATCATAGACACACATTTTCTTTAAGGTTCTTTTCTTTCTCTGTGTGATTTTTGCATTGATGTCACAATATTCAGTGATTTTTTTCTCTTTCATGACCAACTTTATCTCATTAGCTTTTGGTTTCTTCACTTAATTTTTTCTTATTTTTTTTTAAAGAAAGATCTTGGAGAGATCCATTTTGGGATCACATAGTATTATATCTAGTGAGTTTTCTCTATGTCAGTTGTTGGTGGGAGATTCATATATAGATGGATCCAGAGATATGTTCTAGGACAACAGCAATTTTCTTCATGTACAACTTTGTGTTTTTGTGTTTTGAATTTCCTTGCTAATGAACCTGACAGCCACAGTTGTTTTCTTAATGCAAACATGCGTGTCTCTCCTGTGGTGGAACCTGACTGTTGGCTCAAATGGGAACCTACATGTTCGTGTGATCTGCTCCTTACAGTCACTGCTCAGAAACAAAGTGGGTCTGGGAAAGCTACCCTCTGCTTGCATGCCGTTTGTGATGTTAGAAACTTGGGGCTCAGACCTTTCACCTGTGTCCCTCATGGTGCTGCCTGCTGCACCTACCCTTGTCCATCTCCCGTCTTCCTCTCTAGTAGCCATGACTTTGGGCTGACATTTCACTATCTATGGGAGCTGGAATATAGCAGTCTCCAAAGTTTCAGCAAACTTAGTTATTCACATATTTGTTTTATGCTCACGTACTGATTATGATAATTTATGGAAAGAGAAGAGGATACTATAGCCTAAAACTATCACATTCAAATTGACATTCAGATGGGAAGTTCGTCCTTAAATTCTTTCCTTTTTAATCTTCACTGAAAATCCATGAAGCACATGTGCCTTGTGTGCATTTGAAGTTAGAAGTGGAGTTGGAAGTCCCAAGAAATACATATTTTGTGTCTGGCACTGCACATTTACATATAACTGCTTTATTGTGTCTTCCTCAGTACAGTCCTGAACATTGGGAATTACTGTCTTCATTGTACAAATGAACAACAACAAAAAAAAACCCAGCCATATCTCCATGTGAATCTGACTCCGAAGCTTATGATCTTTATTCCGAATCACAATCAAATAGATTCCTATTTTCCAAAGATAATTTTAAAATGTTTAGTTGTTGTGGAAACAAAATAATTCCTAATTGATTAGACTGTAGTCTTATTTCTTTGCTTTGGAATCTAAATGTTTTTAGTCTCCTCCAAATATTTTTTAAATCACTGGTTACATATAGGAAGAAAACTTTTAGAACAGAAATGGTTGCATGTTATTAAACAAGAACTGGACTTCCTAAACTGTAAAACCACAAAGCCTGACATAACACAACCAATATGGTGTTTGGTTTTGTCCCCTAAGCAACTGACCAAACACTACCAGAAATCTGCCTGCCAACGGATTTGACAAAGATTAAGAATGTTGATCCATCCTCTACCTAAAAAAATAAACTTTGAAAAAAACATAACATAAAGAACAAGCGTGAATTCAAGTTACAATTTTAAGTAAGATCACAAATGCTTTGCTTCAGGAAGAATTGATTTTGATTATTTCATGTATGGCTGAGTTTGTTATGTGTATGAAAAATCCAGACACACTGAACATTTCAAACACAGTTACAGATAAAAATTAGCAATTGCTACCATACTTTTCTTGGCATTCAAAACAAAGAAAGCCATGTACAAACACTTCCTTCTTTCAAGATAAGGTTTTGCTAAATTTTTAACAGATATCCTCTAAAGATAACACTAAAACAGGACATAATAGAAAGAGCATTGTATTTCAAGTCAAGACCCATGTTATTTCAGTTCTACATTATGGGGGGTATAGATGTGGAGAAGTTACTTCTGGGCTTCTGTGAATGTCCCTGAGTATAAAATAAACTTGCAAATACCTCTCCTCAGTTTCTGTGTGGGAAATACTTGTGTAAAAATAGTTGCATAGTTCCTAATACATGACAGATGATCTTATTTCTCTTTTCTGTTGAATTAACTGAATGATGGTGATAAAACTCCAGCAGTTTTCTCAAGGTGCTTTGGGCACTGTAGTTAGCCTCAGACAACAAAGCTCCCTGTTGGTTTTTGTTTTCATTTTCTTTCTTTCTTTCTTTCTTTCTTTCTTTCTTTCTTTCTTTCTTTCTTTCTTTCTTTCTTTTTTCCTTCTTTCTTTCTTTTTTTTTGTCTTTCGTCATGATGTAGAAGGGAGAGTGAAGTGGAGCATACAGTTAGAAAGTGTCTGTATTACTTCAGTGCTTTAACAAAACACCTCTGATAGAATAAAAGCATTTGAAAACAACATCTCCACTTTTCTGAACAAAGCACACATGAATGTCAACTCTGGCTTTCCCATTTCCTGCTGTGGGAAGCTATTTTGTAGTTCCAAGCTTGAGTGTCCTTATTTGAAAGAACCTGACAGATTGGGTAGAATCAGATGGGATGACATACGTAAAACAACATATAAAACAGGTGTTAGATAAAAACACGCTCCTTTTCCTTGAAAGCTCCACATATCTTTCCAGTTTTGCTGGTGCTACACCCACTTTGTATGTCCTCCATCCCCAGGACTGAGCCAGAGCTTAGTCACGGTCAGCATGGCATTGATGCACTAGTGCTGGTTACTTTCTATAAGACAACATCATGGGGCTTACAGAGCTTATTATATTGGGTTACATAATTTGAAGATTCAGTTTTTTCAATCTTTGACTCCCCAAAACATATAATTTAATCATAAGAAAAACATGAGATAAATGTAAACAAAACTATGTGAGCCAAGTATGGTGCAAATAAGCCACGGGAATTTAGAAAAGCCATCACTTTATTCTAGAGCTATACGCCCCAACCACTGTTTACATATGTGCATCTGAAGGAGAGATAGCATGGGACACAGTCCTACCCAATTGCTTACATACAAGGTGACCACTTGGGCAACTTGCATGCACACTTTTAGCCTTTGAGTCCTCTCTCTTAGAATAGGCCCTTCTGGGGTCTAAACAAGGTGCATCAAAAAGTCCAGTATCCAAGACATATGAGTTAATGATAACACCATCAGTGTCAGCTATGTCTCCCAGGATAGATCTATTTACATTAAAGATATTCTGTGCCACATGCCAATAGAAGGTTGATGATGGTGGTGAAACAAACAAAAAATAATCTACTTTCTGTTAGTTCCAAGATGCTCAGATATGTTTGGAAAGAAATAAAAATAGAAATAGTAGCACAATAAAGCAATAACAATAAAACAACAAACTAGACTGCTCTATAAACTTAGGTAATTTAATTACTCATGTCTAGAAGCCTGGATTGTTTCAGTTTTGAAATCAAAACACTGCTTCTTGCTTGAATTTTAGTTCTTAAGTTAGAAATAGAGAGAAATAAGCAGGGGCACGCCAGTCCTTTGGGTGGTTTATTTTTCCAGAAGAGAATATTGTATTTCAGTTCTATCTTCTGGCATTCAGGCATGTGAACAGCTCAATGGAGCTCACTTGGATTTCACTAAAACCACAAAGCCAAGAGATGATCTCCTGGGAGGCTCGTGACCGACTGGTCATAAAAATAAGCAGCCTAGCCAGAAATCTGTAGAAACTTCAAATTTGAGTCAACCTCAAAATCAGAACCGGTTGAGAAAACCAGAACAGCAATGACAAAACTACTGATGAACACTTACAGTTGTGGAATGCACATGAAGCAATGTTTACACTTTATCTTGAATTCCACACTGACACCTGCTTTCCATGTTTGCCTTGGATGTAACAAGATCATGAAAATATCAATATATTGGTTTAAGTTTTCACAAATGATGATAGGAAAAATACTATCTTTTTCCATAAAACAGTATCTTTCAAGATGAGAAGGCTTTGTTCCAGTGAAATCATACCTAGTCAAAATTTCTATTTTAAGGTAAAAATCTAGCACTGGAGAGATGGCTCTTGCATAGAACCTGAGTTCAGTTCCCATCACCTGCATAGATAGGGTGACTTACAACAGCCTGTGACTCCAGCTCCAGGGGATCTGGGCTCTCTTCTGACCTCTGTGAGTACCTGCACTTGTGCACAAACCCACACATAAACCCACAATTTTTTAAACTCTTTTAATGTTCAAAAGGAGATAGTTAAACAAGTGCTGAACCTGAACCATGTGCATCATTTTCAATAATGATGTTAATTCTTTAAAAAATGTCAATGATATAACAGTGAAAAATGTACAATAAAATATCTCAGATAATCACCATTCAAAACAAAGAAAAGTGATGGAATGAAAGGGGGGAAAGATATATATTAAATTTTTAGCAGTGTGATTGTTGAAATTTGCTGGTTGGGTTTGTTCTCTGTACTTTTTTTTCACATTTTATAAAGCCATGTATTTTGGTGGTCCCCTTTCGTGTTCTTGGAAGGAACCTGTACAAAAGAGGATCTTTCGCTTTTATAGTAAATTTACACCTCACAGAAGCATTATGTTTCTCTCTCTTTCTCTCTCTCTCTTCCTTTATTCCTTCCTCCCTCTGTCACAAACACACACATGCACGCACACACGCACACCTTTCTCCCTCCTTTTCTTCCTACTGAGATATTTACAATCTTATTCTGGGGGAAACCAAGGAAAGCATAGTCATTGTAATGATACAGCATTTTAGCCAGTGTTATAATGTGATATAGACTGAAGGAACTAAAGATTGCATAGAACAGAAAGAATGACAGTAGCTCTTTGGAAGAGACTAAAATGAAGATATTTCAAATATTTTTAATCACAACAAAGGTGATAAAGAAGATTATGATGATAAGTTGGCTTAGTAGACTGGAAGTTGCATTTGTAATTCAACCAATCAATTTGGGACTAAATCCCAACTCATGATCATAGCCAGACATAACCCAAAGATTTGTGCTAGTACTGAATTTCTGTATGAATGAAATGAAGTATGCTTATTTTGTTAACGTGTCCAAAGTTCTTTTGTTAAAGGGCATTAGCATTTGGTTTGTAACTCAAGGTTGTAAGATTTGATTCTTAAGCAGAGCTTCACGGTGTTTTGAATAGCTGTTGTTTGGGGCTGGGCATGGTGGTGTGCTCCGGTAGACCCAGCATTTCAGAGGCCAAGGCGTGTTCAAGGTCAGCCTTGGGTACATAGCAAGACACTACCTCAAAAATAATAACAATAAAAAAAGAACGAAGGAGGAAAAGGAGGGAGACAGGGAAAGAGGGAGAAGAAGGACAGAAGGGAGGGAGAGAGGAAGGGAGGGAAGGAGGGAAGGAAGGAAGGAAGGGAGGGAGGGAGGGAGGGAGGGAGGAAGGAAGGA
>NW_008360303.1:8121456-8179090 GCF_000622305.1 Nannospalax galili
AAAGAGGGAGAAGAGGGCGAAAGGGGGGGGAGGAGGGAGGGGGGGGAAGGGGGGAGGGAGGAAGGAAAGGGAGGGGGGGAGGGAGGGAGGGAGGAAGGAAGGAAGGAAATATGTATACACTGTGTTCCTCTTATTGTTATAAAATCTCCTAGTTTTCTATATGAAGTATAAATTGCTTCCATTAACACACACAAAAAATTCTCTCTCTAAAGTATTCTCATGGTTTGTTATGAAGAGAAATTTCTACAAATTTCCAAAGTAGGAAACCAAACACCTGAGGTGTACATTCTCAGCAAACGCATAGCTTATTTTGCATGCATTAACACCATGCCATTGAATCCCACTGAGATTTAACAGCTCACAATAATCGTGTTGAACATTTGACCTTTAGTTCAAAACACTTATTGGCAATAAGAATGTACTCTTGGATAATGGCTTCAATCACATACATTAATGTAGCTATGTGAGGGACGGTTTATTAATTTACACTGAAAATTACCAAATCCCTCCAATTAGTGAAAAAATGCTCATCAGACAGGCAGGAGCTGAATGTCTCCCAAAGGCCCATGGCTTGATCCCCAGGGAGACACCATTAGGAAGTGATGAAATCTTTAGGAGGCAAGGCCTACGCTAAGGCTTTGAATGACTACGGCATCAACCCAAAGTGCCAGGGCCTTCCTCCTCTCTTGCAGGCCATCCAGCCACGAGTGGGCAGCCCTGCTCTACAATGCGCTTCTGCTAATGTGCACTGCCTCCTCCAGGCCCACAGCAGTGAAGTCAACCTGTCAGGATCTGGAACTTCTACTGCTGTGCACAGAATAACCCTTCTCTTTGTAAACAGATCACCTCATGTGTTGGTTATAGTGATGGAAAGCTAACAACCCAGTTCTGATATGTTGAGGCCTCCCACTTTCCTGGAAGGATGAAAATCATACAGCTTCCTTAATTTTTTTAAGACTTGTTTAGCTGTTTTAGTTTGACAACAAAATTAAGGGGAAGGTATCAAGAATCCCCGCATGCTTCCTGTACCCAAACATGCATAGCCCCCTCCATTGTCATCATTGCTCTGTAAAGTGGTGCACTGTTCAGAACTGGGGAACCCACACTGATTCTTCACTGTCCCTCAAAGTCCACAGTCTTCCATAGCATTTACATGATATTATGCATCCTGTGAACTTTGGCAAACATACAATGACATATGCCCATCATCATCACATTGTACAGAGCAGTTTCACTTCCCTAAGAATCCTCTGTGCTCCACTTGTTCATCCTTACGGCCCCTCTATTCAACTTAACTGTTAATCTTCTTACTTTCTCTGTAGTTTTGGCTTTTCCTGAATATCACACACACACACACACACACACACACACACACACACGTATGTGTGTATATGTGTGTATATATGTTTCAAATCGTACAATGTATAGAGACTTATTTCACTTAGTATTAGTGATTTCTACATGCTGTGTGTATATATGTTTCAAATTGTACAATGTATAGAGACTTATTTCACTTAGTATTAGTGATTTCTACATGCTGTGCATCTTTTTTAGCAGTAAATCAATGATCAGTGCTTCCTTTGCAAGGCAGAGCACACTACTCTTATCCCTGTCTCTGTCTGTCTGTCCAGACATTTTTCTCAACTCCATCCTTCTCAACTTTCTTGAGCTTTCCTCGGGCTGGCCAAGCAGAAATGGATCATAGACAGGCCCTGCTGCTAAAGCCATTTTGTTAGCTCAGGGAGTAAGATACTGCAAAATAGGCCCAAAAGCTCTCAGAAAGGATGAAAAGGCTGAGCCAGACCAGAGCTGAAATTTAGGACATAATCCACGCAGAGTGCAATTGTCATCGGGCTTCCACACACTTGATAAATGAATTACTTTCTAGAAAATTAGTTTGGTTGCGAGTTATATGTATTATTCTGGAGAAAGAAATAATCCCTTGCTGTTGACAAGTCAATAAAGATGAATTATAATAAGCTGCCCTTAGCTTGATTAGCATTTTTTAGTTTTTATTGACATGAGTGTACGTTTTTTAAACCTTTGTATTCATAAAATAAGTTGTGTTCTAAGACCAAACTTATGTCAGGGACACATGGCTACTATTAATTTAAATGACATACAACACAACATGAAGCTAACTGTTTCAGAATTCCTTCCAATGTATGCATATTTAACAGGTTATGCCAAAGAATGGAAGTCTTTGTATCAGTAGACTCTACTTGACATACATAGATCTCAAAAAGATGGACAAGAAAAGGCTTGAAGAAATCTTTCTTTGTGTTGATTTGATTCTATTATTGAGGTTTTTACATTTATTGTATGTGTGTGAGAGAGTGAATGCGCATGCTGTGGTGTGTGGACGTCAGAGGACAATGTCCAGAGCTGGTTTTTCTAACACAAAATGTGTTCAGGGAATTGAACTCAGGTGGCATGGAGCAAGTCCTTTACTGGCTCAGCCATCCCACACACCCAATTTTTTATGTTTTAAAGCTAAGAATTTATTGGAAAAATAGTATACATGTGATTTTTAAGTTCATATGCCCTTATTACAGGCTTGCATTCAGTATTATCGATTGGGTTGTTTGATTTTAAAAGGATAAAATTAGGTAATCAGTACCAGTGAAAGAAAATGTTTATTTACAGAGTTCCCATGTAAAAATCAATGTGCTAACATTTACCTGAGCAAGAATGTTTATCCAGCTGAAGGCACTACACAGTTCATTTCACTTGTAGTTTATGGGAAGCACTTCACAGCCGGAAAACAGTGCTAGACAGCATTACAATGCCATATATTCTATTGACACTGTTGCTCATAAAGTGTTCACAGATGATTAAAAGCTTTTGACTAATGTTCTTTATTTTACTTTTAATCATAACCATTTTGTAAACTGCTGCTGCGAAGCATAAGATTACTTTTTTTTTCAGATTATACTTTAAATTTTACTCTCTGTTGCCTTAGTTGACACATACACACAAAAGGCTAATTTCAGGGAGAGAGGAAGAAAGTGGCATTGATGATTACTTTGAAACTGAAATCACTGCAAACCAAGTCTTTCATCACTTCAAGTAATGTGATTGAGATAGGATGAACTTTCTACCAAGAATATCGAATATTTGAGGCTGTCTTTGGTTCATAATTGTAAATCCCAGATTTAAAAGCATGTAGGAATAATGTCTTGGATAATAGAAGGGACAGCAAAATCCAGTTCTGAATACGCTATGGCCCCTTGTGTAATTGAAATTAGTGTCCTTCACTATCTATGAGGTCCAGGCAAGGTGAAAAAGGAGGTTCATCTAATTTGCGATTCATGCCACCAAGCCCCTTTTGTTTCTTGGAGGAAAAGCACAAAGTCACCTGGGAGATGACAGCAACACTGTGCCTTGCTCACAGTTTCCAGTTAAGGCAAACAGCATGTACACATTGGCTGGGGACACTGGCCAAGGTTCCCGGGGCCACCTCCTCTCACACTCTGTTGTTTCATGTCTTTCTTTCCCTATGCCTTGAAACACCTTCAAGAGGTCATGGTAGACTGTTAATAAGAGGAAAATAAAACTAGATTTCAGAATGCTGGTGGGGGTTCCCAATACTGAGGTGTTAACTGACTTTGCCATTGTGGAAACACCCAGGGTTCTGTAAATGCCTTCCTTTGTTTTGGATTTCTTTTGTTTTTAAATGCATGGGGCAATTCCAAGTAAGACTCTCCTAACTGCAAACTAAGAGTATTTTTAGAATAAAATAGTAAAGAAAATTATGAAAGAATTACAAGAAAACCATTGCTATCAGAGAAGCGAATATAAATTCATTGAAAAGATGGAAGGAAACACTAGGCGATTTGAACCAGGTATTTTTCTACAGTTTACATTTTACTTTCTAAGAGAGATACTGAAGGACACAGATTTATGTAACACTAAAGAGTTTATACGAAGTTTTTTAAAGGTCTAACAGAAAATAATAGTATTTCCAAAAAGTGAGGGGCAGATACTGGAAAGCACAAGAGTAAAGCCCAATTTAAATTCCAAAAAATGTTGAAAATGGTCTGGAATATTTAAGGAAAGATGTGAGTGTGTGTGACTAAAACTCAAAATACATCAAATCAGCAGAATCTCTTTTCAGACACGGCTCCCTCAGGACCAGAAATAAAAGTTACATAATGTAGCTCAATTTGGGGATGGAGGGGGGAGCAAAAATGTTTCTTGTTCAACAAGAGGGAAATGTTAGCCCAAGGAAATATTTTTAGAACTGCAATTTGTCAAGGTAAGACTTATGTTTTACATTTAAGTTTCCAAAAGTGCAGGAATGGTGGTAAGCTAGTACCATTCACTTGATCATTTAATCATATTTATTGGGCAAATATGTCAATTATTATGAAAAATACTCTAACCTTAACCAAGAGAAAGACTTCTGCAAATCAATAATGTGAGACCAGTAACCAAAAAAGATGGTATTCCTGTGAAAAATAAAAATAAATATTGTATTATATTAAGAAAAGTAATTGAGGGGCTGGAGTGTTGGCTCAGCAGTTAAGAGCAGTGGCTGCTCCTGGGTTCAGTTCCCAGCATCCACATGATGGCTAACAACCATCTGTAACTCCAGTTCTAGGGGAATCTGATACTCTCTTCTGACCTCCATGGTCATTGCACAACACAGGTGCATTTACATACATGCAGGCAATATACTCATACACATAAAAATAATAAAATTTAAAAAAAAGAAATTCATGATTTCAGATCTATTCAGTTCACATTTAGCGATGTTCATACATTACACATTGGAGAAAAGTGATCTGTGGAAGTGCCTCCAGAGACACCTTATCAAGTTTTGAGGCAACTTAATCAGCAAACCAATATTTGTACAGATAGTACCAATAAGATTAATACATCCAAACACAGGCATATCATTCAGAAGGAAAAGAGCTCAAGTTGCTGGGTAAAAAGAACAAACAGAAATTAATTCGATTCAGTAAGGAATTTTCCAATAATTAAAAGTGTCATGATAAACCCATCCTCTGTCACTCCAAGTACTTAAGGAAAGCTTAGAAAATCCACCTCACCAATGCACACAGTGACTGGATGGCTGACTCCTTCTTACAGTTAGACATAACTACTGTGCATGGGGAAAAACTGCAAATAGTCAGATGCAATGGGCATGTACGCCACCTGACAGAGGTGGGGAAGTGGAAGGCAGGTTTCCGGAAGTCCCTGTTAGATAGGTAGCGCATGGTCTGAGTTTTGAAGTAAGGACTGGGCAGGAGATAGAGCACTGGTGGAGGGGGCCAGAGAAAAACAGCAACAGTTGTAAAACACCAAGATGATAGAAAACAGCAGCTACAAAGGACTAACAGTTTTAAGCCTGGTTAATTTTTCCTCCCAACTTCTGAGATTCTATGAGTCAAAACAACTTTTGTGGTCATGGCTTAGAATGACCACTGGAAAATTTTCTTGATCTTCCTTTCTGTCTCGAAGACTGATTTTTGGTTGACAAATGAAAGGCAAGAGCCTTTTCTGTACCACTTTGTAAGACATATATGACATGTTGCATATCCTCTTGTGAATTTGCGATTGAAACAATCAAATCAGCAGTTTTTGAAGCGATATAGCATACTCAGTGGCAAAAATCATGGCCAATCACCTCTAAGATTTTAGAATTGACTGCTAGTCATGACTCTTAAGCACAAACTCCTAATTCTATATCAACTCTTCACTGTCCAAAATATAAGCTGCTTTATCCCAGCGTTGCCTGCCCACTACCGATTAGCCCTGACTTTCTTGTCAACCGTCCACCTACCTGTGCCCTCACATACCTTACCCAGACCTCAGCCATTCTCAACTTTTGCCCCACTCTCCCCTCAGCTCTCCCACCACTGTCTAGCACAGATCACACTCCTTGAGGGTCAAGCTAGATGCCCCTTAGCTCTAGGACGAACTGTAGTTCCTTTCCTGCTTCCCAGCTAGAATGACTTCAGGTATGTGAATCTACAGCCCCTTGGGTCTGTTAAGACCTTTATATACACATGTCTTCCCTGCTGTACTCTGGACTGGCTGAGAAAAGAATTTCTTATTTACATTTTTCTCCCATCACACTTAGTACAATACCTGGCACAGAACAGTCTTTCCGCAAACTCATTTAAATGATTTATTCACAAACATTTACTGAATTTCTACTGTATACTAAACACTGTTCTAAACATCGAAAACACCATCATGGCAAAAACAAAAAATAAAATGACATCAGCAATCTCTTCCCTCGTGAATCTTCCACTGAGGTGTTCAAGAAGGTTTAAGCAACAGATCAGAAAGCAATTCTGACTACAGTTCAGCATCTGCTCAGATGGCATCAGTGTTGAAGCCGCCACTTTCCACTCTCTGTCTCCTGACTTCCCCCTAGCCAGAACCAACTCCAGGTGCTTCCCCTAATGGAGTTTCCAAATGCATAAAATCCTAAGACAAGATGTGCTTAAATGCCTTGCCCCCCACAGTAGGGTAGTGCTACTGAGTCACTCGTTCTAGGATGTTACCCAATACTGACCACTGGTTTTTCCAAGTAATGTTCCATGCTGCTTTAGTGGTAATCAGATACAGATGACATGAACATACAAGTCGTACAGCATTATCTAAAACTTGTGTTGTGATGGGCAAAGTGTGAGATAAATAAATTGCTTTCATCTCCTTGCCTGTATTCAGTAAATTGATTCATACTGGGAAGTTACTATGGAAAGAACCATTGATAAGAGACCTGAAAGCTATGACTAAATCATGGTTCTATGGAATTCTGGCTACCTTTCTTCCAAATAAAATACTACATGCATCCTCAAAGCTACTGAAAGTAGTCACCTGAGTGCTTCAACACACAATGACTGCTTTCCACACATTAAAGTAACAGGTGGTAACACTGGCCATTCTACAAAGTCAGCTGAGCAGATGGGTCGATCGATCTGTGTTAGTCCCTACCCTTCCTTGGGGCCCTTCAACCTTCCTTTCTGACTAATCAGTAATGCAACCCACAATTGTGCCTTGAATAGGAAAAAAGAAATGTATTATTTTCTGGCCCAGACAATAGACTACCTCACTCTACTGGTCCCAATTATCGGCCATGTTAAACTTAGTCCATGAATTCTTGATTGAATTCTGACGCTGGCCCCACTCATTACACAGTGTCATGTATGAACTATCACTAAAGAAAAGCAGCATAATAACAAGATGCTAAGTATACAACAGCATTTGAAGGGCTAGAACAAACACATCAAATTAATTTTCAGCAGTACAAAGTAGCAACTGTTCTACAAGGAATTCCAACAATCCACAATTCTTAGTAAGCTAAGTTGTAAGCAAAGACACTAAGCTCAAAGCTCAAAATAGTGTTTTCACAGGTGATCAGGCTGACAAAGGTGAATGGCACTATTATCAATTATGCTTATTATGTAAGTCTAGTTTCCACCACTGTAGCAAAAAAAAAAAAAACTGACATGATCAACTTATAAAGAGAAAAGGGTTATTTTGGCTATCAGTATTAGAAGTTACAGTATATGATTGATTAACTGGGTTGCTTTGGAGGACTTGTGAGGAGGCAGAACAACACAGAGGAGCCCAGAGTAGAACAAAAGTGTTCACTTTATGAACAGGAACTAGAAAACAGGAATAGGAAGGGACTGGGATCCTCCAGTGGCCTAAAGATCTCCCAGGAGGCTGAGATTCTTAAAGACTCCACCAACTTGCAATAGTTCTACTCTGGGAATCAAGTCTTTAATTTAGACTTTTAGGGGACACTTAAGGTCCAAGCAGTAGCACTGACTTCCGCAGAATTAGGGAATGTGCATTTTCAAAATCAGAGGAAACAAATATTTGCCTGAAATGGACACTTCTTGCTGCTGAACACACTGAGTCTCTTTTTTAGGTTACACAGTCAAACCCGCCACCATCAACAGTAAGATCTAGGTCTCCTAGTTTGATTTAACTACAACTAACAAAATTTCCTCTTTGGCCAATATGACACATAGTAGAAGAAGAGATTCCTATAGAATATGAATACATGCTTTCATTCAACAAGTGTTCCTGAGTACTTTCTGTTCAATCATGTTTCTAGGTAGCATGGATGATAAGATGTAGTATATACTTATAAGAATCCTACATGACTGTAACAACATTAATAAGTCCTTTAATAAAAAGAAAATGAGAATAATGGTTTGTAAATAATTGGTACATTGATTCCTTTTTTTTAACTTTTTGGAAATCTACTTCATCACTCAGAGCACAACATACAGAGCTTTTAGACTTGAACAAAATGCAATGGATGTAGAAGTTCCATGTAAAGCAAACACACTTCTAAGAACTGCTACTATCAAAGTCCCTTTGAGTTTCTCTGACACTTTTGAATGAGATCTGTATGTTATACATTCACTGTGTGTTCATTTTTATGCAAGAGAAGACTAACCTGACCTCGCAGTGATGTCTACTTCGGCTCCTAGTATTCTTTATTAGAATACTTAGAAAAAAAACAAAATAAAATCTAGTAAAACTCTATCTATGTACACTACAGCAAAGCTAAGACTCAAATCTAAAATCAATAAATTCAAAAGAGGAAAAAGCTTCCTATTACGGTTTAAATTATGGTTATATTATGTGTATAATTTAACATATGTGCTTCATACAATGAAATACAAGTTTTCTTGTAAAACTTATTGATAGAATTTTGGTTTTATCAAATGAGTCGACCCTCTAGACGACGCCATTTCTATTCAATATTGGAATATAGTGCCACCTACTGGTACCTCTACGTTTATGTTATAACCCTTTTCAGGACAGTTAGTCTTACTAAATTTGTGTTTATTCAAAAATCTGTTACAGCAATATATTTTCCAAAAACCAATTAGGATTTTATTTTCTTTAAAAAATCATCCTAAGGCAAAATGAAATGTAAATCACTCTGCTACTGAGCTATATTTCTCTTCAAGAAAAGTTAATTCACAAACTATCTCATTTTGCATTTAATAACAAGAAAAATGAGGAATAGCAATATACATTTTTATATTTTAGCTATACCATCAAATAAAACATCATTAATCAATTTATCCTCATGAACACTTTAATTTTAATAAGTCAATTAAAATACAGTTACATACACAGGTATGTAGTCACCTCATCATTCTTTCATTCACAAATGTCAACTGAGAACCTATTATGGGTCATGTTCCAGGTCAGGCTTTGGAAAGCAGAGCTGGCAAGGCAGACATGGTGTTTATACTGTAGTTATGGGGGAAAAAAGTTGAACTCAGGTTGTTGATCTAAACTTCAATCAGATGCAACAAGGAAGTCATCAGGAAACACTCTCAGGAAGGAAGCATCTGGAAATTATACTCGTGTGCACTTATGGAGAAAACTTGTCACAGTGAGTCCTGTGAAATCACACTATTGTAAACTTGGAAACTTAATACTATATATTTTCTTACAAAAACAAAGAGAAGTTAGGACTTCTTCTACCTTATTGATCATGATGCATACTAATGAAGAGAATATGTGCATGTGGATTTGTGCATCCATGCCTTTATATTCCAGAAAATGATGTCAAGATGGGGATAATTAACAACTAAGAAGCAATTCCTTGGACAACTAAATTGCCAAAAAAATCATGTTCAGTACTTTCTCCTTTAATTATTTGGCAAATTGTTTCATTATTCTTATTATATACAATATAGCACTTTTTCCAAAAGCTGAGTATCTGTGCTAAATACTTAACTTGAAAAGCTCACAAAATGAAGGACCAAGGACTGAAGCTTAGTTGTAGGGCTCCTGAAAGCTTGATACTTGAGCCCAGCACTGCAAACACAAGGAGAGCTCCTCAGATGGCTTTACAGAAGTTTTACAGGTTGCAGAACTTTATTTCTCAGGTCTCAAATAGCATGTGTTGTATAACCAACTGATAGATAACCAAAGAACATGACAAGATGAAAGGTATTTCAAAGACGAAATCATTTTTATTTATTTTCTTGGAGTCCCATACAGCAAGTCCCTTCTCTGCCCCCCCTCACCTTGGTTAATGAAACAGTTGCAATAAGCCAAGATAATATTCCTTTCTTCCAAGTCAATTAGTTTTCAAGATGATCCCATCTGTTTTATGTGTTATCACTGATTTGAGAATGTGGGTATGTACTTGTGTTAAATTTTTCAGAACACCAACTATAACACTAAAACTAATGTTTTGGTAAAAAGATATTCATTGAGAGGAAGTCAGTCAGAGAACCTAGACAGAGTGCGGTAGCAATCTGTTTTCTTCTATTATCACAACTCTAGCCCTAGAAAAAGAATGCATTATTAAGTGGATGTAAATATTTTGAGTTTTTAAATTCTTTGAATGTTTCACAAAAGAAAAAAATGCATCTTTATCATATCCATCCCCATGCCCCAACTCCTCCCAAAACCCCCCTCAACCTCAACATGCCCCTCTCAACTTCATGTCTTTTCTTAAACCTCTGGGTTCAATTAGAACTGCCTCCATGTGCTTGGGTGTGCGGCTATCCTCTGGGTAACCTACAAAAGAATCTCCCTAGGGCTGGGGTCTGGTGTGCCTTTCCCCATCCATGCTGTAATGTTGACTAACTTGATCTTGTGTAGGTCTTATTTAGGTAACCACAGCTGCCCTGAGTTCACTGAGTGCAATAGCCATGTCATGTCCAGAAGGCAATGTCATGTCCAGAAGGCAATGGCTCTCAGAAGTCCTTCCTGATGTTTGACTCCTACAGACTTTCCCCTACCACTTTCTAGATGTCCTTTGAGTCTTGGTAAGAGATGGGTATGGTATAGATGCCCTAGTTATGACTGAACACTCCACAGTTACTTTTCTCTGCACTTTGACCAGTTATGAGTCTCTGTATTAATTGCTAAGAAGCTTCTCTAATGAGGACGGAGTCCTGGAAAGGTTTGTTTTGTTTTGTTGTTTTGTTTCGTGACAGGGTCTCAGTATGTAGCCCCTGCTGGCCTGCAACTTGCTATGTAGACCATCCCAGGCTGGCCTTGCTCTTACAGTGATTGGCCTGCCTCTGCCTCTTGGAGTGCTGGGATTAAAGGCAAGCACTAACACGCCTGGCTTGGCAGATGTAAAGTTTTCTAACTGACTGCCTGCCACCACTACAAATCACCTAAATGCTGGAGGACTGTAATCATTGGCTGGACGTACCCTGGACTCTGACAGGATTTCCTTACGCTGAAAAGGGATGATTTATAAACATTAGCAATGCTTGTGTTCAGTCTTCTACAACCTCACAGCTTTCAAGGAAATGCCCTAGAAAGTAGTTAATCCCATATAACTAAGGCAACCTCAAAATATTAACGAATACTAAAAGAGATAAATGTACAAAAATAACATCGAGAAAGAAGTGCCATCATTAGGTGACTTCAGTATATTCAAAATTTTCTTTCAGGCTTTTTGTTAAAACCATTTAGTGAAGAGACGCACACGCACTCATTTATCTTTTTAGAGTAAGAGAATGAGATGTGGAGGATGGCATGTGTCTATCCCTAAATAAATGTATTAAGCCAGTTGATGGAGACTTTCAGAACAGAAAACACGCTTCTTGATGGACATTATATAACAGAATCTCTCTAGCTCCTTTCATAGCCCTTGTTCAAAATGAGACCCTAAAATACTTTTTCCTCTTAATTTTTGTGAAATTGGGTTTTTTTTCTTTTGTTTGTTTTTTTGTTTTTTAATGCTATGAGACCATTCCTATCTAAAGTCCTAGATATCAGGACATGTGGAAATGAAATAAACAAAGTGTATGCTTGTGCATACGCAAAATTTTGAGATTGAATTTCACAATTGAAAAACATTCCGTGACAAACTGAACTTGTTTGAGAGCTGGGGGTGTGGAGTAGATTTGTTTCTTAATAAGCAAATGCAGATGTTGAGGGGAAAACGTTTAGATTTCTGTCACTGCTCTTTGCTGACACAATGGCCAAATGTTTCCCATAAGCAAACAATGTTGAAATGTCTGAATATTTTTTTCATAAAACCACCACCCAGATGAACTTTGAAAAATGGAATTTGCCAGTTTACTGTTATTGAACTTATTCATTAGATATTTCTGATCAATATGTCTTTGTTACATTTTTAATTTCTTTCCCATATGTTTTCATAATTAAATGGGAAGAACTCATGATCTTTGTATGTAATATGTGTCTGAAATCTATGCATACAATTGTTATTTACTCAACTGTCATCAATCTTTAGGAGCATGGCATTTCATGTAAACCAGTTAGGGATGCAATCATCTATTTTACTGTATACAACCATCTGGATCCATCTTGATATAATTTACATAATGCAAAATTGTCCTGCCATGCTTGATGGCACACAGTCATAACCTAGCACTTGACAAGTTGAGACAGGAGGCTCACCCTGATACCTGGCCTGGGCTACATAATGAGATCCATGTCTCAAGTAAATAAGTGAATAAATAAATAATAAATATTGTAAACTTGTTCTGATCCTCAAGGAAAAATAATCTAAATTCCATTTTGACAAGGTCACCCTTGGGAAATTTGAAGAGGTCATTGATAATAGAAAAAAAAGGACAGATGAGAAGGGTTCATGTATAAAAATTTAACTGTACAGTATGTCTTATCTATTCCATTTAATAGAGTGGTGAAGGCTCAGATAAGTCTGATGCTTTTCCTTCTTTACAGTGTACAGTCAAGAGCGTCAAAACACTCTGTCATTACCACTCTCCCCTGGAAACAATGTGTATTTGTTTGCCTGGTCTAGTTGGTTTTATTCCTCACTGTTCACCTTCTCAGTAGACGAACTAACCATAAAGGAGGGCACAGAATCCCAGAATACAGAGCAAATATTGATATCAAAGAGAAAAATGCCATAAAGCTGATCTAATTCTGGAATAACCAATCTGAAGTTTCTGATAGATACAGGTAGGTGTTGGAACTGATTCACAAAGTATCTTTTTTCTCAAAGTGAGTATTAGCAAAGTGATTCAGTGACTCTCCTAAAGTGTATACAGGATCTATTATTTCTGAAGTACTTCATCCCTGCCTGATCTTACCATCCACACATCAAAAAGTAGGCTGCCAACCTACTCATTAGGACTTGCAGAAATGTCAACCAAAAAAGGGTAAAGATCACCTTTTGATTAGTATTATCTTCCTGTCTTCATTAGCCAATCAAATAAAAGATACACAGTTCAATTATAAAATATATATGTAAAACATTTCTGGACTCAATTTTTAGAAATTCATAGAAGTAATATTATATGTATAATATGCATTTGTGTATATCCAGTGCTAATGGTATTACAATTATATATATTAATCATGAGTATCTCCAAAATTCCTATCAATAAGTCATATTAAAATAGTCTTTTTTAAAATCATTAGAAGCTGCCAAAATTTGTTTTCTACAAAATAACCTTAGTCTCCAGCCCTGTCTGTAAAATGGGGTTTTTTACTATAGTACATGAAAATATTTGGCTGCTTGCTCATCCTTAAACATATGTTAAGAATGGAAGACATATTAATAAAGTACTTGTGTGTCCTTTGGGATAAAATTCTAAACTGTAAGGTAAGTCAAGATATAATTTGACAAAAGATAATTACGCAATAGAGTCATTTGGCTCTGAATCACAGAGGCCGGTGCATAAAATAACCTTGAACAAGTGGTCTGGTGTAAATTAATAGCTTTCCATTCGAAAGAGCTGATCCATTACATACTGCCTGTTGCTATTTCCCTTCTGAATTCTTCTGACTCTTGTGAGAATTGCCCAAAGATCCATGCTGGATGCCATCACATCATTAAGAGTCAAAGAAATAGGTACTGATGTGCCAAGAAAATGGAATAGCTAACCTCTCGTATCATTCAGATGCCTGGGGAGCAGACAGTGAAATCCACTTTGAAGGATTCTCTTATTTCATTGAGTTTATCAAGTCACAAAGTTCAAAATATAATATGAAACACAGCAGTAGATTTATTCCCATGAAAAGAAAAAATCTGTGTGAAGCACCATAGCTCATTCATACTTTATAACAATAGCAACAATGAAAGCAACCCAGAGATAATTTGGCAGGCTTTAAGTGATTTTTCAATAAAATATTTATAATTATTTGGGAATTTGAATATCAAGCAGAACGATCTCTCTCTTTCCCCAAAACTAAGTCAGAAAGTTCCATACCTTAAATGCTTTCTGAGGAAACTATTTTTCAGTTTCTTTAGTGAGCATAGTTTCCAAAATATTTACTTTTCAGGAAGTTAATAAACTTTGCCACCTAATTTGTTATTTTTTATCTTTAAGATACAAGGAAAAGAAATCTTCTTGTCATAAAAGATTTTTGCAGAAAGGATCCCATGTAGAGATATAAAATTCATAAATATGAAGGACATGACAGTAAAAGCAAGAATGTACAGCTCATTCTGTTAAATTATAAATTATGTTGCAAGGCTATTTTGAAAGCCTTTGACACCAAAATAAAATTGTCCAAAGAAGTCTTTGGGTCATAACTAGTCTACCTTCAAAATAAATGTGGATTTGAGCACATGTGTGTGTGGGGGGGTGTTAGTATCTGTGGATATATATGTATATATATATATATATATATTTATGTGTGTGAGTGTGGGTGTATGTGTGTATGTTAGTAACTGTGGACATATATGTGTATTTACAAATGTGTTTACATATATATGTATGTTAGTACTTATGAACATGTATGTGCATTTATGAGTGTGAGTGGCTGTGTATTCTGTTAGCATCTGTGAATATCTATGTGTATTTATGAACGTGTGAATGTGAGTGTATGTGTGTGCATATGTGTTAGTAATTGTGGACATCTATGTGAATTTATGAGTGTGTGCATGTGTATGTGTGTGTGTTAGTATCTGTGGCCATACATGTGTACCTATGAGTGTAAATGCATATGAGTATTAGCATCTATAGGCATCTATGTGTATTTATGAGTGTATGAATGTGGATGTATGTGTATGTTCATATGTGCTAGTAATTATGGACACCTGTGTGTATTTATGAGTGTGTGGGGGTGGGTGTATGTACATGTGCATGAGTGCTACTGACTGTGGACACATATGTGTATTTATGAGTGTGTACATGTGGGTGTATGTACATGTGCATGTGTGTTTGGAACTGTGGTCATATATATGTGTGTATTTATGAGCGTATGCATATGTATGTGTTAGTATCTGTGGACATATGTGTGTATGAGTGTGAATATGTACAGCAGTAATGTGTAGAGATGTGTTTGCATACATGTCCATGAGCACATGAATGAATGTGATAGCTTTCTTTCCTCAATCAGATCTATCCTGCATGATCTGAGAAACTATTGAACCATGAAGAATGTACCATAGCTAAAGAATAGCCCAAGTATTCTATACAATTATTTGGTGCAAAAAGGCATAGAAACCTCTAAACATTGACACCCTGAGGCCAAAATATGACTTTTAATTTTTCAAGAATGATGTAATCTTTAACAGGAAAAAATCATACTGAAATGTTAAACTTTTTATCATTCAGGATCTTTAGAATATTCTTAAATAGACTACTGATTTTAACAGAAAACTTTAAAATCTCCAACATACAAAAAGCTCAAAATAGGCATTCAACCTCACACTAATTACTGTAGCAATCATATTTCAAAGTTACTTCAAAGCATAATTTTAAGCATTTTCAATCACTGAGAAAAGCCCCAACTTGTCCATAATGAAATGTTAAGAAAAAAATATTTAGAGAGTAAGGAATGGCAAAGTGATGTTCCTCAATACAAGACTTATTTAACCTTCTCAATATTTGCCTACATTTAGCTGCACTGAATAAATTAAACAGAATTAAAATACAGTGGACACTTTACATTTGTTTTCATTATATAAATCTGATACAAAGCTTTATAGTGTGTTACATTAAATTTCAAACTCAAGATTAAAATATTTTTTTCCTGAGAAGGAATAAATTATAAAATGTAAAGGTGCTGCTGGATTGAGACTATTCCTGTTAGACCTCTTATGCAGGCAGTGCAAAGTGGAGAAAATCCCTCTGTGAATCAGAGACAGGATGGCCTCCTGCTTGAGAGTAGATCTGACTGTTCAAATCTCATTTCTGTATCTTCCCAGTTGTTCAGACATTTTACTTCTTAGTAGCAGTTTCTTCATTAATAAATAGAAGCAACAGCAGAACTACTTCATAGCATGTGTGTGCATTTAAATGAGCTAGTGAACGAAAGCATTTAGATAATTAGAATGTGTCACTATCTTAAGAAAAGTCACTTGTTAATATTGTTATTGGTATGTCAAGTTTGCATATGCTTGCGTTCACTGTACAGTCAGCTCTTAAATTTCTTCAGCTAGCATGCCTTCTGTAACAAGAAACATTCTCCCCAGAAGTAAAAAGAATGATTCCTTTTTGGTGGATCATTTTCTAAAATGGAATATACGGCTTGTCTCATCTATAAATGTAGCCTCAAATAGGACTGGTTAGAGCTCATGTTTTGCCTGCCCTTGGATCAATTCACAGTCCTGGATCTACAGGTTTTCAGGCAGAAAACGGGACTGACATGCTGTGCTGCCCACACAATCTTCAGAAGTACTTGTGCTTCAAAGATCCGAGTTAGGCATGTGGCAAAGAGATGGAGACAGTGGTGGGGGTGGGGGGTGCAGTGCTCTGCAGCCATATCCTGCTTTCCCAGAGTAAGCTAGCAAAGGGTCACACAGCAAAATTATTTGTTTCACAATAATAAGTTTGCTTAAAGATTTTTTTGGAGGAAGATACAGGTTTCTTACATACCAATAGTAAGATATGACAAAAACTCAACAAAAATTCCCATAAAACTCAGAAGTGTCGGTCAAAATTCATTTCACAATCACTTTCATTTTGTACACATACGAAAAAATTGGTCATTTCTACCTAAATGCTGTTAAGTAACTGCAAAATCTTTGCTATTTCCAGAGAGAAAAATATCTGAGCTTCTTCACCTTTCCACTTGATAACTAAGGGACTAGAGAACAAAACTGCTGTGTCTCTACTTCATAAACAGATTTGAAAGTTATTATCAATATAAAAATGCTGCAGAAATATAGTACAAAAGATTGTGAAGCTTACAATAATTATAGCTGTGAAAATCACTTGAATGTCTTTAGAATAAGAAAAATGTGATTATATTTCACATACTTTTCTCACGTTCCCAGTTAAGTACATGAACCTTAAACAAAAAACCACTATAAAGAAAATCTACTATCAATGTCATTGAAATGATCCAAGATATATTTTCCAATATACACAATTCTTTCCCAATGCTAATCTCATCTGTTTCCCAATCAAACACTCACAGTACATCAATAGGGAAACGACAGTTTCTTAAGAAAATAATACTAGGCCAATAGACTTTATTTCAACACAAAGCACATTACTTTGCAACACCAAGAATCTATGGTCTCACCATAACATTCTGAGCCCCCTCTGAAGTTTAAAGAGTGAGAATTTAGAAAAACTACAAAAGGAACTGCTACAGTCATGACAGGAAACAATTAAGACATAAATAAGCATTTCGGAAAAAACAGGGCAAAGTAAGGACATAGTTAAGAATGTCCTAAAGGTAAGAAAAGGTGGGAGATTTGTATGACGCTGTAAGAATGCATTTTTCCTGTGTTTTTTTTTTTTTAACTTGGATGGTGAAATAAAAGTTTACTAAATCATCTGTGTGACTGGATAGCTTTGTCTGTGCTTATTTAAATTATGCATCACCTTAAATTTAAATTATAAATGCATACCATAAAAATGAAAGCATGTTTTAATACCCAAAAGATTTGACTTGATAGTCCTAAAGTTGTTTTTAAAAATCTAGGAGTATCACAGAATTTCCTAAAAACTTTGATTTGGGAGATTCCATGATCACCCTAAGATCCTGGACAAACTGACGTTACACTGTATAAAGCTGAAGGAAATCAGGCTTCCTTTGCTTCAGTTAGTCAATTAAGCACTCACAAAACTATCAAGCAAACAGACCACAATTCAGCCAATACCAGAATCCCAAAGGCTGCAGCCATAGTAGGCAGGGTAGTGTTTCAGAATACAGAGAAACAAAAACTAAGGGCCTGTTAGAACAGCTTTCGTGGTACCCGATGGGTAATTACTAAGTTGACCAACTTTTGAATTGCTACATTCATGCTTTTGATTTCAAAAAATATACTGCCAAAGCATAGGATATATGGAATGTTCTCTTTTGCCATTTTTTAATTGTCACATGAGAAATTAAACAAAATAAGCACTAGCATGCAAACTTCGTGACCTGCTTATTAGTATTTGGGGGTTATGGGGAGAAGTGAATTATAAAAAAAAAAAACTAATATGTTAACACATATGTGGCTCTACATGGGGTATTTGAGAAATAAATACAAAATATGTGTTTCTGTTGACAGCACAAGGATCCACGAAGATTCATTCTGAGGACAACTGATTGACAGCCAGCAAGCAATGACCAAAGTTTCCTGAATCCTGGATTATCAAATCAGGAAGAAAACATGAATACAATCTCTTCTAATCACTTCATTTTATACGTGATAAAACTAAAGTGTTATCTTACCAAGTTACATAATTTACTATTATCAGAGAAAAGAAAGACTTAAATCAAAGAAAACTGTGGTATTTAAAAGTTGTAGAGTACAAGGAGGTTTAAAAAGACTGCAACCCTGTCTAATACCACTCCTCATTCCTAAATAGCTCCCATCTTTTCAAAAGTGCCTTTTCTATCTCATCCTTTTTTGTTCATTTTTTAAAAAATATTGGAAGAACATTGTTAATTAGAGATTTAATTTCAACTCTCTTTTCCCTCTACCACAAATCCTTTTGGAAGGTAAAAGTGGGGGAAAGATTGTTACTAGAAAAAACATAATCTTTCTGCTTAAATGACACATGCTGCCTGAATATCACAGATAAAGACTGGGGTTCATTTCACTTCTGTAGACTTGAATTACTATGGTGCGTGTTTATAACAAAACTATGATAATAAAAATACCCAGGTACTTATGTGTTTAAGACGGATGAGACATACTTCTCTTCCTTTTTTGTTTTTTATTGAAGCTTTGCGAACTTCATACAAAATATTTTGATCATGATGTTTGGATTTTTGTTGTTTTGTTTGTTTGGTTTCATTCTACAGATTCTAATGGAGACATTTAACAAAGAAGACTCTTTTTCCTGTGGAAAGGTTACTTAGGAGGGGGCCAAGAAGTTCACAGAGAATCCTGACATTCTTATAGGTTGACACAACTGAACAACCAGAATCTAGGAACCAAAAGGGGAACAGTTCCACACATGCCGCTCAGCTTCTGGGATGCTCTCTGTTGTGTGAATCGACACTTTCTTTTTTTTATTAGCTTTCCAATCTTTCAAGTTTCTACAGCTTTAAAACATGAAAAAAAAAAAAGAAAAAGACAACAAAACATCTCCAAATTGCTCTCATTCTCCCCAGTGTCCTCCCATCCTTTGCCACATCTTTTACACAAACATCAAAACTTCATCTCCACTAAAGTCTCAACTTTCGTCAAATCTGGCCTCTACCCCCAACCAAAACGTCTCAAAGTCAGGTCACCAGTGTCCTTCAGGATGCTACAGCAAATAAACACTATTTGATCACCATCTCGAAGGATCTTTCAGTAACATTGGGTACTATTCTCCCTGGACCATGCTCTTTCCTTGCTGATAGATCATCCTGGCTTTCTCCCTCCTCTTTTATCATTGTGTCTGGATCTCTCGATTGCAGACTTATTCTTCCTATTACTTGGTCAGTAAAGATCCTGCAGTTCCTAGAGATTCTTTCCCAGGCCATCTTAGCTGCATTTTCCTGGAGTGATTTCATCCTTAGCAACGGCTTCAGTTAATAGTCGCCCCAATGGTGGACTGCGTTGTCACACAATGGTGCCTCAACATCTACATCTCTCACTTAACACAGCATTGTTATATCATCTATCAAGGTGTCTAACCCTTTTTACTAAAATGTCCTAAATCATCTCTAATAAAATATGTCAAAAGAAAAAATTGATTTTTTTCACCTCTACCTTTACAGCCACTAGGTTCTTGTCCACCGTCTCTTTTCTCCGTGAAAAGTACCTATGCCCATCCAATTGGCTCAATCCAAAAATTTCTGCAATATAATTATTTAATCTACGTTCAGTCTCATTATGCATACACAAACCACTACCAAACCTTATCATTTTACCTACTAAATCACTCTTACACATTTCCACTGTTTTCCTACTCAGCTATAACCTCGGTCCTAGCAAAGTCACCTTATCTCCCCAAGGACCTACACTGTGGGCGGAACTCCTAACAGTTCTTCCATCACTTACTATGAAGTCCTCTCTAATCCATTCCCCACAAAGAACCAACGCGGCTTGTCTGGGCATAAACACAATTATATTATAAGGCAATTAAACACCTCCAATAAATTTCTATTACTCTTAGGGATGAAACCCCTACATTGGACTATATTTTGTCCAGTGTAGTCTGATTTCTGTCTTCAGAAACTTGGAATTCTCTACATGCCTTTTGTTTTTTCTTAGTTGGCTCATATATTCGGGGTTTTTTTGTTGTTGTATTAATGTATATGAGTGTATTGCCTACATGTGTGTAAGTGAACCCATGTTGTACAATGCCCACAGAGGTCAGAAGAGGGCATAGCATCCCCAGGAACTGCAGTTACCTACAGTTGTTAGCCACCATGTGGTTGCTAGGAACAGAACCTGGGTCCTCTGCAAGAGCAGCCACTGCTCTTAAATACTGAGGCTTGCACATTCTTATTCCATAGGATTTTTTCTTTGTATCCTTTTCCTAGGCTGCTCTTTCCTCTACCTCTCCTCTGTTTAATTCCTGCTTTTTAGTTCAGCCTCCCTCCTTTTGGAGAAGCCTCATCTGCCTCCCTCAACTAAATCATACTCTGAAGCTACATTTTATATTTTCAACTCTTTAATTTGACTATTTAATCAATTTCTCTTTCCATAGACAGTTAGCCAAGGGGGGAGGGATTGCATCTGGTTTTCGTTTTCAACCATCCCAGTGCCAAGTGAGTGCCTAGCACATTGCAGAAATTCAGTATCTATTGAATAAAGGACCATATGACAGAATTTGAAACTCAGAGCGCTGAACCATTACAGCAACCTGCAGTTGTTGGCGATCCCATGAAAGAAACTGAAGAAGAATGTATCCAGTCCTTTGGGCCATTGTTTTTCTAGAACATTTGTTTTTCTTAGCACGTAAGTGATAATAGCTTAGCCAATTGACTTTTTTCTGTGTTTTAGCACTCATCGCTAACATGAATCATTCTGAATTACTGACCAAACCTTAACTATGAAAATCTTTCATAACAGCAGACTATGACTTTCCTCTGGGAAGAGGTTTACTCTACTCAGTGTAACTGGAAGAACTAAAGGAGAAGAGGAGGAGGAGGAAAAAGAGAAGGACAAGGAGGAGGGGGAGGAAGAGGAGGAGGAGGCAAAAGGGGAGGAGGAAGAGGAAGAGGAAGAGGAAGGGGAGGGAAGAAAGGGGGAAGAGGAAAGGGAGGAGAAAGGGGAGGGGACCACCACCTTGTGTTAGAGCACTTGAGCTTATTTGTATTTGTATTTTTTTAATATTTTATTTATATTTTTATTTTATGTGTATATGTGTATTGCCTACATGTAGGTAGGTGCACCCATGTCCTGCAATGCTCATGGAGGTCAGAAGAGAGCATCAGATTCCCTGGAACTGAAGTTATGAATGGTTGTTAGCTGCCTTGTGGGTGCTGGGATTTGAACCCAGGTCCTCTGCAAGAACAGCCAGTGCTCTTAACTGTTGAGCCATCTCTCCAGTCCTAATTATTTGTATTTGTTGATGTTGTTGTGGATTTATTTGTATACACAAACCAACTCATCTTTTACCTTGTGCAACTTTTTAAAACCTGTGAAGTTCAGAGCAATGACCCAAAAAGATTAGAAATGCTTTCTTAATAAAATTATTAAAAGCAATGGCTTTTAATAAACACATAACACATAAACACATTTTAAAAAGATTTTACTTTCCGCAAAAACAAAAGAGATATTGTCAGATAGTCACGTCTCATATGTATCCTATTTTCTGTAGCATGAATTTATTTTCTCTTTAACATGAGAATTCATAAATAGTAAAACTATTCATAAACTAATTTATGATTAACACAATAGCTTTAGACACAGTAAGTTTTACTTAACTATCTAATGCATCTGCAAGACAATTTAAACTAGAAATTATAATTGTGATTGTTTCATTTGCGATTATTTATAATATTTAATATTTTCTGCCACTGAATACATACCTCCTATGTGTTAGGTGTTTATTATGAACCTTCAAAGTGACATGTGAAATACAATTTATGCTTAATTAAATTATAAAGAAGAAAATGGAAATTGAAGCTTGAGAATGTCAAAGATTAATCTGATGACTGGATGACTTCCATTTTGTAGTTTAAACAAGACTTGAGAAGTTTTCTTTTATGATCTCTTTGGAAAATGCACATGTTTACAGCCAAGGTAAGCTTTCAGTGAAGGTGCTAAGACATGTGTTGGAGAAAGAATGGTCTTTAGTAAATGGCACTGTGGAAATTGGATATCTACATGCACAGGAATGAAGCCAGAACTCTGTCATGCATGACTTACAAAAATCAACTCAAAAAATGGATTGAAAACTTAAATTGGAGACATGACACTACGAAACTATTAGAAGAAAACAGAAATATTTTGAGGACATTGGAATGGAGGAGGATTTAGCTGTCAAAACCCAGAAACAGACACAAGAGCAAAAACAAGGGAACAAAATACTTCTGCTCAACAAAGGAAATGTGTGAGAAAATGTTTAGAAACTATACTTCTAATAATAGGTTAACAATCAGAATATATAAGGAAATCCCACAGCAATAAAGAAAGAAAGAAAAGAAAAATCAAACAAAAAATGCATCAATTAAAAATGAGCACTACAGGGAACATCAGGAAAAGGGGTAGAAAGAATGTACCAGCTAAAGGAAACAGGGGAGTGGTGGGAAAGGCCCATTGTGTATAATTAATATATACTAATAAAAAATAAAAGATATTGGGCATGGTGGTGAACATCTTTAACCCTAGCACTTGGGAGGCAGAGGCATGCAGATTGCTGTGAGATCCAAGCCAGCCTGGGATGGTCTACATAGTGAGTGTAGGCCAGCTGGGGATACAGAGTGAGATCCTGACTAAAAATAATAATTAAAAAATGAGCAATAGGCTGAAATTGATATTTTTCAAAAGAAGACATACAAACTGCAAAGCATATGGGGGAGAGAATCTCAACACCACTAGTCATCAGAGAAATATAAACCAAAACCACAGGGGGACAGACTCCAAGAAGAACAGCTATGACCAAAAGACAAAAGGTAAAGCTAGTGAAGACGAAAAGAAAAAGGAATACTGGAACACTGCTGGTGCAGAATGTGAAGGTCAGTTATTGTAGCTGTTGTGGAAAACAGAGTTCTCTTTAAAATTGGAAATAACATTACCATAGGATTCAGCAACTCAATGCTGGATATATATCCAAAAAGAATGAAACTAATATGTCACAAGACTTCTGCACTCCCATATCCACTGCAACCCTAGTCACAATAGCCAAGACCTGGGATCAACCCGACATTGGTTAAAGAAACTGTGGTACATACAAGCTGTGGAATACTACTCACACATATAAAGAATGAAATCCTGTCATTCACAGCAACACAGATAGAATGGTAGATTATTATATTAGGTAAAATAAACTGGGCATGGAAAGACAACACATAATCTCACTCAACCAGCACATGAGATATTGGTTATCAGAGACTGGGAAGAGCAGGAGGCAGGAAGGGATGGAGAGAAGTTGATCAGCACATAGTAATGGTAGTTGGGAGTAAGAAGTTCTGGTATACACAGAAAGGTGATGTTGCTCCTATCAGACTGTCCTCCAATAGACAGACCATGGACAAATGGTTGCAGTCACTTGTCTAGGATCATCACAGCTAAGCTTGTTGACTGTTACACTCCACAAGAAAAGAGGGGCAGAGAGAGTCAGCCATAACTCCCAACCAACCAATCAGCCTCGTTGCACAAGGAGGGAGGAGTTAAAGGAATATAAACAGAGGAAGCTGAGGGAGGCTCTCTCCCATTTTGTGCAGTTGTGGAGAAGTCACCATCCACACTTGGATGAAGATTTTCCAGTGTAGTCTTCAGAGGGGAACACCGACCCTCCCGTAAGTAAACCCTCACCAACTGCTGGGTAAATAAGCCCAATAAACTAACTGGTTTCCCGGGGGTGAAATCAAACTCCAGTTTATTGTAGGGACCAAGGAAGGAGTGCCTGGACATTGTTTATGTCTCCCAGAAGGAATTTTAGCTACAGGTGACTGCAGATAACAATAGTTAAAAAAGAGAAAATAGGTGAGGCATGCCTTTAATTCCAGAACTCAGGAGATAGAAGCAGGCGGATCTCTGTGAGACTGAGGCCAGCCTGGTCCACATAGTAAGTTCCAGGCCAGCTGGGGCTACAGGAAGACCCTATATCAAAAAGACCCCCAAAACAAGAGGAATTTGAAGGTTTTACCATAAAAAATGATAAAATGTTTGAAGACAAAGGTACATGTTTAGCCTGAGTTAAACACTCTGCAATGAATCAAAGTAGTACAGTTGTGTTTCATATTTGTTTTGATTTTTATGAATCAGTTAAAAACAGGCTTAAATTATTGGGGCTGGAGAGATGGCTCAGCAGTTAAGAGTACTGGTTGCTCTTGCAGAAGACCTGGATTCTGTTCCCAGCACCCACATGATAGCCAACAACTATCCATAACTCCAGTTCCAGGAGATCTGACAACCTCCTCTGATTTCTGTGGGCATTACATGACACAGGTGCATTTACATGGATGCAGGCAATACATTCATATACATAAGATAAAAATAACAGACAAAATATTTTTAAAACTTAAATTATAAAATAAAAAGGCAACATAGGACAAGCACAATAGACAGTATTTTGTCAATGACAGCAAAAATCCAACGAGCACCTACTATGTGCTATGCCTTGGGGTGCACAATCTAGAAACAGCCCTTGACCTTAAATGGAACCCATATATGAAGAAAGCAGTGCTACAGACTAAAAAGGAAATCCCAAGAGTGTTCTTTATGTGGCTATTTTCTAGGATTAGAGGCGAAAAATGTTTCTTTTTCATATGATGGAGATGGCTCTCGTTGTGACCTATAGATGTAAATAGATCATAACTCTTTCTGAGAATGCTAAGCCTTCAGGAGTGGTCCACACACTCAGGACATTCCTATGAGGAGTTCTAAAGCAGAATTTGGCACCAAAATGTTCATCCCTGTTTCTTGAGTTGCATCTTTGGCATGAGGGCATCAAGTTTAGTGAGTTCCTACAAGGTCATTTCAACAGTCAGAAATTGATGAGCTGTAATACAACCACCCCAGCATACAGTTCTTTGAGGGGAAAAGGGTTTCTCTTGGGATGAGATTTTGAAATGATTCTTTATTTTTCCAAGGCTTAATGATTATGTGAAATAATAACATAAAAATGTATATTTCTTGGACAGCTAGGAAACTGAAATATTTGAGTTGGCAAATGAAAGAAATAAATAAATCAAAGGGTTGTAGCCCTTTCTAGCCCTTTCTGTCAACTAATGGTCAATTACTATGGGAAAGGAATTTCAGAAGCTTAATTATGACTATCTTTAAACTCTACTATTTGACACTCCATCATAGGAGCTCTTTTTGAAGTCCAGTATCCTGAGAGAACACATTAAGATCACTTATTCCTAATGCAACATACACAGGAGCAGGGGCACACACACACACACACACACACACACACACATACACACACACACACGACACGTTATTGTTTCAAGGGGAAAAGACCTCTGCTGGATCCCAGAAATAGACAGTGGATCTTCTTAATGAAGAATGGAAACAACTCAAAAGCGATACAAATATTCCGAAAGCTAAGGTTCCAATATGGGAATGTCCATTCTAAATATACTGCAATTGCTTTCATTTCCTTACAAAAGTCATAATGTGGCAAGATTGTCATGACACATTTTTAAAACTAATGTCTTGTATACATTCTATAAAACTTAGCTAAGTCTACAATTTGGCCCTGGGGATGTGAATGCATTTTAAAGTAATCAAAGTGCATCTCTTAATTTCAATATTTTTTTTAAGAGACAGGGGCTAAGCTGGCCTGGAACCCACTATGTAGACGAAGATGGCCTCAATCTCACAGAGATCCACCTACCTCTGCCTCCCAAGTGCTGAGATTAAAGGTATATACCACCATGTCCAGCTTAACAATTAAAAAAAAAAATTTCTTCTCACATGGGAGGAAATAATCCACCTACCTCTGCCTCCCAAGTGCTGAGATTAAAGGTATATACCACCATGTCCAGCTTAACAATTAAAAAAAAAAAATTTCTTCTCACATGGAGGAAATAAAAATGGCAAGAGAACCAATCTAGCAAGTGCAGAGAAAACACTGTCACACTGAAGTGAATGATAACACTCCCCAGAGCTGCCTGCTTTTCAGGAAGTCTTAAGAAACCAAGGAGCAGAAGAGGCAGTGATAAAGTCAGAAATCATTGGCACTTGGAACAAATGGGTACAACCTATCCAAATACTTAGTGGCTAAACCTTCTGCCAGTTCGTAACAAAAATTTAACTAACTGGTTCAGAGCTGCTCCTTGGGTCTTCAACACTCCATCTGCACAAAACATCCCAATTCCTCACATATTTCATTCCGAGAGGATTCTAATGCTGACCTCCTAGCTCTGGAGAAAAAGCAGCACCCCCTCAGTCCCCAAGGGGAGCACATGGAATCATTTTGGAGACACACAGAATTTCAAAAGCGTTCTCCAAAACCCTGGATGCTTCTTAAAATGCCTACCCAGATCCTGTTTCAAAAATTGCTAAACTTTCTATATCTTCTATTTTACATTTAGCATCACCTAAAATGCGAGCTAAAATAACTAGACACTAAAAGCAATGGAATAGGAGTCCTGAAAGATCTCCACATCCAAACCCCAGAACCTGTGAAAAATTCTGAAGTGGGAAGAAAAGCCCAGGTCGGGTAGATTCACCGCCAAAGACTTCACCAAAGAAAGGAGAAAGTCAGAGAAGGAAATGTGACAGAAAAGCAAAAGCTGGAGTATTGCAAAGAAGGGGTTCAGATGCACAGTCAAGCAGGCTAAGAGAGGCAAGGAAGCGGGGGCCTGGCAGCTTCCAGAAGGAACGCAGTCATGATACTTAGACATCTTGATACTTGGACTTTTGACTTTCAAAACCATTAGATAATAAATTAATGTTTTTAGAGCACTAAGTTTGCTGTAATTTGCTAAAGTAACAACAGGAAACTAATATAGCTTCATGACAAGAATTATGAAGTCAGAGCTCTGCTAGAATTGGCATAGAACATATCAACCACAAAATGTCTAAGCAGAAAAATTATGAGATTGTCACAAAATATGTTGAAAATGGTCCATTTTTAAATGATATGACATAAGTTGAGGGGTTGCTTATGGACTTTCTAATGATTGGCCAGTGATAGTGTAGCACCCCCATCATGAGTCAGTACACACCAACATGAGGTCCAGCCACAGAATAATCATGAATTGATGGTGAACTAAATATGAAAATCACCATCTGAGACTTAATCTAGAAAAATGATGCTTCATAAATGCTATCATTTAGTACATATAAACAATATTTAAATTTTCTTTAAAAAAAGAAAATACACAAAAAGGACTTACAGGCTGGGTGGGTCAAGTTTACTTTTCAACATAGTGTCCTTTGGAGCTAAGACACCAAAATATCAAGCATGTCACACATTCAAACAGCCCTTGCCCTGAAAGTTATAGAAAAACTGTTTTCTATTCAAAAAACATTAAACCACTAACAAAAATTTGCAGGACAGTTTAAACAGTTTTCCTGAAGTTTTTCTGAAGGTTTTATGTCCATCCATTAAAATTTTATCTCAATATCTCACCACAAGACTGTGACTGGGAATACTGTTTATAGCTCTAGACTCATTAAATGCTAGGTAGTCCACACAAGTACAAACAATTCCACTTACTAGCACAGTGATGTCTCCTTACAAAGTGAGGCCCTCATTCTCACCCACATCCTGCCTCCAGAGTTGTCCTCCTACAAAGACCTGAACATTCTTTCGGATATTTATTACTGCTGTCTGCCCATATGTCTAGTTCCTCCTCCAGACTGTGAGTCTTTGGAGGGCAAGATTTATAGTCTCGTCCATTTGTCTGTCCTCACTGCTTAGAAGACAGCAGACATTTGACAAATGTGTCTTCAATTAACCTGCCTACCTACCAGTACCCTTCAGTCTCCCTTGACTTGTACCTGGGTGAAACATATGTCACAGCAAAGGACAGGAAAGTCACCATCACAAGCTCACAATTTGCTGTGTTTCTCTAAGCTGTTTAGGATCATCCTGTACACTTATGATGTACTAAAACTCACACCATTTGATTAAAATATTTGTGTTGATTATAACCAAGTTAAACCTTTAAACATACCTGTTTTTTTTTTTGTTTGTTTGGCTGGGTTTTTTAAATATACGAAACCAATAATATACTCTTAGGCTAATAATATAAACGGAATAAAATCAGCAAATGAAGCATTACGAAAAAATAATCTCTTCTGGTTTTGAGGATTGGCTAAACGTTTATTTCTAAACAAAAGTCTGTATATACATTTTGTAGTCAGTTGTTAGTTGGCTAGTTAGTTAGTGAGTTGGAATACCCCAAACATCTTTTCCTAGCTTCCTTGAGTACAGAATAAGAAAACTACAAAGACCTTTGGCCAGTGGTTTGGTTTATTAGCTACATTGCCAAATTTGAGCAGTATTAAGAAAGTAAATTAGTACCCTGCCTCCTGACCTACATGATTCTTAAACAGCATTCAAGTGGAGACTGAAGACCAGAGACACAGCAGCAGATGCACATGCCCTCAGGAGTGCAACTTGTATGTGCACTCCTGTCCCACCCAACAGGCTATGGGGAAAAGGCTGTGCCTGGTGCTAATGGCTGGAGCAAAGTAGAGAGGGAGAACTGGGTGTGGTAGCACAGGTCTGCCATCCCAGCACAAGGGTGGGGGTGGGGGGTGGCAGGACGATTAGCACAAGTTAGAGGCCAGTCACTATTACTTAGCAAGAATGTCTCAGAAAACAAGAAAAAGAGGAAAGTTGTAGCCATGATCAGAAGAACAAATGGACCAGAATGTTGGATAATCTGAGCAGTAGAAAGGGCTCTTCGAAATAAGAAAAGCTTTTTTATTTTAAAGCACGTTAGACTCTCAAAGTAATAATAGTAACGATAAAGGATATGTGAAATCAGAGGAAAAGATAAACTATAATCTCCAGTTACCTCTGAAGACAGGGCAGCACCAACTCTATACAGAACATCTGGAATGAATGTGCAGGTGATTTTTTAACTGCCACAATAAAGAATGCAACCAGCAGTTAATGCCTGGAACCCAGGGATGCCAAGTGCCCTGCAGTGCCTAGGAGAGCCCTTTCCTGAGAACTGTCCCACCCAACAAGGCCCCATTGAACAGCACTGCTCTAGGCCATGCCACATCCACTGCCCTTCCTCTCTATTCTTCCCTCACTGTCTTATGAGTCAGAGGCCCAGTGTGTGAAAAGGCGCTGTTTACAGACAGGAATGGTCACAAGTTTCACACAAAGTCAATTGCAAACCCCCACTCCATCCATTAGTTAGGATAAAGCACTAGGGTGAAAAACCAGGCACAGAAGGCAGTATGGTAGAAAGAACAGAGCGCTCGGCAGCAACACAGACTACAGAAAAGAAACAATGGCTGATCAAATCACCATGCTAGCAGGAAAATAGCCACTACGGCTTATTAGGAAGCAGAAATTTCAAATAGATTTAAGATGTATTTTCAGTAAACTTGATGAAAGGGTATCACTTTAAAGGGACAGTTCAGTTGTAGCAGCAAACTTCTATCCCTGCTGTTTCTGTTTATATCACGGGATCATTTGAGGGAAAGAGATATATTGGGGAGCGGGGGGGATTGTGGCTGTGCCTTTCATAAGTAATATGATAAACTATTTGCAAGTGCCAATCAAGACTGACTGAGGGTGAATGTCCAATGGAACCAGAACAGACACTCTTCTAGTAATAAGGGATCTGATGATACTCAAGATTCAAGCAGTCTCTCATTCTGTTCAGTTTTTGGAGGGTGACAAGAGAAAACTGAACACAACTCCTTAAGTTACATGCAGGGATGTACTGAACTAAATGTTTTACAGCACCACTTGATAGAAGCAGTGATTAAGCTCTGCATTTTTTTTTTTTTTTTTTGGTCTGTTGTGTTGGCATTAGAGAAATGCCAAAATCTACAGTAATCCCTGCTTTCTTTTAAAAATAAAACTTTAAGTGCTAGAGAGTAGATGGCTCAGCGGTTAAGAACACTGGTTGTTCTTGCCAAAGACCCGGGCTCGAATCCCAGCACCCACATAGCAGCTAACAACTGTCTGTAACTCCAGTCCCAGGGGATCCGACAGCCTCTTCTGACCTCCACAGGCATTGCTTGACATGGGTGCACTTACCTACATGCAGGCAATACACACACATACTCATAAAATAAAAATAATAAATAAAACTTTTTTAAAAATTAGCTGGCTCTTGTATAGACACTCTTCACCTAAGCCCACAGGAACTAAGAAGGAATAAATAGAATTGCCTCTGACAGTTTGAGGCAGAGGTACTTGAAGACAAAGACATCACAAGGTATGTTCTATCAGTCACCAAAATGGACTCCAGTCAGGCACACTGTAAGGAAAATAGCTTTGTCCTCTGTCATTCCTCAGATTCTGTGGCAAAATTTTGGTAACATTCATAAGGGTATCTATGTTGCACAAAAATGGCAAGGTGGTCAGGGTGTGTGGCTGGCTTCCTTATTAACATGGCACCCACTCATTCTTTAGTATGTTTTAGTGGGAATGCAGCCGGTTCAAAATGTTACCTGAGCTAAACTGAGGTGTCGATACCCTGCCGTGTTAACTCCTTAGAGTGATTTACTAGGATCTGGGCGATTCCTAGTAAAGAATCCCACAACCATTTAGAACATAACGTGGGCCTAAAGACACTCACTCCCTTCCACCTGTCACTTTTCTTAACAGAAAATCCACTTACCAAATCCCAAAGCAAGAAACATAAAATAAATCTCTGTCAAGTCAGATTCAACAAAGCACCATTGTTTTTTATTGTTTTGTAGATAACAAAGATAGAAAAGTTTTGACCATACTACGCTGAATTCTATTTTTGTAAATATAGCAACTTTGAGTCATTTTTAACAGAAATGAATATAACTCATGTTTTCATCTCTGCCTCAAAATGCTTATACTTTATTTTGTATATTCAGAATATCTTGCATTAGTAAATTTTTTTAATCTGTTACTTTGTTATGTAGGTATTAAAAACCAAATAAAAAATAATAAAATCCTTATATTTTTTTAAAGTAAGTATGGAATACTTTTACTGAATAAATTAGTTGAACTATTTTTTTCTGAATATAATTTTGAAAACAATGCCACTGAAAACAAAAATTATATTTGGGGACAGCATCAGGTCATCATAAAGAAAATAATGGCTCTGTTCTAAGCACGGACTTGGACATAACCAATATACTGCTCAAGCAAGCTCAGGAAACATTTTAGTGAGATTCCATTATCCCTTGAGACATTTAACTTCAGCTCATGAAAATACCAGCGTCTAAGAGATGAAAATTACAATGGCTTCCTGTAAAGGCTTCCTCTTGGCTCTTGGGCTAATTTAAACAATATGGCAAAGCTCCAACCAAACCTTAAGCACAGGTCTAGTAGATCTCTTCTGCTTCTGGTTCTATGTGTCCCACAAAAAATTATAAGTTCTCCAATGTGATGGTGTTTTCTACTATCTCTCATTGGTTTCTGTTTTGTTATTGGACAAAGAGGAGAAGACTGAATACAATACCTTAAGTTACATGTAGGGATGTATTGAGTTAAATGTTTTATAGTAGCACCTGATAAAAAGCAGTGATGAAGCTCTGTCTGTTTTTTTGTCTGTTGTGTTGGCATTAGAGAAATGCCAAAATCTACATTAATCCCTGCTGTCTTTTAAAAATAAAACTTCAGGTGTTGGAGGGATGGCTCAGCAGTTAAGAGCACTGGTTGTTCTTGCAGAAGACCCAGGTTTGGTTCCCAGCACACACATGGCAGCTAACAACCATCCATAACTCCAGTTCCAGGAGCTCCAACGACCTCCTATGTCCTCTATGGGCATTGTACAACATGGGTACACTTAGAAACATCCAGGTATAGCACTCATACACATATAAAATAAAAATAAATAAAATAAAAATAAAACTTCAACTAAAAAAAGTCTATAAATTTCAAACTCACCAAACTGTTGCTCTAAAATTAATTCAGTTCACTATTAATTCAATTAATAGTTGTGTACTATAGGAAAAAAAAGTTAAACTGATTTTTAGTTTAGGCAGACAAGGTAATTTGGGCATCAGTATCTGGAGGTGGGCAGGTGGGAAGGTAAGATTGAGTACACACTAATTCAAGATTACATGCTGAATTCTGACTACCACTTATTACCTGATTGGTCTTAAGTCACTTGACTTCTTTGAACTGTGTGCTATTATGTATAATTCAATAAATAAATATGAAATGTATAAAAGTAAATGTAGGCCCTAGAGAAGTGGCTCAGTGACTAAGAGCATCCACTTGCTCTTCTACAGGATCCAGGTCATGTTCCCATGGCAGCTCACAACCATCTGTTACTCCAGTTTCAGGGGATCCACTACCCTCTTCTGGCCTCTGCAGGTACTGCACACATGTGTTGCACATACATATATGTAGGTAAAATACTCATACACATAAAATATAAATAAAACATTTAAAAGTAAATATAAATGCAAAATAAATGTTATGCATATATATAAAATGTATAATATAATATGGTAAAAATGACTAAAACTACCTCATAGAATTGGAAGAGAAAATTTACCTAGAGGTACAGTGGGTGGTAGCTTCCCTCTATTGCTCTTCAGCATTTGCTCCTTCTACTTTGACACACAACAAAAATATATTCCAACATTTTGTTAATTAAGGATTATATTGAATGAGAACAGATTTGCCAAGGAAAGCTGGAAAATGACAATGGAAATATTCAGAATTTTTATGGGGTTTTGGCCTCCTTTTTCCAACAATAGTGACTCTCTTCCCAACACACTTTGCTGTGACCTCCCACAGGGCAATGAGTTTTATGATGTAAATAGACTTTGAGCTTCAGTTATCTGCATTCTGGTGCAGAATGTTTGGCTCTCCAGACTCCCAAGCACTGTGGGTATGCTTCCTGGTTTTCAATCTCCCAGCCCACAGTTAAAGACCAAGCCCAAGTGGGATTTAAAGCAGTTCACCAAGGGCTTCTCTGCCACCATCAGGTCCAGGCTCATCTTAATTCTACTTATTACTGATAAGAGAGGGACTCCAAAATGTGTACATTTCTTATTTTTATTTCAAACCAATTAAAATATATTTTTATTAACTCTTTGACAACTTCATACAATATATTTTTATAAAATCTTCCTCTCCCCCAACTTTTCCTGGATCCATCCTATCCTCCCTACTATGCAACTTTGTGGGATTTTTTTTCCCCCATCAAGTCCAATTTGTGTTGCTCAGATACTGCTGGGTATAGAACCTGCTCTGGAGCGAGGATGACCAAGCAAGGATCACACCCTTCAAGGAGACTGACTCTTCCTCCCACAGCAGTTATCACATCCCAATAGCTCCTTGACTAGAAGTGGGATTTTATGTCCACCTCCCCTCACCTCCATGCTGGGATTTTGCCTGGCTTGAGCTTAAGCAGGTTTTGTCCTTGCTGTCACAACTGTTGTGAGTTCATAGCTGCAATTTGCCCCGCTGTCTGGGAAGCAGTGCTTTTTTTTAGTCTTCCACCACCATTGTCTCTTATAATCTTTCTGTCCCCTCTTCCTTAAAGATCCATGAGCCTTGGGGTAAGGGGTATAATATAGATGTCCCATTTAGGGCTGATCAGCCTACCAGTCCATAGTTTCATGTCTCCCGGTTTGCCACACACACACACACACACACACACACACACACAACTTAGAGCTTCAAATTTAAAATAATACTCTTTGGGGCTGGGGAGATGGCTCAATGTCTAGGAACACTGGCCGCCCTTGCAGAGGATGATGGTTCAATTCCCAGCACCCACATTGTGTTTAACAACCATCTGTAACTCCAGTTCCAGGGGATCTGATGCCCTCTTCTGGCCTTCACAGGCATTATATACACAGGTGCATTCACATACATGCAGGCAAAACATTCACACACTATAAAATAAAAATAAATTCCAAAACTTAAAAACAACATAATTTTAACTTGATAAATGACATTAGGATGGAGGAAGATGTATACAAATTACTGGAAGTTATCTCATATAATTAAAGGTAAGTCCAAAAAGTGTGTCTTTTCATTGCATATTTGGTTTACAGCAAGCTGGAGAGCTCCCTGAGCAATGCTGGCAAATATAGCTTGGGGTGACATATGGTTTAGGACATAGGACAATAACCACACATGGGAAATTGGGCCATTACTATGGCCCAAACCTAGAGACTGGGAAAAACTAAATACTTTTAATTTGGTTCTGCCATATTTGATTTATGTAAAAGCTTCATGTTGGCTTTGTGTCTGGAAATGTGTCCTTCTTCACATAGTTTCAACATTAATAATTTACAGATTGAAATCTGCGGTCAAGTACATTTTTAAGAGGATATTTTGCAGCTAGCAAAGGTTTGCACAATGATACATTACAACTGCTGGAACCAGGCTGAGCCATAGGACAGATTTCAAGGAAGTCAAAGAAAGCCAAGATACAGGGGAACCCCAGATGAGGTAAAGAGAGCCAAGACGCCATTTTTAATACAAAGCCCAGTTTCTCTCTGTGTATATGCGTTTTCATCCTAAAGCAAAATTAGTATTGTTTCTTAATGCCCAAACACTGAGACGTCAACAAAGAAACAAATGACAGAAGACAAGGATAACCAACACTAATGGGAAAAATCAGGCTGAACACAAACTAACGGGCACAAAAAAAGAACACGGAAGAATATGTGTTGCGTAAATGTTATGTTCCAAACACTGTTTCTGCATTTCCATGGAAAACCTCATGTTAGGGAAAGTTATTTCTGGGCCTTCAAATTGGAAACTAAACGAGGCCTCCTTGGAGCCTGATAAATAACAACATCGGCATAATGTTATAAAATCAAAACGCATGCTTCTTAAGTATCTCAAAATCTCTTGCAGACATCCTTTTAGGATTCCCTGATATATATGCAGCCTTCGCTGACTGCAGACTTCACTTGGAAAAGAACAGTGACTTACCAACCATGGCTGATAAGAGTAGACAGGACTAGGCACTGGGTCACCAAATTTATGCAACACACCTCTATCCAAAAAAACACACTGTTTTCAAGTAGATAAGTTCACAATAGAATGACTCAAAATCCCTCAGGAAGAATGACCCTCATGTTCTTAAAACATCCCACTAGTGAAGATGAACATTCTTCAGAATTGACCCAAGATTTGTTTATTTTAATGAAAACTTCAAAGACAGAGTCTCCTATCATCTACAAACAGGATTATGTCATATTGGTTATGCGAAAGGAAAAAAAAAATTCCCTGTTTGGTCTTTCAAATAAAAATACCATAATTTCTGAGACAAAAAAACAACATAGAGCTACATTTGACTTTAAAACATTTATTTGCTTTTAAATGTACATATTAAACATAGAGCGGGAGAAGGACTATGAATTAGTCAAGCATTTTTTAATATATTTTCTGTTGGAAATTGGATTTCCAAGGAAAAATAGCCATATCACAGACTATTCCTTTCCACAGACCTAATAAAATGGACAAAAACAGATTAGAATAGTCAAGAAAAATATATAACAAGTGAAAGAGGAGGCACTATTGTAATATCAATTTCATTAAGAAATGGTCACCAGTAAAGAAAAAAATAAATGTTCCAGAAAGTGGCAGTTATCCCAAGCCATGCTCTACACACATCCCTGTTGTAAGGAAGAGAGGTAAGTAAAATTCCTAGATTTTTTATTAAGATCCCTAATTAACTATTTTTTGGTTTGGTTTGGTTTCATTTAGTCTTTCTTTTGGGGGACAGGGTCTCCCTGTAGCCCCAGCTGGTCTGGAACTCACTACGTAGACCAGACTGGCCTCGAACTCACAGAGATCCATCTGCCTCTGCCTCCCAAGTGCTGGTATTAAAGGTGTGTGCCACCATGCCTGGCTAAGATCCCTAATTAACTTTTACAGAATCGAGCTAAGCAATATACCTATCATTGGCCAAGCAATTATATTCCTAGAAAGTTATTTAAGAGAAATGAAAATCTGTGTCCAAAAGAGAAATGGTACAAAAAATGTTTACCCAGAGACAACCCAAATATCCAACAGAAGAACAAACAAACGTGGCATGCTAATAAAACTCAATACTAGCAATTAAAAAGGAATTGATTTAGGTAAAATATTGAACTGAATGAAGTAAGTCGGACACAAAGAAGTGCATACTGCCTAGCTCTTGGTATATGCAAAATTCATCCATGGTGGTGGATGACAGAACAGGTGTTTATATGGTGAGAGGGTTGGTGGGAGGGAGAGAAGGTGTGTCAGGGAACATTCAGGGAAAAGAAATATTCTCTATCATGATCTTGGCCTCCATGGATATGTCAAATGCATCATAGGCTAAGATATGCAAGTTTCAGGACTAGAGAGATGGCTCAGTGGTTAAGACTACTAGCTGCTCTTGCAGAGAACCAGGTTCAATTCCCAGCACCCATGTGACTGCTAACAACTGTTAGTAACTCCAGTTCCAGGAGATCTGACACTCTCTTCTGGTCTCCATTGTACGCATGTGGTACACTTACATACAAAGCAGGCAAAATGCTCATATACATAAAATTTTTTTAAAGACATCCAAGTTTCACTATATATAAATATATACAGTAAGCTAAAAGTAGCCTAAAAAGGGTAAATGGACAGCCCAGGCAAAAGACATGGAAATTCTCACAGATTAGTAACACTTCCTTCTACCACAATGTGTCACAGGTTGAGAAATTTCCACTGAGTCTATCCAACTCTTTTTCTGACTAGAAAGAAAGCTAAGATGATGAGGCAGAACTACTGAAATCAACCCACCAAATCTCCAGTAATGAAGACGAGGGATTTGAAAGACAGAAAAGGAAACGGAAAATAAGATAGGATTATTGTAGAACTGTGCAACCTTCAGAGAGAAATACACTGCAGATCTTTATGGATGTCTGCACACCTCTGAGAACACTCAGGCTTTCCCCTCCATGACTGAAGGAAGAGCTGCTGAATAGATCAGGGCCAAGTGAACACCTGGGGCCAATTATCTCTGAAAGCAGTGAAGGTTCTAGAGGCTCACCTTAATTTCAGGAGATGATCTAATATCCGTAGGAATGACAAGGTCTCCAAACAGGTGAGGGAAACCCTAGCCAGTGTGTACTCCGTGGTTTTTGGACAAACAGACAGATTCATCAATTACTAAAACAAGCCACAACCTCTTTGAACTTCTGTTCTCCCCACCCCCACCCATTCACATTCTGTAATAACAAACTAAAGCATATTGAACATCCAGTGTACCTGGTCCTGCATGAAGTGTTAAGGGCATGACAAACCTCAAAACAGGTAGAGGCAAGAATCCATCAGCAGAACAATAGAAGGTGATAGAGCTGCCATCTAACAGGAATAACACACAGAGAAAAGCTGGTACACCGGAACTGTGTTAGCATGTGTTAGTAGCATACAACAACCCAGCTGTATTACCATTGGGCAAACATCTGAAGTTGCAGATTCTTTTGTGACATGACCAGAAGCACATGGAGCAAGAGTTAGTAAATACAGCTAGTGAAAGTTTAGTAGAGGCGTGGGAAGCTGGTGTCCTCCAGTGATGTCTCTGAACAGACGCCCAGGGAGAGGAGATAGCAGGAAAGCAGTGTAGATGCCTCCTCTTCATTCTCACCTATTTCCTTACACAACTTGTCAATGGGAAAAAGCAGAAGGGAAGGATGTAATAAGCGCTGAATATCTTAGCAGCTCCTAAGTCCTGAAAACAGAACAAGATAAGCCATACTGATAAATTTTCCTGTACTGATTCACTGCCTTCACGTTTACATTTAAATTGGAAGTGCAAAGCGGAAGGCACACAGCGCCTGCTTCATTCTTTGGTTCTGACTGTTTAATTGAATGAGTCAACCACATTTTCAAAGGCAATACAAATCCCAGTCTTAACAAATAACTAAACCAAGCTCACCGAGGGAACGTACCAGTTACTGAAAGAAAATCTATAAAGTCATAAGAAATGAGTATTCCACCTGGAAGGCGATAAAAGGAAAATGAATATCCTAAACAGACAACCACCCATCTGGCAACATGCATGCTCTTCCGATTATGCATTTTATATAATCATGCTTTCTATTACCTTAAATTAAATGAAGCATCTGTGCATGCCGAAAGTTTATATATTTTTCCTTCTCTCACAATGGTCCTAGCTATTTAACTAGGCTTTCAAAACAATTTACCACAGTCAACCTAACGAAGCAAACTTTATCCTTAGGGAGAGTTTTAATTACAGAAAAAGGAAGTTGGAGGAATGCAATTGCTGAAAAATAATCTGTAGTTACTAGTATTTACTCCACATTACTGCATGATTACTTTCATTAAGACTATACACTCGGGGGGCTGGAGATATGGCTCAGCAGTTAAGACCACTGACTGACTGCTTTTGCAGCGGACTCAGGTTCAGTTCCCAGCCCCCACATGAAAGCTAACAATTGTCTGTAACTCCAGTTCCAGGGGATCCAAGGCTCTTTTCTGACTTCCTCAAGCATTGCATGACATGGATGCACTTACATACATGCAGGCAATACATTCATGCACATAAAATAAAAATAATAAAGACAGTACTTTTTAATTAAAAGAGTATACACTCAGAAAAAATCCTGTGTAATCATTGCTGATAACGAATATCAATCACCACCTGACAAGCACATGTGAGGAAACTCAACCACAGCAAGTGATGTTGGTCCAAAGAGTGAAGGCCACATGGTCTCTAAAAACAAAATAAAATATAGAGACATCTATGTTCTCCAGTAATTGAGCATGAGATGGAACTTAAAAATTTGAAGAATCTCTAAGAAAATGAGAATGAGCTGACAATGCATTTGAATATGAAAACAATAAACTAGACTTAATAATAAATATGAACACCAGTGGCTTAGCACCTAGTAAACTGTATGCTCTGAGCCGTGACTAGAGTCTCACATAAAAACAAACACAGCCTGCAGAGTGGAACATTTCAGCAATAAAACCTGAAATGAAAACCCCCAACTTCTCTAGCCATCAGTCTCTATTAGTGGCACTGTCAACTACCACAGAGTACAGCAGAGGTTGAGAAACACGACTGACCTCTCTCAACAATGTTAAAGCTTTTGCCATCCCAGCCTAATAAACACATGTTCTCAATAACTTCCCCAGTGAATAAGTCCCTTTCAAAAGAGAAGCAGGACTCACAAGAACACTAACCTCTTGATTAAAAAGCGCATACTTAGCCAGTGGACTGTGAAGGTCTCCCCCAATTCGCATGCTTCAGGCTGCATTCACAATCAATTAGTTACATCAAATCCCCTTTTGTTTCCCTCCAGTGACTTTTTATCACCCTGTTACTTGACTCCTAAACTACTGCCTCACCTGGCTTTCTGCCAGACTCCCTGTAAGCATGCCCTTCCTTAAAGACAAGAGCCAGCCATAGAGATGTGTCAGCCCTCTGGATCCTCCATAATATGGTGAATGAAGAGATGTCTCCAAAATAATTCCCCAGGTCAACCAAGGCATTTATAATATTTGCTTAACTGAGGAGTTTCACATTCCTTTTCTTCCTTGATGCTTAAAGTTTTTGCCACGCATCTCTCTTTCACACATTTCAGAACTGCTCAAGGGGGAGCACACTCCACTGAGAACCAAGGTTATCTTGGTTCTAATCTGTTACTCCCTAAAAAGCCACCTGACCTTGAGCATCTGGCCTTACCCCTGCTGAAGCGCATCTTCTCTGTCTACAATGCTGGAGTGCTAGCTTTCCAGCACTGTGACAAATACCCGAGATAAACAAAATACATGGACTGCAAGTTAAGTAAGCTCACAACATCAGAGATTTTAGTTCATGGTGCCCTGTTGCTTTGGGGCTGTGGTGACACAGTGCATCCTGGTGGGAGCCCATGGTGGAGGAGGGTTATCTACTATGGCTACCGGAGAACAGAGAAGGGGCAGGGCTTGGGTCCTAATATGTCCTCCATTGCACTACCCCCCCACACCAATGATCTAACTTCCTTCCATTTCCTAATGGCTAAATGCACACAGGCTTTTGAGGATCATTTAGTACCCAAACCTTAAGAGTGGATGAATTTGGGTAATTTTGTCAGCCCCAAATGTGACTTCTATATCACCACCTCCCTGTAAGACTCAGGGAATGCTGCAGAAGAGGAATCCTAAATACTGTCAGAACTGCTACTAAGTAATCCTTCCAGACACGACAGAGCTGTTGCACTCTTAAACTCATAGCAGCTGTGGCTGCCTGCACAAGACCTGTGTAAGATCAAACCAGTGAACATTCATCACGGATGGGGGAGGGGCCCACAAGGTCCCAACCTGAACTGACAGCTATTGGCAGTTGATGGCATTGGGAGAGAGAAACTTTTCTTCACAAATGTGGCCTCTGCCCATGCTCCAGCACACCCTACACCCCTGCATATACTTGCAACACTAACTGGTCTCTGTGGATTACAAAGAAAAACACAAAAGAAGATACAAAGTTAGGAAGGGATGTGGGAGGGGTTGTTTGGGGGAAGCTGGAGACGGTGGGGGGTACGATCAAAATATATTACATACATGTATGGAATTCTCAAGGAATAGATCATTAAAATGAATGAATAAATATATTGGTAACCATGAAGAGTATATGGGAGAAGAGACTTGATGCTCTCAATCACACTTTATCACTCTCATTTTAAGAGAGTTTTCAAGGTCTACCCAGACTTAAACTTCATCTCCAAAAGAAGATGAAATAATGGCAATTGACCATTCTAACATTTTCAATCGCCCATGTTCTCTTCATTACCCTACTTCCAAATTGATCTGAATGCATTTCTATTGGCAAAGCGACACTGAACAACTTCCACAGCATTCCTAAGAGCATTTTCGGTAATTACCTTGCCAGTTTACCTCCTCCTTCACGTCTCCTTCCAAACCACAAGCTAGGATTAGTGAAATCATCTATTTCCTTTCAAAGGTCACTGAGCATTGCCAAGGGAAAAAAAAAATCACATAAATATGCTAATTGGATTGATCACAAGTTTATGAGTTTCAACTCCAGCTGTTCAACAATCTATTTATCTCTTCTCTGCTCCTCTTTCCATTGCCTAAAAGTAATTATTCAAAACTTTGATCACTCTCCCAACACACTAGACTCCCAGTTTTTTATATCACAAGCAAATTCTTTTCCACTCAACTTTCTTAAGGTTAGAGAGTTCTGCAAAATGTAGTCAACCACAACTTTTCCAGATGGTGGGTTGTCTGTTACATCACATTGTTCACAAGGTTCCATGCATGGCTTCCCTGACTCCGTTCTGCACATCTTTCAGTATACCTGCCTCTCCGCATCCTCGAGGTTTAGGAGTTTTACTCTAACTTTAGTTCTGCTTCTGCACTATTGCACTTTCTTCTTGCTCTCTAAGCTCTGTTTAAATTAGATCATCAGACTCATGGCCGGACCTATCATCTCTGAATGAGAGCTTCCATAACTCTAGCTCAGCTTAGATATTCTGTTAAGCTCCAATACTACATATTAAACATTTTATTTAGTATCATCATTTGAATCAACCACAAGCAATTCAGCATGGCCATATCAATTAGAATGCTTTAGAGTACAAGCAATGAGAAAACACTCTGTCTTTAGTGAATTTACAACCCCATGTATCAAGAGGTAGAGCAGGTAATGGGCAATGTTTAAATGTGCATCAAAGTTCTGGACCTTTTCTCTGCATTTGTCTTGGTTCTTTTTTTAATATTTTATTTTATTATTTTTATTTTATGTGTATGTGTGTATTGCCTGCATGTAGGTAAGTGCACCCGTGTCGTGCAATGCCCGTGGAGGAGAGAAGAGGCGTCGGATCCCCTGGAACTGGAGTTACGGACAGTTGTTAGCTGCCATGTGAGTGCTGGGATTTCAACCCAGGTCTTCTGAAAGAACAGCCAGTGTTCTTAACCGCTGAGCCATCTCTCCAGCTCCTTGTCTTGGTTCTTTAGTTGACATGTTGCTTTCATCGTCAAGCTGACAGCAAGATGGGTACAACAGTTCTGCATATCAAATTCAGAGACAGCACCAACCATAAAAAGAAGTGCATACATCCTTTATGAGATATTCTTTCTAGATCCTTCTGAGTTAGATTCATACTCATCCCTAAATCAAGCGTTAACAAATAAAATGAGACTGCCATGGTTATTGTAGGGTATAATTTCTACACTTAGAAACACTGACATTTAGGGGCAAATAATTATTTGTTGTATAAGGTTATACCATACACTATAGATATTTAGAGGCATCCCCAATGTCTTTATATTACATGCCAGTAGCATTGTAGAAATCAAGAATTTCACCAATCATTTCCAAATGCCGCTCAGTAGGTGAAATCACTCCTAGTTGATAACCGCTGATTTGGGCTACCCATGACATATTCTTAATAAATAATAAATGGGAGTTTTTTCTATGAAATGAAAATCAGATCACTGAGGAAATTTAATCCTCAGTGCAATAGTTTAAGAATTGTGAGGACTTTGGGGACGTGTTTAGGTAAAAAGAGCACTACTTTCATGAGTAGATTATTCTCTATAAAGGAACTGTTGGAAGTGGGTCTCATTTGCTCTTCTGCCTTGTTAGTGAATAATGTCTATCTGTGCTGGGCCTTCTGCCTTCTGCCATGTGACAATACAGCAGAAAGTTACCTAACAGATGCTAATAGCTTGACCTTGAATTTCGTAGCCTCTAGCACTCAACGAATATAAATTGCTGCTCTTTATAAATTACTCAGTCTGTGGTATTCTGTTCTAGCAAGACAAATGGACTAAGCCATCTTCTCTTAATTAAGAAGGTAAGAAGTGAATACTGGGTGGGCAGTTAATACTGAGCACATCAATGTCAACACCAAAAAGATATTTACTCTTCTGGATTCCCAATACTGAACATGTAAGTGCCTAAGTCCTTAGTAGAACTTAAGGAGTAATCTTGATATTTCCTTTATTGTCTGTCCCCAGACATGAACAGCTCACACATATATAAACTATAAAGTGCCCAATGAAGCTCAACTCCTTCTCTGCTGTCACCTAAACATCTGCAACTCTCTGTGTGATTCAGAGGATACTGCACATGTGCATTTCTATGTACTATTCAATTTGATTCACACAGTTCACTTCCAGTAATAAGCAGGGTATAGAGGGAAGACAGGGTCAGAGCATCCCCAGACCTAAAACGGACAAACAAGAAAAGCAGTCAGGTCTGAGAAATTAAGTAATGGCCACATATCTAGAAGACAAAAAGGGAATTTACAAAAATTGGTTTGCAAACCAAAGGAGAAACTGAGTGCGAAACAAAAAGGTCAAGACAAATAGAGAGCTTCTAGGGAGGGACACTAGGGAGAGGATCTAGGGAGGGCAATTGCTTTTAGCCCATGTCATATTCTTTAATAACTTGGGAAAACAAGGAGCAATTTGTAGGAAGCTGATGTGTTGACTTGTAAAGATACGTGTTCTTTTTGTCACAGAGGCTCCACTTTGGAAATCTCTCTAGGCAAACAATCCAAAACCCAGAAGGAATTCTGTAAGCACAAAGATGTGTCTTTATAAGCACAAAGAATAGATGGGACCTGCAATCCAGCATAAAAGGCTAATTATATCATTTTACATTGACTCAAAAAAATTAGAAAACAATGTAGCATCTCTATAAAAATGGAAAGATCCATATTTACATTTATGAATATATTCTGTCACGATCATACAAGAGTTCAAAAAGTTATTTGTGGGATACACCAAAAATGATCATGGTGAGGTCTATGCAAGGGCATTAGAAATCTCTAAATCTTCTATTTTAATTATTTTCCAAGTGTTTTACACAATGGCTATCATGCTTGCTTAAAGTTTCATTTCAAGTCAACAAGGAAGCAACAAAAGAAGAGTTTCCAATCAAATGCAAAGGACCCATGTTTGAGCACATCACTACAAGGCAGAGCTACACAGCAGGCCTGAGGCACTTGGCCCAGCTTGATTTCCCTTCTTGTAAAGACACAGAAGCTCAGAATTCGGCGCAGAATTGCAGCAGTAAGCCTCATCAGCACTGTCTCAAAGAAAATGGATTAGCTTACCACAATTTCTAGGGTTTAACTTCCAAAATATCTACAATTAGCTGCTTCTGGAAATCTGAAGAAAGTCCTAATACCTAGCACTTTCCTTGTCTGAACAGGGTGAAAAATATCTGTGCTATCTGCCAAAACTTACATATCCTCAGCTCCACTGAGAGAACCTTAACCACATTAGCCTGTCAGCCATAAGGCAGAGGAGTTATCAATACTCCAGGCTGCTCTAGTTCCAGAGATTTCTTCATTTTAGTACACATACAACAGTCTCTTAAATATTACAGGCATAATTAGTGCCTCAATCACATTGCTCAACCTTATATCCAAGGTGAGATGAGTACAGCCGTTTATAACATGCCCCCACCCTGTTCTCTCTACCCCTTTGGTTTCTATTTACCCCTGTTTGCCAGGAACAGCCCAGGAGCCAGCTCTAGCAATAATGACAAAACCTGTTACAGGCACCAAGAAAGAGGAAACAGCAAGTCAGAGGGCCTGGCGAGGCTGCAACTTGATGGTGTCGCCTTTAATTAACATTCTGGTGACCACAAGGTTCTGTACTTAAGTGTCTTTTATTTTTGTTTCCTGCCAATCAACTGGAGTAAAATAATAGTTCCCACTAAATGATTTCTCCATAGTGGGAGCAAGAGAAATTGTAAAGAACACAGAAAAAGTATAAATTATAAGGAAGGATTCGGCACATCTCCACACCACCATAACTCAGGATCAATCTACAGGGCACAAGAGATATTCTTTCTTTTTTCATACCTGGTGCTGTTTATATGTACAGAAAGATCAAGTGATCAAGCTTCTCAGAAACAGCTGCCTCTCTTTAGATATTCTGAAATGCAGCTACCAGTGGGTGTGCCGGTGTATATCTTTAAGCCCAGCACTTAGTCCACTCGGTTTTCTCCAGCCTTCAGTATTTATCAAATTTAAAACTTAAGCAAAATAACTTATTTTGGATGAGTGTAACTTCTATATTCTCTTTGGCAAACACTAACCCCTGCTTGGTCCTTCCTTCAGTATTCCCAAACCTAGCTCCTTTCAGGCTCCACATCTGAAGGGCCTTTAGGCCTTTCTACCCACTGCTCTCAAGGCAATGACTGTGTTTTTGATGCCCGGCAGCATCCAACTTTTGTAGTTGCTTTCTTCTCAAATTCTCCTGCCATAAAATCTGCTAGAACTTATTTCTCTGCTATAGAAGATGGCAAAAATGGCCACAATCATCAATATGCATGCGCTTTGGAAGGTGAGGGTTTTACCAGGAATGACTGGCATGTGGATCAGCAAACAGGTGGGAAAGACTCACCTCAGAGTGGGTGTGGTCTACCATCCAATAGGCTGGGGTCCAACTGAACAAAAATCTAAGAAGGCTCTCCCACACTACTCTAGCTTTTTGTTTTGTTTTGTTAGTTTGGTGTGATGTGGTGTGGTATGTGGTTTGGTTTGGTGTGGTTTGGTTTGGTTTGATTTGGTTTGGTGTGGTTTGGTTTGGTTTGGTTTTGCTGGTCCTATTCACAAATACCAGACTCCAGATTCTTCAGTCCCTACAGCAGATGTCCACCAGCAATTGTCGTGAGGCTTGAAGACTTGAAACCTGGGCTGGGGCTACATCATTGGTCCCCTTTGTTCTGAGGCTTTCAGATTCTTGGACTGAGCAGCTAGCTACTTGTTTCCCCAGCACTCTGACCAGCAGATTCTCACTGTGGGATTTTTCCTGTTACAACTATAAGTACAGTCTATACATACAAGTTTCTGTTACAATTATACGAACAGTCTATTCCTCTAAAGAACTGATAAAATATCAAAAGAGGAGTTGTGCAGATATTTAAAATAATATTAACATAATTATCAGACAGTACAAAATAAATCTTTTTCCATTACCTTGAGATCATAACCTGTTATACGCCAAATACTTTGCAAATTATTTCTTTCCAATGTTCTATTTCTGTTGTGTGTGTGTGTGTATGTGTGTGTTTGTGTGGCACACGCATGTGTATGCAAGTATATTCACCCATGCTTGCATCTGTGGAAAGCAGTGGTCAACATGGGGTGGCTTCCTCAGTCACTTCTCTACCTTGTTTTTTTGAGACTGAACCTGGATCTCAGCATTTCGGCTAGTCTAGCTATCCAGTGATCTACCTGTCTCCACTCCCCAAGTTCTGGGTTTACAGACTCAGTAAGCACTTTACTAAGTCATCCCCCCAGCCCATCTCATTTTTTTCTATGTGGAGAATGGCTTAAGGTTCAAGGTCAAAAGTCAGTGGCAGAAATAATACTCTTGCTTATGTCAGTCTGATTACAAAGCCTGTGGTTTTTTCCCCATTAAAGTTTGTCAGCTCTTCTTGCTGTCACTTGGAACGCATGTGACTAGCTTGTTTTAATTTCCTAAAGCTTCAATTTACTGTTTGGCAGTCACTTGCAGAAAAACTCCTTAAACGTTTACTTATTTCCTTCACTCATTCATGTGGCAGATGCAGCACAAGAACACAGCTCTTGATCCCACCATTCTCTTGAGCACTGAGATCTGAGAAGAACCTCAAGTTTAAGGCCCACCTTCCAGCTTTTTTCCCCTCTCCGAGCTCATCCTATTAGGTTAAGCCCCTTTCTTCCACTCATCTACACATGTGTTTTACTGTGGAACAAATCGGCTATCTCCTCTAAAAATTCTTATTTATTCCGGCCTATCTTCTAACAAACAACTGAAAGAAACAGAGGACAAAGACAGTGTGCAAATCAAAACTTGAAAACACTAATTAAGTCTAAGAGGCCAATTTATTCCATCTCTCTATGGGATTCCCCATAGGCCCTGGGTCAAACTGGAAACTCTCTGGAGAAGTTCTGTTTCTTCCTTCCTACTTTGACATGATGGGTGTTCAGTAAATGAATATTGAAGAATAATAATGCAAAAAGGGAAACCATAATCCCCCCTTTGGCTTAAAGTTTCATTCAAAGGAATTATCCTTTATGGCATTTAACTTGAACTTTATGTTTTTTCCTTGCTAGGGGCTATTAACATGAATATTGCACCATAGAGGGGAATTTTGTTTTTCTTCTGATTGCCATCTTTCAACAAGTCTGGCTGCAAATAAATGAGATCAGCAGTTCAAGAGCCAGCTATTGTGTAGACCTTACTGCCTGTACTTGCTAAACTTTACCTTCTCCATAGTTTGCCTCCACTTCTATCACTGACTTTATCTTGTAATGAAAATTAATGCCCTGATTTAAATGAATGATATGAAATATGACCTATTATGCCTGCTGGCACACAGCGTGTTTCACCTCATTACCACATTCTTAAAGAATAATTAGCATCTCTAGGGATGAATTGAATATTACAGCCAATATCTGCAGATACCTTTATTCACAGTTAGAACACAATGGCTCTATCCTTTCCTTACATTCAGCCTCAGCTAAAATTTTACCAGATATGATAACTGAAGTATTCCCAAGGAAATACAGACTGCATTACTACTGAATGGGTTGCACGTTAGTGGACTCCACCAACTTTCCACTTACATATTTCCAAAACTGTCTCTACTGTCTTATCTTTGTATTTCTTTCAAAATTATTTGCACGCTTTAAAAACTTCATTAAAGTTAGGGAAAACTGACGACACTTAAGTATTTACTCTCAAATTCCCAAAGTGTTCATGATACATTCAGATAATCAAGACCAATAAATAAAAGCCTTTGGTCAATTTATTTATCTCTTTCTACATTTCAATTGGATATGGAAATTGAAATACAAATTTAATGTATATCTAATGCACTTTAAATTATCTTTATATATTAACAATTTAGAATTTAAGTTAATTTTCATTCTAAATTGATAGTAATTATTAATATTAAGTAATTATTAATTAAATGTTAACTAGTGTTGCATTTATTCCTTAACTTCAAATAAAACACTTTTTTTTTTGCTCTTTTTGAGATAGGGTCTCCCTGTAGCCACAGCTGGCCTGGATTCACTATGGAGACCAGGATGGCCTCTAACTCAGAGATCTGCCTGCCTCTGCCTCCTGAGTGCTGAGGCTAATGACATGCGCCACCACACCTGGCCAAATAAAACATTTTGAAGGCTTTTTTCTCCTTAGATTTTTTTTGGAGGTGGGGTTCGGGAAGTTGAACCGAGGACTTCATACATGTTCAGCAAGGGCTTTTCCATCGAGCCACATCTCTAGGCCTTCTTTGTTATTTTTACTTTGAGATAGAATCTCCTTGAAATTGTGATTCCCCCTGACTCAGATCCCCTCTTCCAGAGTAGCTGGAATTACAGTGTGTATACACCCAACTTCAAACAAATTTAAATCTAAAGTTAAATGAATAAAATATATATCTCATAAAATCTCATCCAAAAAGTTGGATGAGCAAGGGTACCTTGCAAGGGGTTGAAAACACTCACAAGTTTTTAAACAAAAACCCCAGTGCCAAGTATGAGATGCAAGATGATTGCCATTGCTCTTGGTTGCCCATCAGAACTAGACAGAAAGACCCCATTGCTGAACCACCATATATTTTGGACGTAAGACACAGAAATCTCAAGCTTGACCTTAGCTAGAGGATTCCTCCCTACTGGCTGGCATTCACAGCACCAAATGGTGGTATACAGACTGCTGAGAAAGAAAAGCCATCAACAGTCTTTCTCAGATGTGAACTCTGAATGCTGCAATACCAACCTACCATGCAAGCTATGCCCTCCAGTTCAATAGTGACAATACTGTTACGACGTAACCATTTTCCAGCTGGATTAGAGGCTTACTCTACAGGAGGGAATACATGCCTGGTACTGTAAACCTCATCAAAACCTATGGCTGAGGAGGTCACAGGCCCTAGGGGAGAAGATATTACTGATGTTTTATTAACTGTTTATACCTATAGGCCAGTGTGGCTCTCAGACTGGGTCAGAGAAATTTCTTTTTGCAGAGGGAAACAATTAGTGCAGAGACTCACAAGTGGTCAAAGTGCTAAGAACAAGTGACTTTTGAGTGCTCAGCTCCAAAGAGTACATCAATATCACCCCCTCCAAGGCCCAGGGAACAACCCAAAAGAGGAAAGGGAGGCTGTAAGAGCTGGAGGAAGGAAAAGGCCTGCCATGAGTGCTGTCTTCTGGATACGGTGTGACCAACTCAGTCATGAACACACAGTATCTGTGTCTACCTGCACAAAGCCTGCATGTGCACAAGCATGCCCCCCCCATACACACACAGAGAGACATGAGAGTAGGAAGGGACTACTAGTTGGGAAGAAGGAAGTCAGCAGGAGACAAACAAGAGAGGATACCGGGGAGGGGTACATATGTTTACAATTCATTCTATATATGTACGAAACTTGTCAAAATTTTTAATGAAAAAAGCTGTAGTACATGTTTACAATCCCAACATGCAGGAGGCTGAGAGTTCAAGGCCAGCTTGGATTGCGCAATGACACTTTATTAAGAAGGAAGGGACAGAGGGAAGGAGGGAGGGAGAGAAGGAAATTTTAATCAGGATTGTTCTCAGAGGAAATGCTTTATTTCTAATGTTGTGTGTGTGTTTGTGTGTGTGTGTGTATTATATTTTATCTCATATCTGCTAGAATTTTAATTTTATATTCCCTAAAAATATTTAGGCTTGTTTTATTTCTTTAAAGAAAGGACTTTGCTTTATAATCAATCTGAAAATGATAAAATGATAAAATTTTTGTATGTGGTTCAGGTCTCTTTGGGTACATGATTAAATGTGACTTTGATTTGCCCATTTTATACACAGAACTATTGTAGAGATTATTGGAAGCCTAGAATTAGCATTCCTTTCTGCCAGACACCCATGAGAGCACAAAGGAAATTTGCCCTCACATTGTCCGAATTGTTGAGGTGGGATAGAGTTCAGCAAAGCATCCTCAAGGACTCCAGATTTGGCTCAAAGTTCCCAAAGATTTGTTACACTTTTGTGCCATCTTCCATTCTGCAATACACTGAGTTTTATTTTTGAGACAAGGTCTCGTGTAGCCCAGGGTGACACTGACCATACCATGTAGCCAAGGCTAGTCTTGATCTTTTTGCCACCTTTCATGGGGTGGGATTATAGGTGTGTGCCACCATGATGATGAATTATCTTACAGAGAGAGAGAGAGAGAGAGAGAGAGAGAGAGAGAGAATGTGTATTTGTATCATCTCAAATTCTTTAGCCTTTTTCAGTAGTAAGATTGGTCTGAGAATCCTAGCCTCATATTTCCAGAAATAGAACTTGCCTTGGTTTATTAAGCCTCCTTATAGCAAACATATTCCAGGTGCTTAAAGTGTATGTTTGAATGAAATATTTTAATTGCAAATAACAAGCATAGCTCAAGCCACTCAGAAAACTGGGTGTTGTTATAAGATTGTGAATGCCAAGAATGCCAGGGGCAGGTGAACAATCCAGGTCACCGGAAGAGCAGGCACTTTTTTTTTTTTTTTTTTTTTTTTTTTGGTGTTTTTGAGACAGGGTCTCCCTGTAGCCCCAGCTGTCCTGGATTCACTATGGAGCCTTGAACTCACAAAGATCCGCCTACCTCTGCCTCCCGAGTTCTGGGATTAAAGGCGTGTGCCACCATACCTGGTGAGCAGGCACTTTTTATCAGGGGCCACAGAGTAATCAGAAGGGCAGGAAATAGCAGAGTCTGTGGCATTCATGTGCTTCATACTCTAGAATCAGGATCACCTGAAGACTGTTAAAGTAGACAGCTGAGCACATTCCAAAGATTTAAATAGAGCCTAATTGTTTCTGTTCCTACTGAATTCCAAGTTGGTGCTAATGATGATTCAAGGTTGTTCTATTACATCACAGCTGAAGAAGGTTCTGAATTCATATTAAAAATCTTCAGCATAATAATCCACCTGCTATGGGGGTTAACTTAGATACACCATCATGGTGCTTTCTGCCTCAGTTTCCTCACGCTGATGGCTCATACTCCTCATCTGTCCAACAAGGAAAGGGCAGTACTTGCCTCAGGGGGGGTTGTTGATGTAATGGTTACTTTTCTAATTGCTCTGACAAAATATCTGACAAAGCAACTTAAGGAAGGGTATACTTCGACTCACAGTTCCAGGGCAATCCATCACAGCAGGGAAATCACAACAGCAACAGCAAGACGCAGCTGGTCACATTTCACCCACAGTCAGCAAGCAGAGAGTGATGGGTGCTGGCGATCTGCTTGCTTTCTCCTCTTTGTCAGGGATCCCAGCCCAGGGAATGGTGCTGCCCACATTTAGGGTGGGTCTTCCCACCTCAATTAACCCAACATAGATACTCCCTCACAAACACCCAGAGGTATGTCTGCTAGATGAGTCCATATCCTGTCAGGCTGACAATCAATAGTAGCCGTCACAGTTGACAATTAATGAAATAAAAGTTGTCAAATGCTTAGAATACTGCCTAGTATTTAGCAATACCCACTATTGCTGTTATTATCCATTTTACTCCCTCTTACTGTCTTTCATGCTTTACGATATTCTAGCATAGCACGCTGAGCAAACTTTAGCTGCACATGACTGTCTATGGATTATCTCTTTCCAGTCTTTTGAGTTGATTAATGACTATGATATCCTTAATTATATCCATATTTCCCTATTGAAATTGCCAAAAGAGAACCTGAATAGTCAAGCTTGTCACCTGGTGCCATGCCAAATCATAGATTACCAAACAGCCAGCCCATCAAGTGGCTTTCCTTGGCCCTGGGCACTATCCCTGTCCAATCAGCAGTGGTACAGCAGGATAGTGAGTATGAGTAGAATAAAGAGTATGCAGAGCACTGTCTTCCAGAAGTGTCTATGAGTGGGAGGATTCACTTGGAAAGTTCTGCATGGAGTAGACACCGTGATTGACACATCTGAGAAGTATCATTGCAGTGTTACTCATCTCTTCTCATTAGAGCTAAATGTCATGATTAAATTTCTTTATGTCAAATTACTTACAATTTATACAGACTTTATTTGGATACAATTGAGTCTTCATCCATGTGTTTCACACATGGTCAGATCTTTGGAGGGTGTCAGCAGTAAGTATAGCAGTGCTTGTGTAAGTGAGCAGTAGGCAACCAGTGGAAAAACAAATTCCATATTAGGATGAAATTCAACTAAGTACTTTTATGTTAGCATTAGGCCCATCAGTCAGGAAGCAGGATGAAAAAGATAGTATGTATACTTTCTAAGACTTGGATGTTCAGAAGAAGGTTCCTATTATAAACTTGATGATCACAGTAAATATTGATATGGATCAAGATGATAAACCATTTCCAAAGATGGCATTAAATAGTAATTCTATTTAAATGTACTAATTGTTTTAAAAATATCATCTTGAACTATTAACCACTGTACCCCTAACTGTTCTACAAATACCAGTTACAGGTCCATCATCTATGAGTTTAGTGAAATCTCTACTAAATAGATTTGTGACTTTGAAATAGATCGTCCTTAAGTGCAATTTCCCTTCACCTTCTACTTTGCCATACAAAGAAGTAGAGAACAACTCAGGATTGTCTTCCTAAAATGTCTATTAACATACTGTTTAGGTACATACTTATCTTTCCTGAGCTAAGTTTATTGGATTCCATCAGAAGTCAGTGAAGAGAGTTAGGAACTATCTTAAAGGGTAGATATTTGTTCTCCATTCAGAACACTGAACTTCCCAGGATTGGATGAGAACTTACATCTTGTGGACCTATCTCAGGATTAATATGCATTTCCCTGGGGCATGTGTTTTCTTTCTGATCTGAATAAATGACTTACATAATCAACTGTATAAAGGCATTCTTCATAGCACATTTGATCATGTTATGGAATTTAAACTTTTAGGTAGAAAGAATATTTTAATTATTATAGCACATAAAACAGATCCTAAGCAATTATGTAACAGGGAAAATAAAGTATGGGTGACTTTAGGTGATTGTCTCAGTCTTATCTTTTTCATCTGTCAATTAGGATACAAAATATTACCTATCTTGTATCAAAACTTGGAGACTTCAATAAGATAATGCACATGAGCCCTTGGCAGAGGGTTTGCTTTTAAGAAATATGTTTCTCTTTCTTCCGTCACATACAATGGGTGACAGAGCCAATACTGAAAATGTGAAGTCACTCTTTGTGCTAGGTATTTTAGAAGGAGATTATGTGATATTCCTGGAATAATAAAACCAGCTCTCAGGCAGGGGAAGAAGGAGAGCACAGGCCATTTTAGATTAAAATCTGTCTCTGCTTTCAGCTTGATTATTTTGATCCTCCCTCAAGCAGATCATTTCAGTAACTAGATTCTCACTTTTGGAATCTGAGTTTGTGTCTTATAGTTCATGCCAGCTCTTGACCTCAAGCCTTGGCTTGTCCCTAAGTTTAAATACAGCTTTGTGGTTGTCAGTTGGTTCTTGGGTGTCAGTTTTCAGTGTCACCTTTTGCCTCTGTTGTCTCTGCACATGAGTTTTGAATCCTTCACATTTTGTAGCAGAAAATGAAGGCGTGGTCAATGTCTAGTGTCCCCAGATTTGAGGGCCTAAGTACCCTTCAAATCGATGAATTTTTCAGACAATCTTACTTGAGGACAAATCTCTGTTTTCATATCTCTAACCCTGTTCCTTGACCACTGAACTCTGGGAGTATAAACAAAAGGACAGAGAAATTTACCCAAGGGAGAAACTTCTATGATTTGAGAAAAACAAGAAGGAGATTGGGCAAGAATATTAAAGAATGAAAGTTGATTTACAAATCTAAAACATTTACTCAAATATCTTCAGTGTTAAAATTTCTCAGATCAATCTTGTGATCTTAACCAACACTAGAATCACTTCTGCCCTTAAAAGCCTTCAGTTTAAGCTCTTAAAGTGTCCTTTCTTTTAGCTGAGTTATTGATACTTTTGTTATCAAGGCCAGTGTTAAAACAGGTTCATTAATGGCATATCTTATGCTTACAGTCAACGTTTCTGAAATCAATTTATTCTGTCTTGTTAGCCTCTCTACCTGACTTTTATCATCCAGAAGGATGAAATTTCCTTCTCTGATTAGCTGGTGATACTAGATTAATGACTACATCTGAATTCTCCCCACTTTTATTTTCTATTAGAAAGCACAACTCTCAGAGCTACAGTTTGGGGATTAGCCTAAAATAACACAAACACAAATTCCATTCACTTCAGTTATAGCAGTGCCCAAGAAAAATATGAAACTTCATGCAAGTTAGAAAGGTCAGAGGATGTGCACCAAACATACACCATGGCATCTATAAATGAAAGTCCTGCATGACTTCTGAAAAATCTTTTCCTGCTGAAACTACTTCATTGAGACAAAGAGCTACAGTTCATAACACTCCCAACCCACCCTAAAGTACAGGGAAATATGACTTAAAACTTATAGAAGTAACTCTTTTCAAAAAGAAATAATGTCAGTCATCCCTTTCCAGGCAGAGTTGAACTGTAGGGGAGGGAGTAAGTCTTCCCCAGAAACCAAGGAAATCACTGCTCTGAAATACCCTTCTCTTTCCCCAAAGTACACAAACTACACGAAAAGTCTTCTGGTCACCAGTGGTAAAGCTAGGATGTCTGTTGTGACTCTGTTTAGACACAGTGCCAGGTCAGGAAATTTTCCTTGCACATAGCCAATCGTAAAAATGGATACCAGTTTAGGACAAGCCTTCATATTTCACACTGTTCTTTTTCTCATGCTAATGTATGTAAATTTAGCATTCTTTACTGAGATTAACTAAGCCATATTATTATTACTAAAACTAAACACAATCAGAAGGCGTGGGTAACATCCCCCAAAATGTTGTATTCTCTGAAATATCTACCCCTATAACCACCAAGGTGGCTTAACTGTCTAGACAAAGCAATTACCATTTAACCATGTTTTTTATTCTCTCCTAAAATAACACTTACTTTATATAATATCTACTTCCTGTACCATAAAATGGTTTGTAGGGCTAGCTAAAGTAAAACTGTCACTTTAGCAATTTTCCCTTCATTTTCTTCACTCAGTGCTTTGATGGAGAAATTAATGGGTAATGGAACTGTAAATAAAGAGCCATAAAAATGAAAAATGAGGAGCTGGTCGGGACACCCTATCACAAACATCACAAAGCCAGCAGCTTCAGGGGAGAAGACTTTTGACTACAGACACATAAAAATCAAAAAAGAATGTGATCGGGAAAATAAGATGGATAGAGTCTTAGGAAAGAGACAATTGACTAGTACAAGATCCTAAGTCAAAACATCTTTATCACATCAACTTTGTACCCCAGGAGAAACTTATACCTCAACTAACAAAACAGCTCTATCACTCCCCATGAATGTCTAACTGTTCTCCAATCCATTTCCTTTGCACTTCTGAATCTTGAACAAGCTCTCTCTGCCCCACTTGTAACCCCAACAACCACCTTCCTTCTGAAACATACCTTCTGTTCCTTTACGTAGCTCTTATGTGATGCCCCTGTTTGGGATGACTTATCTGAGTTTCTTGATCTAGATCTGTCCACTTTCTACTGAAGATTGGAGAAAATAAGAGATTGGTGGAAGAGTGTTAGGATTATAAGCATGGATTCTAGAAATTAACTGGTTTCAAACCTTGGATCTCCCATTACTAGTTGTGAAATCGTCCCTGGGCAATAAAATATCACCTTCTGGGTCTCTCTTTTCCACACAGAAAACAATATTAACACCTTGTAGTGTTGTCATGAGATGTATTAAGTAAGGCATGTGAAACACTAAAAACAGTGCCTAATGCCTAGCAATTATCAGTGAGCATTAGCAAGTGTTATTATCCCACAAAACCTAGATTCCCCACATCCAATTACATTACTATTACTATTATATTAATATCAATAGTACTATTTATTTCTATTATATTACTAGAGTATAAGCTCTATAAGGGAAAGGACTTTGTCTCATTAGTGGCTGCATTCTGTATACCAGGTACAACACAAAGCATACAATAGACAATAAACATGATGAGTAAATTCATGACTAGAAGAGTAAGCGAAATATTGTCAATAACGTTGCCTTCATCCATGAGTTTATTCTTCCATTTCAGAGCCTGAGTGCTGTGTCCCTACAAGCCTACTCTCCTATCAGACTTGTCCTCTACTCACAGGCTCTCGAAGCACGGCTCAACCTCTCTCCCACTGAGTCCACTGTGTGTCATCCTTGAAGCTTTGGGGCTTACGTGAACTGTTGGATCCTTTATTCAGCCTCGTGATTGACTTTTGAACTAAACACCATGATCCTTACACTTGATGGGTATCTGGACTTGTTTTCTGAACTAGTCACACCGCTGCACACCTAAACAGGACATAAGAAATACCCTGCTCTGATTTTCACCAGCTGGATAAATATTTCTTCACCAGATGTCTATAACCTCTCCCTACTTATTAGTAAGCAGATCAGCAATATAACACCCCAAAAGGCCCTGCATAGAGATAAGGAAGCTCTAAAGAAAGAATAATCTGTTCTGCATATCAGCTTAAATTTCTCAAATATTTTCTTTATTGTGGTATGAAGACAATTGATGTTAATAATGATTTGATTCAGTACATTCAGTATCGTTTCATTCCTCCGTGGTTTGTTACTTATGGTGTTTAAGAACCTTTTATATTCACAGTCCCATCACATTGTCGCTGGCATCTAATAGAAAATGTTTCAAAGCTATGGAATGATACTGGTAGGTTATGGACATAGGTCCAAATGAACGATGCACAACATACAGCTGCTGTCAAAAACATTTACTGGTCCTACAGTTGCCATATGTTAATTGAAAGATGAGAGATGTGAAGATGAATAAATAATATCCCATGTTTTTAAAAGTATATAAGTCAGGGGGCTGGAGAGATGGCTCAGCAGTTAAGAACACTGGTTGTTCTTACAAAAGACCTGTTTGAATCCCAGCACCCACATGGCAGCTAACAACTGTCCGTAACTCCAGTCCAGGGGATCTGACAGCCTCTTCTGACCTCCACAGGCATTGCACAGCATGGGTGCACTTACCTACATGCAGGCAATACACGCATACACATAAAATAAAAATAAATTA
>NW_008360303.1:8179160-8326333 GCF_000622305.1 Nannospalax galili
AGCACCCACATGGCAGCTAACAGCTGTCTGTAACTCCAGTCCCAGGGGATCCGACAGCCTCTTCTGTCTTCTGTGGACATTGCATGACACGGGTGGACTTACCTACATGCAGGCAATATTAAATAAATGAATGAATAAATAAATTAAATAAATTAATTAATTAATAAATAATAAAATTAAAACTAAAAAAAAAAGCATATAAATTAGAGGCTGGAGACATGGCTCAGCGGCTAAGAACACTGGTTGTTCATATAGAACACACGTTCGAATCCCAGCACCCTCATGGCAGCTAACAACTGTCTATAACTCCAGTCCCAGGGGATCCAACAGCCTCTTCTGACCTCCGTGGGCATTGCACAACATGTGTGCACTTACCTACAAGCAGGCAATACATGCATACACATAAAATAAAAATAATAAAAAAAATTAAGTATATGTTAGTGGATTTAAATTTAAGTTAAAATATTAAGTATTTTCAATAAAAACATAATTTGCCAATATTGATCTTCACAAAAAATATCCTCTTGTAGTCCCAACTGTGCTGGAACTCACTCTGTAGACCAGGCTGGCTTTGAACTCACAGCTATCTAGCTGCCTCTGCCTCCCAAGTGCTGGGATTAAAGGCATGCACAACCATGCCCAGCTGACTCTAATGTTGCTATTAAATCTCCTTAAATATATAAAAGATGTATCCAAAATGATCGTCTTTACTTATGGCCCTTCATTCTTTGGTCAGGATAGAGTCTACCAGATTAACCAGTTCATTAAAATGCCTATTTCAACACTCAGAAATACCCCAGGAAAGGTGGTAGGCAAAGCTCAGCAGTTATCAAGACAGAAACTTATACTTTATTACAATTATATGATCATCATTCAGATAATTACAACTGTTTTTTTTTTAATAAATTAAAGCAAGTAATCTGGTGGAGAACAGTTAGGGGTAGGAGAGACAACCCCAGAAAGATTTCTTTAATGTTTGAGCATTTGAAGTGAGACCTGGAAACATTCTTTGTAAAAAGAATAAGTCTTCCTTCAAAGACCAGAAATGAAGAGGGAAAGACAGAAAAAGAGGGCATAAGAAAGGGGTTCGGGGGACAGATCGCATGGCCCCTCATAGACCATAGGAAGAAACTGTCATGAATTCAAACTCGTGGGAAGATGTTGAAAGGAAATATAGATGATATTTTTAGCCATGGTTATTGGGTGCCAGAGTGGCAGAGACCAAGTAGAAAGCTATCACAGCAGAGAAATGGTGATGACTAAGATGGTCATGGAGACTAACAGAAACGGTGGTACTCAGTGGAGCTAGAAAGAGCAGCACTTGTTGATATGGCTGTGTATGTGCTGAAAGCAATGTGACTGAGCATTTGGAGTACTAATAAAAAGGACAGATGAAGAGAAAAAGAATAGAAAGAACTGGTGTTTATTAGCTATGTGCTCTGAATATTTCTCTTTCTCTTAAACCTCACAACTTGCAGAAAAGGATAATGTGACCACCCCTCCCTTTTTTCTCTTGTTTCTGAGATAAAATTAAAAGAAAGATACATTGTAGAATGATTGCCTAGCAAGTGCAAGGCCCCTAGGTTCCGACCTTGCTATGAAAAAAAAGGAGGGAGAGACAGATAGAAACAGAGACAGACACAGACATTAAGCAAACTGTCCAGGGTCTCATAATGTGGTGAGAACAGTTTCAGATCCAGATTTTTCTGACTCAAAGCCGTGTCTTTTCTTGACCCAGGATCTTTCCCTGGGGCCCTAAGAATGGCTAGGGGTGATAGGAAGGAATGAACAGGATCCTGAGGTCAATAGTTTGACTGGAGACTACATGTATAAATGGCAACTACAGGATGCTGAACTGGTTGCATTCTCTAACAACTCTCTCTTCTTCCAGAATTTCACCGAAGATGTCCCTTAAAATCTTTGACTTAAAGAATCTCTGCAGGCCCTGCCTCCTAAACTTATTGATACTACCTTACTGACTTTATGTTTGTGTTTTCTGTCCGTCCTATGGATCTGATATTTTAGAAAATCCCATGCTTTCCAAGGCCGCCATACTGTGGATAGAATTTTGGCCCCCTTTACTCCCCTCACGGGATCGTCCTTCCATCACATCCCCTAGTCCCTGGAGCTCCACTCCAGGATTTCGAGTCCCCTCTGATCTCTTCAGGTATGAATGCCTGGCCTGCCAAACTCCTCAGCCCACACCTGAACTCCAGATGCAGATTTGGAAGTAGCTCAGTCTCCTCAACCAGCTAACAAAGCATTGTCTGAAGCTTTGCAGCTAGGCTTCCTGGTCTCATACAGGAGAGTCCCAGTAGCTCATGAGAGTCTCACAGCAGCTAAGCTGTTCTAGAGTCTTACCCTAGCACTATATCTTGAGGTTTAGCAGCACCCTCCAGTGAAAAGTCAGTAAAGGACAACCTTCCAGAGCTGATCTTCCTAAAACAAGGGACTCTAGATAGGTTAAGTAGATCCAGCGGATAGACTTGCACTGGGGAACGGCTGGGGGTACTAACAACACAGCGGACAGTAACAAGGATGACAGAGTATATGGGTTCCAATTGGGGGGAGGGGGCTATGGGAGGGTGACATTTGGAATGTGGGTATAAAGATGAATAAGATTGTTTGGGATGTTCTGTATGAAATACACACACACAAAAAATAAATCAGTTAAAAAAAAGAAGAAAAAAGCTTTTAAAAAAGGGACAACCTTCCAGACAAACTGGTATCTCTGAGCTAGACTGAGCAGTTTATAGGGCAAGTTGCTTGCAGTACAGGCTACAGTTTCCTGTATCCACAAAGGCACACTGATTTAACAGAGGGCGAGGATGAAGAAAGATATTATCATCAATATAAAAAATCGATAAATACACTAAGTAGATATTATAAATCTATATATACACAGCTTTCCACACAGAGAATAAAGATGGACCAAAGCACAAACTGAAAAATAGATTATAGTGAACGGCTTAAATACTCTCCCACAAACAAATAGGGGTCAACAATTAAAGTAAGTGTGAATATAAATGAAAACTTTTTTGAACATTTATTCTTCCTGTCTAACTGAAACATTGTAGCATTTGATCACTGTCTTCTCATTCCCTCCAGCCTTGGCTAACCAATCTCTTACTCTTTGCTTTTATGAGTTCAATTGTTCAGCCTCCACATATAAATGAGAACATACAGTGTGGATCTCATGCATGGTTTATTTCACTTTGCATGAAAAGCTCCCAGTTCATCCATACTGCTACGCATAACACAATTCACCATTTAAAAAATTATTTATTATTATTATTATTATTATTATTGGTGTGTGTGTGTGAGAAAAAGAGAGAGCTGGATGGGAGTGCATGGCACAGTATGCATGTGGAGGTTAGAGGACAACTGTGTGGAGTCATGCTCTCCTTCCACTTTTATGAGAGTTCCAGGGTTCAAACCCAGGTTGTATGGAAGTGCTTTTACTTACTAGCTATCTGACCAACCATAAGAGTTTGCTACTTTTTTTTTTTTTTTTTTTTTTTTGAGACAGGGTCTCTCTGTAGCCCTAGCTGGCCTGGAACTCACTATGTAGACCAGGCTGGCCTTGAACTCACAGAGATCTGTTTGCCTCTGCCTCCCGGGTGCTGGGACTAAAGGTGTGGGCCACCAGGTTTGCTACTTTTTAAAGGCTGAGAAGTAACTTATTGCATGTACCTTGTTTACTCTCCCCCTCCTCCACTGTGATGTTTGAGATGGAAACCAGAGCCTTACACATGCTACACAAGTGCTCTGCTACTGAGCTACATCCCCAGCCCCTGTACCATGCTTTCTTTATCTATTCATTCACTGATGGGCACCAAGGTTCATCCAATAACTTGACTATTGTAAACAATACTGCGATAAAACGTGGAAGTACAACTATCTCCTTAACATGCTGCTTTCAAATCCTCAGGACAGATACCTTAGACGTAAGACTGTTGGATCATATGGTAATCCTAGTTTTATAAGGGCAGTACGAGTTTATATATCCACCAAAAGTGTACACAAGTTTCCTTTGTTCCATATTTTCGCCAAGGCATATCATCTTTCATCTTTTTGATAACATACATTCTGACAAGTGTGAAGTGCTATTTCATTGTGGTTAATAAGCATCTGCACAAGTAACAGATGATCAAACTAGAAATACAATGCAAATTATAAAGTATTTAGAATTAAATAACTGAATTAGAAGAGACCAAAATCTTTAAGTTCCAATTCAAGTGGAGCATGAAAATAGATGGGTTAATGCTAAAAGCCTTTAAGTATGCACATTATAAATAAGAAAAATATTGAACTTAAAAGTTCAAAAAAGAACAACAGAACAAAACAAAATTAAGGACTGTAGACGCTAAGAAGTAATAGATAGGCCATAAGTTAAAACAGAAAACAAAAATGCACATGAGCAGCAATGTTCCAGGATGTTTTCCTGAAACTGAAAAACTAATCTAAGGTCCTTATGAAAAAAAGAAAACAGAAGTAAATATCTGAAATGAAAAACAAGCCGTTGGTTTGAATACACTACACTTAGGCGTTCCGTGTGCCATTCCATCTTCACTGCAATTTCCAAAGGAAAAAAATTTAGTTTAATGATTAAATATTATGATTAATTTGAGTTTTTGAGGGTTTTTTCAGATTAAAGATATTATATACATTCCTAAGTTGCTGAATTCTTTGTTTGTTAATGAATATGTATAATTGCATCCAAAACTATATCTGTCACTTCTGAAATAATCATGTACTTTTGTCCTTTCAGTCACGAAAATGACATAAATGATTTACTTTCCTGTGTTAAGTAATCTTTTTATTCTTGAGCTAAAAACACTTGGTCTTTGCACGTGCCGCTCTCTGTGTGTCATTGGACAGATTAGTTACTGTTCGCCTGGGAATTTTTTCATCCAGATTTTTTAAGGATGCCTTTCCTGTAGCATCTCTTATTGTGTATTTGGTGCTTGGATTATCTAGCATCACAAAAACATTCCTCTTTTTTCTATTGCCAAGAAATACCCTTGCAAAATTGCAGTTTCGTCCTGGCAGTGCTTTCCTGAGAAATCACCTGGATCTAGAGATTTCTTTGTTCGCTTACATTTTACCCTTAAGACCTTTTTTTAATAAGAGAAATTTTGACATAGGAAAAGAATACAGAGGCAAGGAAATGTGTGGAGCCCTGAGAAGGGACCTTCCAGTATCATGATGACTAGGGGACATCAAAGATCTTCCTCCCACAAAACAGAAACACTAGACAAAATACAAATTTTTCTGTTTAATCAATAGCCAAGTTTGATGGTAAGAATAAAGGGAAATCTCTCAGATGCCAGAAATAATAAGGGAACTCAAGCCAGAAACAAACATGAGTTGTTACCATGGAAGCACAAAAAATCTGATACAAGTCTTGGCTACTAACATTTTAATGTCCATGTGGGTACAGTTTTTATGGCAACAGCCTTTTGGGGTCAGAAAGTCGCTACGTAGTAACTTTTTTTTTTTTTTAAGTGAATCTTATCAGCAAAGTGGGGATCAGGAAAAAATTTCTCCTACTAATCCAGAAAATTGGTAGGAAAGCTTGACATCAGCATAAATGTTTAAAGAAAAAATATTCCTAAGAAAAAACTGAAATTCTGTTTAAGCCCAAATCCAAAACAGCTAGCCCACAAACCATCTTTAGAATTCCAAAATGTGAATGCAAGCCCCTCTGTACAATACCCCATTACAGAAACAACGAATCCAGCAAGCTATCCCAGGTGCACTGGATTCCCTGATAAGAGTACATGCACAGTCAACACTCAGCAAGACAAGGAAACAAACCACAGTGAGGACGGCCAGCAGAACCAGTGGCTGGAAGAATCTGGACCAGCTTTAGGAAGTGAAAGTTAACAAAACAATATAAAAGAGACAATATGATGATAAATAAAACAAAAAGATATGAAAATAAAAATGAAATCTCTGAAAAAAATAATGATCATTGAAACTGAAAACTCAGTGGATGGCTTGAACAAAAGATGGGAAGGGGCTCACGAGGTGGCAGTTCAGAAGTTCACGCTACTTTTCAGGGGACTGGAGTGAGGTTCCCACTACCCACGTCAGAGGGCTCACAATAGCCTGTGACTCCAGCTTCTGGAGATCCTCCCTCTCTGGCCTCCACAAGCATCCATGCATATGTGTCTACACACACACGCACACACACACACACACACACACACACAGAAATACACACATGCATATAAACGTTAAAATAAATCTTTAAGAAAAAGAAGATATAGGCTAGAACTGAAAAGAAGTGTTATGAAAGATTTAAAGAAATCACCCAGAACACAGAAAAGAGGAAAAAGGGGGAAATTAAAAAGGGAAATATGACAGAAAGGTAAAGAAGCTTAGAGAATAAGATGACGATATCTAAAAATAAATACCTTAAATAACTACAGAGAAAATATCTTAAAAGGAATGATAATTAGCCCGAGGGAAGACAACAACCAAAGAAGTAAAAATAAATAAATAGTTAAGTACAGAATTCTATACCTAACTAAACCATTAATCAATATGAAGAATTCACCAAACACCCTCAAGACTTAAAATATCGAGACTTGGTGAAAATATGGAGCAACCAAAATTCTTGAAAAGTACTGACAGGATTGTTAAAAAGTACTTTTGAAAATAACATGGTTTCTTATAAAGTTAAAAATTCTTTCATCACACAACCTAGAAGTGAACAGATACGTCTATCTAACATTTTGCATGAATGTTCATGATGATTTCATTCATAATAATTACAAACTGAAAACAAGCAAAATATTCATTAATAGCAGGTGAATGAATAAGTGAACTGTGACTATTGAATATTATCCAGTAATAAAAGGAATTGCTGATGTGTGCAACAAAACAGATAATCTAAAACATACATCATTGTAAGTGAAAGAAATTGGGGGAAAAAAGTGAGGACCAGGTAGGTGTCAGGAAGGATTATCTGAAAGAAAACTGTGGAAAATGTTTGGCCTATAAAGAAAACAAATGCTGTCTTGACTGTGGCATTAGCTACATTATTGCATAGATTTGTCAAACTCATCAAATGATCCACTTAAAATGTGTGAGCTTAATTTGTATGGCATGGATTTATCATAGAAAATCTGATTTTAAGAAAATAATGACTACTTATTATTAAAGTGTTTACATATTATGTAACACTTTTTAAAAAGAATTAAGGTGCTATTTAAAAATTATCAAATAAAGACCAAAGTGATCCTACTTATATACTATCCCTAATTTTAAAACCCTATTAAAAATTGTGAAAAATAAGAATCCAACATGGTATAGAAAGTTGGAAGCAATAATGAGAAATCAACAAAGAAAAGTCAAATCTAACAAATATTGATTATATAAGCAAACATCTAACCTGGGTGGGTTTTAAAACAAGTGAAATATCAACTGATTATAGAGAGGAGGAGGTGAATGGTTATCAAACTAATGCAGTCTACGGACCTTATGTTATACAGAAACATAAAAACGCTGACTAACTTCAAGTCAACCGAATTGAGAGTAATCTTAGGAAAGAGAAATAGTGCCTGTAAGTTCAAAACCAAGAGAAGGGGGTATACAGGATTTAAAGAAAACGGCAGGTGGGGAAGGGGTGTCAATAAACCACATACTAAGTAAAAAACACAAAGCAAGATAACAGAAATAAATCTAAATATAAAAATAGACATAATACAAGTAATATGATTAAATGGCTATTTAAAAATAGTTTGAAAATAAAGGAAGAAAATGAAGTGCATGAAATTTTACCAAATTTGGAACAGCATCATTAATACCAAACAAAATTAAAGGCAAAAACATCACATGCTACAAAGACGTTCATTCACATATTTAATGACAAAAGAAATAATTCACTGGGAAGATCAAACCATCCTGAGTCAGTATGTACCTACCAACATGGTCTTACATAGGAAAACTAATTTTTTTCTAACATAAAATTACAAGAAATTAACAAAATCAAATTTACTCTGAAAAAAAAATTGGACAATAACAAATTTTTGACAATAACAAAAAAGAGGAATATACTTGCACAAAATAAGTTTGATCTTATGTATATTCATAGAAGGGACCACATATTTAGAGATTTTTTTAAGTAAATACAGTGGCATCATCCGTGTTTGGACACTTGCTCCAAGGTTCCAGAAAGCTGCTGAGAATTCAAAACAATCACTTACTGTGAGCCCCTGTGAAATAAAAAACAAGTTACATACTTCTAATATACAACAGCTCAGAATGAATAGTCCCATTCCAAAAGGAGGAAGAGGGGATAAGAAAGACCTGAGTATGTGTAGCAGAGTCAGATTCCCTGCACCGAGCTGTGCATGAAGCTCTGAGCGTGAAGCCTAAATTTCACTAGAGACCCCAGGACAGGAGCAAAGAAACAGGGACGCCCAGCAGGAAAAGCTGGAGGCACCAAATGGGGCCAACCCAATAAAGAGACTACAATCACCACAGGCCACAAAGCTGGAAGGGTGGGGGTGCCCAAGCTGGATGGAACCCACATGATGCCACTGAGAACTCAAGATGCCTGACACGGAAATGAAGGATTTGGTGATTTCCCTGCTTTAGTCCGGTCCCTCCACATTCACTCTTGCTTCCCCTAGTCTTTCCTTTTCAACCTTCTTTTCCTCCTTTTGGATTGAGAATATTTACTCCAAGCAATTGTATATTGGAAGAATGTAACTTTATTATTATTATATTGTTATTATTATTTATTATCACACAGTTAAATGATTGCTCTGAGTGTCAGGAGAGAATTTAGCTTTGGATTTTTCTTTTTTTTAACAATGTTGGAACTATAAGACCATGGAAACTTTTTGGACAGAATGTATTTTGCATTATGAAGTGGCCACAAACTTATGGAGGCCAGGGGCTTTATGGTTTGAATATGAAATGTCTTCCATTGACTCATCTGTTTGAACACTTGGTCCCCATCTGGTGGTGCTATTTTGGGAGGTTGTGGAATCTTTAGGAAGTAGAGCCTAACTGGGGCAGTGGATCTCAGAGGGACGGGCCTTGAGGTTTGGAGCCTGTCCCTGCTTTCTATTGCATACCTGCTTCCTGGCCCTTGAAATTACAGCAGCAGTCTCACACTTCTGCTGCAACAGCCTCGAACCACTCTACCACTGTGCCTTTCCTGTCATGAGGGACTGAACCCTCTAACCATAAGCCAAAATAAATCCTTCCCCCATAGTTGTTTCTTGTCAGCTATTTCAGGAGAGCAGTAAGAAAAGTAGCTAATAAATACAGCATTTGGAAGAATTTGCTTTCATTAAATATTTATTGAGTGCTCAAAATAAAGTTTGCCCTCCTGAATTCATACATTTAGTGGAGGAAGTTGAACGTAAATAAATGGGTTCATAGCATCCCTGGTGCCAAAGAGTGTTAAATTATATTTAAAAAGAAAAACTCAAGAAGGTTAGCGGGACAGTCATAAGAAAAACTGTGTTAGATTGGTTTATAAGGGAAGGCTTCTCAGAGGAGGTGACTTTGAGTCACGAGCCATAAGAAATAATGGCAGAAAGTACACAAAGATCTGAGAAAGAAGAAAACAGCAAGTCCTAGAGAGAAACTATGCCTGACATTAAGAAACAATAAAGAAGCGATACACTAAAAGTGAAATGAATGGGGCATCAGTCTGCCTTTCAGGTTTTAAGGATCCTCCGGTAGCTCTGGGGAAAACAGCAGAGAGACCAGTTAAACCGGCTCAAGCTATAGGAGATCAAAATGCATGAGTGGTAACCAAATTATCTTGCAAGTTAAGCCAAGATTTTGTGGAGGGACTGGATGTGGGGTATGAAGAAAGAGCAGTCCCAAGTGGCAGCAAGGCCTTGGCTCAAATGACTGAGAAAACTGGTCTGAGATGGGGAACACTGGAGAAGACACATGGAGGACGGGGAGCAGGTGATGGTAAATGTGAGGAATGTACCAGAGACTTAGGCAGGCAGGGCCTTCTTCTGTGTTAGTACTGCCTGGCTGGCCAGACTCTGGTTGTTTGCTGTTGAGACTTCCCAAAACTATCATGGGAAAGAAAATAGTCTGCTTCCCCCAGCAAGGAGCTAACTCTACTCTCACCAATTCTACCCACAGAATTCACTTCCCAAGCAAATTTAAGCTAACATTTAGGGAATGCTTATTACATTAAGTCCCTTTACAAATATAGTCTCATTTAAACATAAGCATCCCCCTTTCTGGAAGGAGTTTAAAGCAGCAGGTGATAGGCTGGAGAGATTGTTCAGCTGCTCTTGCAGAAGACTCAGGTTCATTTCCCAGCACCCACAGGGCAGCTAACAACTGTCTGTAACTCCAGTTCCAGGTGATCCGACACCCTCTTCTGACCTCTGGGGCATTGCACAACATGGGTGCACTTATATACATGCAGGCAATACACTCATACATGTAAAATTAATAAATAAAATGTTTTTTTAAAAAAGCAGTGGGTGAGGGGCTGGAGAGATGGCTCAGCAGTTAAGAACACTTGGTTGTTCTTGCAGAAGACCCGGGTTCGAATCCCAGTACCCATACGGCAGCTAACAATTGTCTGTAACTCCAGGCCCAAGGGATCCCACAGCCTCTTCTGACCTCGGTGGGCACTGCATGACATAGGTGCACTTACCTACATGCAGGCAATACACACGTACACATAAAATAAAAATAAAAAATTTTAAAAATCAGTGGGTGGGAGATGATTGGGCATATCTATTCTCAACTCCACATCCATTGGCATCTAACTACTCTGAAACAACCAAGGGGAGTATTTAAAGAACCGGAACTGGCAAATGCTACAGATGGAGAGTGTGTCTCCCATGCTCAGCAACAGCACCAGTGGTTTAACTTCATCAGCACACAACTGCTGCATCCTGCTGTGTACAAAAGGAAGCTGAGACTCTAAGACACACATGATCTGCACAGATACAAAGCCAGGTCACTGGTTATTATTTATTGGTAGTATTAATTATTGATCACTATTGATCTATTTGACATTAGAATCCATTCACTCAAGGCCTAGGTCATTCTAACTACTAAAAATTACTTATCAAAATAAAACAAATCTAGTATTACTTTTCCTTATAACATGGAAGGAATAAAAATGAATGAAGTCATCAAAGGGACAACAGTTATAAGAAATATAAAGTGTCTCAACATTAAGAAGAATGATACTTTTCTAAATGTTTTTTATTTATTATTTTTATTTTATGTGTATGTTGCCTGCATGTAGGTAAGAGCACCTGTGTCGTGCAATGCCCGCGGAGGAGAGAAGAGGCTGCTGGATCCCCTGGAACTGGAGTTATGGGCAGTTGTCAGCTGCCATGTGGGTGCTGGGATTTGAACCCGGGTCTTCTGCAAGAACAGTCGGTGTTCTTAACCACTGAGCCATCTCTCCAGCCCCTTCTTCTAATATTCCAGAAAAAAATCCTTAGGAGACATGAAATTGTGGGCAATCTCCAAGCATAGAGGAGACTGTATTCTGCACGTAAGAGATGGTCCAATTTAAGGTGTGGCTGAGGAGAAAACTCCAAGACAAAAGTGTAACCGTGGATCAAGGCAGTGAGAGTGTGCACTAAGAAAAACAGGGAAGACCCTCAGGGGGTAGGAAAACAACAGAGATGAGGTTTGCTGTGTGCTCTGCCAAATGGCCTTGAAGTGGAAATAGCACACCAAAGGCTAAGCAGATTCACTTGGACTTTCAGAAACTTTCTACATTGTACAATTCTGTTTTTAGAATTTTGCTCTCCAATACTTAGTGAAATAATTTGGCCTTCTACTTGTTAAAATACTTATTAGGGAGTAAGAAGCCTCTCCAGTGTCTACCACCCCTCCCCATCACCCATGCGGCTCCTGGAACCAGTCGCTCCTTGTAGGATCTTAGCAAGAGCAGCTATGGGTTGCCTGAAGTGACTTCAGTGGCAGTGTGCCTTCCAGCCTGGGAATGTCCTCCCACCTATTGGAAAACAGTGCTTAAAAGAAAGTTCTCAGAGAAGTGGTGCTAATGGAAAAACTCTTCCAATTGGTGTGTTTTAAGTTTCCAAGAAGGGGACCTGGGGTTATACAAAGTCAAAATATTCTGGAGCCTACACATAATTCCCAGAATTCCTTAAGCCTATATAACTTTCACCATTTCAAAGTGAAATATCTTAAAATCATAAACAAGATCAAAAGGAGTTTTATTAAATGTCATGCTTCAAAATCAATAATCACAGACTTCTTAACAAAAATTATTTCAAAGAGTTAAATAACCCTGTACACATGATTAATATTTCTCTCCATAATTGCCATTCTGAACTCTGCTTGTATCCAAAAAGGGATCAGAGGTTGGAGTCCAAGACAACTCTTTGATGAAATTTTTTATCAGAAATTTATAGAACTTTATAATCAGAAATTTATAGAGCGAACTGAGTATCTCTAGCAAAAAAATTAAGAGTTATTAATGTGAATTAATGGGTGATCTGCTATGGGTAGAACCATGTCTTCGAAAAATCCATGCTAAGATCCTACCCCTACCCCTCAACACCTCAGAATGTGACCATATATGGAAATGGAAGTCCCTGCAGATGTAATTAGTTAAATGAGGTCATACTTCAGTATGGTAGGCCACTAATCCAGTATGACTAGTGACCTCACACAGAAAGAACCCACAGGAAGATGAAGGTTAGAGATCTGTCTGTCAAATACAACTACAAGCCAGGGAACATTAAAAATTGTCAGACACCACAAAAAGGTGGGGGAGCAGCAAGACACAGATTCTCCCTCAAAACTTTCAGAATGAAACAACCCTACCAACACTTTAATTTTGGACTTCCAGCTTCGTAACAGTAAATTTTTGTTTTTCAAGTCACTGGATTGGTGGTATTTTGTTAACAGTCTCTCTGGGAAACACTTTGCCCTGCCATCTTAGGTATATCTCTGTCTCATCCATTTATCTAAACAAAATGAGAAAATAAAAAATGACTTGTGAAAAGCTATTTGTTTTCACATTTTGTAAGGTCATATGGCCTTAGTTATCTGATATATAAAATAAAAATCACTATTTTGAGCACCCATGTGTGTCTGTGTATGTGTGTTTATAATTATCATTACATCACAAAATTGTCATTATCTCAGTAATTACCATTATATAAAATTTTGTTGGGCCAGCAAGGTAGCTCAGCAGGCAAAAGCAATTACTCAACTAACCTGGCAACCTGAGTTCCATCCCTGAGACGTATGTAAAAATGGAAGGAGAAAACAGACTCCACACAAAGTTGTCTCCTGACTTCCACATGCATACTATGGCACGTGCACCCCCCATACACACATAATAAATTAACTAATTAATTTTTAAACTTTTTGCTGCCTGATTCACTATCTTCCTCAGGAGATACGGAAGATAAAGGGCATCCTCAGGAATCAGCTAGTCATTTAGCCCTCAGATCACAGCTGACTTCATCCGAATCTAACTCTCCCAGCATCTCCAGCCATGCCTTAAGTATGTATCTGAGCCTCTGTCAGAATTTTGCACCAGTATATCTCACCCTGCTTTAATTCACCAACACCCATGGTCACTTCCAAATGGAAATCATTCATCTCTCTTGCTCTCACATCTCTGTTTCCTCTCTCCTGACCCATCCTAAATCATCCTCTACCTTCACAAACTGTGAACACCCAAATGATCTTCCCAGTGGAACCCTCCATCAACTTCCCACTTGGGCTAAAACAGAACACTCCCTTGAAGGCACTGCCTCCTCTACAGACCTCTCCAGGGGACTCTTCTCATTCACCAACCTCCCTGATACCTCAGGGTCAGGAAGTAGATCTGCATTTTATCTGCTCTCATCCCATTATTGATCCACTTGATCTTAACCCAAAGGATGAGAAGTGACATTCATTATGTCTCTACCTTAAGAGAATGACCTATCATTCTGAGGTACACACTGTCTATAATATTCTCTAGCTCTCTTCATCACTGCTAATTGCCTCATAAGACTTCTCAGAGATTCTTACTAAATAAAATTCACTGCTGGACCCCTCATGAGTATCCCTCATCCTTCTAGGTGGTCATTACCTGGGTCACTATAACATCTAAGTCCTTGGTCTCCACTCCACTGTCATTTTCATTTAATTTCCTTTCTGCACAAGTATTTTATGATAGATCACTTTGGTTGTGCTCAGCAATAATCTCAAGTCTTTCACCACACTGCTCTTCATATGCGAAACCCCAACTCTCATCAATGCCATCGATCAGGTTTAAGCCTATGACTTAAACCTTCCATCTCTCTCACTTCAATCTCTCCCTTTCCAACTTCCTTCTTAACCATATTCCATTTTTTAAATCACACTTCTCAACAAATTCCAGATTCTAGATGAAACCAGTGGTCAACCTCAACAGTTATTGCCAGGCTGCCAAACATTTCTGAAGAAAATCACAATTACCCTGCATTTGGATGATACAAATCCATCTTCTGAGTCCCCTTTCATGGACCATCTTCCATTTATCAACAATCAGCCTCTTCCTCCAAAGTTCTAGTCCATCAAATAATTCATTCCATTTCTCTCAGAAAAGAGTTCATCAGACAGGAAGTGACATCCTGTATCTTCACCTCACCACCCTGTCTGAGACTCTGCCTGCCCATGGTCTGCTTCTCTCTTCATACAGAACCAAAGGTCTTTTCCTATCAATTACTAATTCCTCTTTGGACCCCATCTCTTCTTGCTTTTTCTAAGTCTTGGATCCATAAATCAATTCTCTCTCTCTCTCTCTCTCTCTCTCTCTCTCTCTCTCTCTCTCTCTCCCTCCCCCCCCCCCCCCCTCCCTGCCCCCGCCACTTTAAAAATTTTCAAGTCTAAGCCAGGCATGGTGGCACACATCTTTAATCCCAGCACTTGGGAGGCAGAGGCAGGCAGATCTTTGTGAGTTTGAGGCCAGCCTGGTCTACATAGTGAGTTCCTGGACAGCTGGGGTTAAGACCCTATCTCAAAAAGACAAAAAAAAAAAATTGTTTTCAAGTCTAGTGATGCCTTTTCAACAGTAGTTAAACATTCTTTCCTTCTTGCCATCTTGTTCTTACCCAATTCTAAGACCTAATAACCAACATTTATTGAGAATTTACCATGTAAGAGATTTTTTGGACATTCATTATTATAATTAACCCTCACATAAACTTTTAAAAGTATATCATATTAGCCAGGCGTGGTGGCACATACCTTTAAACCCAGCACTTGGGAGGAAGAGGCAGGGTGTGAATTCAAGGCCAGCCTAGTCTCCATAGGAAGTTCCAGGCCAGCTGCCAGCTGGGGCTACAGGGAGACCCTATCTCAAAAAGACCAAAAAAGAAAAAGAAAAAGAAAATGGACATCACATTAAACACAAAGATTATCATACAGCAGGTCATTGGAGGAGTCAGGCTTCTGAGCTATACATCAGACTCCAGAGCCTGTTTTACCTATCATGTCATGTTTCATAAAAGAAATACACTGCATTCACTAGCTTCCTCTCCTCACCTGCCATTCACTCAACCTACTCGCTCTACAAGTCCAGCATGACATGTTTTTAAATAACCTAACATTCTTTGGCCTTTACTTTCCATTAATCGTATAAATGGACAGAGTTAACAACTTGCTTAAAACTCACGTTTTAGATTTCCAAACACTTTTCCTTTTTCTCTTACTGTTTTTCTGGACTCTTTTTTCAGAATCCTGTATGAACTTTTCTTCCATCTCTTAAATGTTTGTATACTCACACAGTTCTAACCAGTTTCTTTGGGTCTACACTCTCCTTAGATGATCTCATTTATTCTAATGGCTTCAACTGTCATTTATATAAGTTTCAAGAGGACAGAACAGCTACTTGGCACATTCAGCCAACTAGAAATGCTGGGAGTGACACCTGGAGACAGACAGGCCACCCAAACAGACCCACAAGGGAAATATGTACTGTGATGAATTCACCATCATTGACTAGTATCTGGCTGTCCTACTTACAAACTCAGGAACTTGAGCATGACACTGTCCAAGTGTTTTAAACAAGGAAAGCTGATGTATACAACTGGTATGCCAAAATATGAACTACTGGTGAAGAATATGACTGTCTGCTGAATATGATGCACGTCTCTGTCTGACTAGAGCATCCTCTCTCCATAAAGAATGACATGAAGTCACATTATCAGAAAACTGTTTAGAGTGTGTACAATTAGAACAAGGACAGTTAATTGTATGGTGCTGATATGTAATGACATCATTACATAGTTATAAAAAAAGACAGTCTATCATCACAGTGGAATTCTAGTTATTCAATAACACTTTGAACCCTCGGTAGACTTGGTTACACACTGCCCAAACGTTTCCATGACAGTTTTTCATTGCTAACCCACCAATTTTTAGTTGATGTTCATTTTGGAGAAGTTAATCTATAAGGAGATTACTGTCAAGGCTTAACTACTTGGGTGTGACATTATCTCTTAAAGGAAACTTTGCATAGCTCTTCTCTCCTACTGCATGCTAATTTCATTAGTCAATTAAGCATAGTTTCTCTTTCTCTCATATTCTTAGAACCAAGTTCAGTCCATTGGACTTCCTTCATAACCCATAGGGCCCTCTTCTGCTGATCTCCACCTTGAATTACTGACATGGCCTCAGATCTCATCTCCCAGCTCTAAACTCTCACTTGCTCCAGCTGATCTAAAATGAAAACCCGGTGGTGCCCTGATAATCCTTGTAATCCTTCCAGACTTCTAAGAGCCTTCATCATGAAATTCAAATCCCTCATATTTTGATTAAGCTGCTTTTATTCATGAACTTTCCTCAGATTTCAGCCCAGATGATACTTCTCCCAGAAAAATCTTTGCTAACCATCCCTGCTTGAATTCAAGATTAGGTTCACTGCTCTAGGCTCACCCAGTGGCTTGTGCTTCTTTTCACTAGAGAATATACTGTGTCATTTTATGGTGTCATTTCCCAAGCCCTCCTCCTCCCAGAGGTTCCCTTCTTCTGAAGCTTGCCTGGTTTTGAATCGACACACATGGCATAGATCTTGATATTAGTAAACAGTAACAAACTTGTTACTGACTGGTGAGTGAATAAATGAATATAAAGGCTTGTGTTTGAGTTTTTATATTCCCTTGCTTGCTTTCCTATAATAAGGATCATAAAACAATGTAGCAAAGAACCCATGCTACTCAAATAGTCAATGTGTCAGAATGGAGCTGAAGTTGAACTGGTTTGAACTGTCCTTTGCTGGTAGATTAACTTATAGCCAAGTCATCAAGCAGATGAATTCTTCTCTTTAATTTTCTCATCTTGTGATGTAAACATTGTACTGCTTTCCCCATAAATTTCTTCTGTCCTTCAATCTGTATAGATAAAAGTTTTATAGATAAATTCTACAGCATTTTTTTATTTTTAAAGAATGGGTATTTTTTAAACTACATTTATTTATTTACTGGGGAACATGGTGCATATGGGGAGGTCAGAGGACAACTTGTAAAAGTTCATTCTCTTCCTCCATCAGGTGAGTCTTAGAGATCAAACTGAAGTCATCAGTCTTGGCATCGAATACCTGCTCCTGCTGAGCCAGCTCATCATCCCTTTACAGTGCTTTAAAAGGACTTGCATATAGATTGCTTTCTTTAACCATGACAACACCACCAAAGTCAAGAAAGTTAGCTTTGTTGTATCTAATACTTGGCATAAGGTCATTTTAATAATTTTTTCTGTTCTCCATAGAGATGGAGAATCCTGAAAGGGATTATCAGAAGAGAAAAAAACAAAATTAAGAATCTTGTAGACTTGTGAAAAACAAATATGCTTTAGCTCCTTTGTGTGTAGAGTGCCCCTCAGAAAGTAGTTTATTTGCTGTGACATTCCATCCAGGTTCAACTGGAAAGTAAGCAGACTTAGGGCATGCTGCTGTAACTCCCCATAGGATGCCCAAACCCTCCAACATCAACTGCTTATTCAATAACTACCCAAGATTCAGATGTCATCTAAGTCACAAGGTCTTTCATGTTCAGACTTGGCTGGGATCTATATTATCACCTAAAAGACCTGATTAATAAATTACTATGTTATGAGTTTTAGTCTCCTCATTAATGATTTGAAAAGTAACTTCATAAATGTAAAGGGCATGATTAAAATACTCAAAGTGTTTGTTTCCACAGTACATATACTAAAAGTACTTGCAGAAATCATTCATTCATTCATACACCCATCCATTAATGAAGCACTTCCCAAGTGTCCACTGTGTTACTGGAAAATGGAACTGCCAGGGAGAAAAGTAAACCAATTAGAAAAATGTTCATTGTGTGTTTGATAAGAAACAAACTAAACAAAGCCAAATTCTAACTTATCAGCAATAAAGTAAAAAGTTGTTCATTAATATAAAAAAAACAAACAAAATAGCTTCATCCTGTAGAAGACCTAGAGTATTCTTTTAAGCTGGAAAAGTCCTTAGTAAGTTTTAAATATTTGATTTATCAAAATTTAGTCACTATAATCTTGAGAGAACATTTTTATTATACATAGCAAGGTATCTCTACAAATCCCCCAAAATATTCATTAAATCATATCTACTACTTCAGGTTAAGGTATTTTATCCTGAGAAACAAATTATCATTGCCCAATGAAGGCCTCTCACTCTCAGGACTAGGGAGAAGAGAATAGCAGCAGGGGCATGCCTTCAATCACCAGCATTGAAAGGGGAAAAAAAATAAAGAAAACTCTCACTTAAATATTAGTGCAGTTCCCTCGGTTCCTCAGATCTCTCTTGTACCTCCCTGCCCTCCCCAAATACCAATCCTTCCCTTCATGAAAATCCTTCTTCCTATACAATGTGCTAGAGACAAAGGGAGACAGATAGCTTGTTAGCTGCTGCCTATACTGATTGAAATGGAAATCATTCGACTTGAAGTTCAGCTCATGTAAGAGCACATATGTTTTCAAAGTCTGAAAGTACATTATTTTCCTTATAAAAAACCTTCCTGTTCAAAGCCAGGTATGGTGGAGTATGCCTTTAATCCCAGCACTGGGGAGGCAGAGCCAGGGAGATCTCTGTGAGTTCAAGGCCAGCCAGATCTACATTGTGAGTTCCAGGCCAGCTGGAGCTACAGGGAGACCCTGTCTCAAAAAGACCAAAACAACAACAGCAACAACAACAATATTCCTTATCATCGTGGTTTTAAATAATTTTTCTATTGCTCAAAAAAAATAATCTAAGAAAATCTTGGTATTACAATAGTCTTGGAGTATATTCTTAACGCTGCACAGGTTCAAGCAAACTAGATGAAGTTGTTGAAGGCTCATGGGTTTTATTACCATGAAAGTCTTAAACACAAGTGAAATGTAATGCTGATAGTTCTTTCAATGAATCGAGTTCTTTCTACTTCCCATCTCTTTAAAGTCACTTACCTTTCATTATATTATGATAAAAATTACAGTAGAAATCATTGTTTGGCATCGACGACGTATTACTATAGATAGCAAGATGATGGTCTGTTAAGATTAAATGATTTGCTTAAATGACAAGAATAAGGAAAAGTACAAAAATTTCCATTCCAAATCAGATGATCATTCTACTACATGACATTTGAATTTTGAAAAACATGGATTAAATAATTTATCTAAACTAGGTTCAAATTTAGCCTCACGAATAAAGTAACCAGCCCAGTAGCTGGACACAGAAATAAAAGATTTCCAATTTGTCTTCCCCAGTCTATTGCATCCCCCGATTCAGGCCTCTCATTACCTTCACTCGCTGAAACTGTCTTGAGTCATCAATGACTTCCATGATCTTCCTTGGAATACATTCCTGGTTTGTCTTCTAGTAGGACAGATTCTGCTGTCTCTCTGACTTCAGATTCTCTGACTGCCTTGTTGGTTAATCCTCATTTCTCTGATTAAACCTCCCCATGTCTTGGGGCTAAGTCCCGAGACCTCCTCTCTTCTCCATGTAGAGTTGGTCTCTTGGTGGTCTCGTCTAGTCTAAATTCCATCTTCATGTATGCTTTTGGATCTGGACTTTGTCTCACTCATACTTATCCCCTTGAACTCTGCCTCATATATTCAGCTGCCTTCTTCCATCTCCACTTAGTTATAAAAGGAATCTCAAGCTGAAACATTTAAAAAGAACCTCATCCTCCAGCTTTTCTGAAACTCAGCTCTCTCTCATTCTTTACCTCAGAAGATGGTCCTACCATTTACTCAAGCCAGGTCTTCAGAACCTGTTTCATCTTCTGTTTTCTCCTCGTACCCCTCATCAAATCTCCTTGGTTTCCTCATCAAAGTATAGACCAACTCCTAGTATTCTCAAAACTTCCATAGCTACCAACTTCACCCAAGGACATCAACAGTCTTCTGTCTATTCTCCCTGGTTCTACTTGCTTAGCATTAGATTGCTGCCTAACAACAGAGTCATGATGCAGACATATATGTCAGATCAGGTCTCTGGTTTAAAACTCTAAAATGTCCTCCATATCACTCATTGTAGAAGCCAACAACACAGGGGGCTATGCATTCTTTCCTAAACTGGTCCCATCCTATTCTGGCCTAGCCTTACAACTTCTCTTTATCACTCTGTGTGTTCCAGATACTCTGGTATTTTCCACTCTTGAACAGGTCAAGATGCTCTTTCCATGAGGACTTTTCACTAATTGTTCATCTTCCTATAAAAGTGTTTCCCAGACATGCTCAGTGCTCCCTCCTTCAAAACTTTGTTCAAATGAATCTTCTTTTGGGAGGTCTTCAATACCATATTTAAAATTCTAATATTCTTTGTCCACTTCAAATGCCACATGCCCTTTCCCTACTTTTGTTTTCTCCACAGCAATTATCACCATCGAATGTGTCATGTGTATTTTAATTATTTCTTTTATGGCCAGTAGTCCCCTTTCTCAAATATAATTTAAATTCTGTTACTGTGACTGCAAGAGTCCTTTTTTGCTATTTTATTTTCTTTTAGTTCCCTGTGTCTAAAGCCTTGTCTGAAACATAAGTGGGTAAGTGAATAGGACCAGTATGAGATAGTCTAGAAAGAAAGTAATTGTCAAAGAGAAGGAAGTTTTCCAGTTCATTAAAATACACAAACAACTCTCACTCCCTTTGTCTCTGGGACCTGTTTCATAGAACAACTCTCACTCCCTTTGTCTCTGGGACCTGTTTCATAGTAAAAAGGGGAAGTCAGACACTTAGTGACAAAAGAACTCAAGAGGGACCATCAGCTCTCTTTAAAGTTGTGTTCTGAGAAAGACAGGAATAAATTGTGAGTACTATTTTTAAAAAACACAGAAAAATTAACACATATTCCAATAATTTGATAATATACTGATGAAGATATGGAGAAACTGGAACTCTCATGCACTGCTGGTGGGAATATAAAAGGGCATAACTGCTTTAAACAATAGTCTGGCCATCCCTCCAACAATAAAACATATAATTATCATAACCTAGTAATTGTACTTTGAAATATACACCCAGGGGAAATGAACACTACTGCACACAGAATCTTAGACATGAATATTCATAACAGGATTATTCAGAAAAGGTGGGAAAAATCAGCCAGGTGTATTGGCACATGCTTTTAATCCCAGCACTTGGGAGGCAAAGGCAGGTGGATCTTTGTGAGTTCAAGGCCAGTCTGGTCTACATAGCAAGTTCCAGGACAGCTGGGGCTACAAGGAGACCCTGCCTCAAAAAGACAAAAAAAAGGGGGGGGGGATCTAAACTCCATGATGATTAAACAAAGTATGGTATATTATACAATGGAATGTTATTTGATCATAAAGAGAAAATGAAAGCCAGGCATGGCGGTGCACGCCTTTAATCCCAGCACTTGGGAGGCAGAGGCAGGAGGATCTTTGTGAGTTTGAGGCTAGCTTGGTCTACACAGCAAGTTCTAGGCCAGCTGGGGCTACAGGTAGACCCTGTCTAAAAACAACAACAAGAACAAAAAAATGAGCTTTGAGAATATCATGTTAACATAAAAGGGTCAGTTCTCAGAAGACCACACATGATTACATAATTCTACTCCTATGAAAGACCAGAACAGGAAAATCTAGAGTCAGAAAAGTGACTAGTAATTGCATAGGAGTGAGTGGCATACTTTAATCAGTGAATAGGGCACTGATAATGAAATAGTACAGGATTTCTTTATGAGGTGAGGAAAATGTTTTAAAATTGACCATGATGATGGCTTCAACTGTCTGTGAATATAAAAGAAATCATTAAATTGCACATTGTAAGTAGATGAATTGTATGGGAGGGGAAGCACATCTCAATAAAGCTATTATAAATTAATTCAGTAGCCAGGCATGGTCACACATTTCTATAAGCCCAGTACTTCAGAAGCAGAAGCAGAAGGATCACCCATGAGTTCAAGACCAGCCTGGTCGACATGGTGAATTCCAGGCCAGCTAGGGCTATATAGCAAGACCTTGTCTCAAATAACTGAAAAAATAAAAATTAAAAAATTAACTCAGTAAATGTGACTTTGGAAGTGAAAACCCACCTTCTCCTTAACTAATCAGCATCACAAGTCTGGCTTTCATGCCATGAAACTCCATCTATTCCATGTGCAGCTGGTGTCTCCTGTTCCCTACCACTCAATGAACATCTTCTGGATGGTTCTATGTGTAACATATTCTATCTCCTTGATATCTATGTTTTGCATGAATTTTAAAATAACCCCCACCTATAAGCACATACTTTCCCTCTCAACTATAATGCAGAGTTACAGATCATCCCCAAAGCCCTGAAGACTTTTTTCAATAGCCTTAGATTATGTCCCAGAACTCATCCATTATTTCATCTAGCTAAATGTGATGGGAGATGTCAACAGACAGAGCACTTAGCCCATTAATAAAATTACGTTCAAGTCTATACATCATTTCTTTCCTTATCAATTGTTTCATTTAATCATTCAAATTTATATTAGGAACTACAAAAAACATCCATATGTACAACCAAGAATTGTAAAATGACACAATTAGAAGTATCATTAGACATGTTCAGATCAGGTTCCCTCACTTTATAATTTGAAGAAACAGATTTAAAAAGAAAACCTGACTTTTCTTTAATGTCAAGAAACAGTCAGTCCACACTCAAGGTTTCTCTTGTCATTCCAACCTGATAACTGTAAGATAAACAAAAATTCTCAATGAGTATACACACACACACACACACACATACACACACAGAGAGAGAGAGAGAGAGAGAGAGAGAGAGAGAGAGAGATGCAGAGAAAATCACACAAAGATAATACAATGTTTTAACTTCTATTTCTTTATCTACAAAAATATTTTAAATAGTCTTAGATAATATAAACCCTTGGCCACTCTTCTTTTAATCATAATGGAAATATAATCAATACATATGTTGAGTTACATGCACGATTTTATGAAACAAGTTTAAATTACTAATGGTTTTCTCACATAATTAATTCATAAAAGCGCTAGCTTTAGTAGTCATCTGAAATTAAAATGGCAAGTCTCCCCCCCACTTTGAATCATGAGGTTTTTTTTGTCATTGAAGAACATGAAAATCTCAGAAAGTTTTAGTTCCCAATGGCATCTTTTTAAATAGCTGAAATCTACCACATTTGATAACTAACAATAATGAGGACTCGTATATTTTTGCCAAACGCACAAGAAAAACAACTGAGATTCTCAACATCACCCTCTCATTGTGAAAGATTTTGTGTGGGTGTCTAGGGAAAGAACTTCAACAGCAGGGAAAATATGGGCAAACAGTGAGGGAGGACTTTTAAGAAACCACTGCTTTATTCCTTCCACTGGGCAGCAACTTGTACTAATGAAACTCAGGTGGATACTAGACAGCAAGCCCCAGGGTTTCCCTGGTAATGCTACCCTCAGCCCTGACAATGGAGGCTCCTATGAGCCTCCCAGAGAGGTGCTGCTTAAAAGAGAAACTGAAAAGAGTAAATAGGATCATATTACAGTGTAGCAGCTGAAACCCATAGCTCTAGGGCACAATATAAAGTGATTTTTCTTAAACTACCTTTCAGGAGCACAGATATACCAAATAACATGCATTTCTACCACATGAGACATGGGCATAATGTTTATACACAAGCGTGAACCTAAGGATAACTGGTTCAAAGATGAACAGATTCAGTTAAGAGATGACTGGCTTCTGTCTCTTTTTCAGCTCCACTAGTAGTTACTCCCTACAGGCGTGCTTGTGTGTCACTCAACAGGTCTGTTTCCCACTTAAGTGAGATTATCCTCAGACTTCACTTGCAACTTGAGGGTTGACTCTTAACCTTCAGTCCACTGCTGTTTAATACTATGTTCAAGCCTGCCTTCCCAATTAAAACTATTTAGCTTTAAAATGCAAGCCCGTTCACCCTGGGTTTGATGTTGCTGCTGAAGGATTCTCGGTTCTGGACCTCAGAAGACCACATGTCCAGGTTTGGGCACCACTGTTCAAGCTCACTAAACGATCTACTCTATGGCTAAGTCTTAAGAAGGTATCAAGAGCTAACCCAGACCAGCAAACAATACTGTTAAGACAGTATTCAGTTGCACATTTTTTTAAATGCTTTTGAAACATTCTGACAATAAAAGTTTCATAGCAAAAAAAGTAAGATTATCATGAATTACAACAAATACAAAGATTAAGTATTCCCTTACCTGGATCATGGAAGGGCACCAAAGCAAAGTTGTGAAGAGGTCTCTTGGGTCTTTTCAAAGACGTCTCCAAAATTTTGGAAGCTCCTTCAATAACCTGAACTAAATCATCATACATGGAACCAGTCACATCAAACACAAAAGCTAACGTGGACGCCCCCTCAGGAATCGCCTCAGCCCTGCTCTCGGACTGGGGGCTCCCATCTCCAGCTAGGGCAGAGTGCAGAAGAGCCCACAGTAATACGGAGTGGATCACTTCCCAGGAAATCATTTTTCTGTCTTTCTTTCTTGCTTGCTGCTTTTCTTTTTCTCCTGTGCTTGCTCCTCCTCAACAGGCAGAGGATGTCCACACCCACACCGGGTGCCTCATGAGCCTCCAGCAGTCTCTGGAATAGTAAAAGTTTGGAGCTCAGAGTGAGTAGGGACCAGCCTGGAGCCGGGCTCCCTCCCGGGGTTGGGCTGGGCAGCGCAGGGATGCGGCGCCTTTTGTCCAGATGCAGCTGGGTCTCGGGCTCTAGGCGGCCGCGTGCGGGGCGCGGGGAGTGGCAGGGCGCGCGGGGTCCGTGCCCCAGGGGGCAGCTGTGAGCCTGCGCCGCCCGCTGCTCTGCGCTCCAGCCGCTGCTCACAGCGGGGCCAGCTACTGAGCTCCCAACTTTCCGCTGCTCGCCTGCAAGGAGGCGAAGCCCGGCTCGACCTCGCCTCCTGATTGGCCAGCAGCCGTCCCTCCTCTGTCGCGGAACTCCCACCCTGAGGGTGACTTTCCCCTCCGCGGGTTCCAGGGTCGCTCCTCACCCTAGAAGCTCTCGCAGTGTCACCTCCAGCGCTCCCACCCTGGTGGTCCCCAACCTCCAAGACCCCGGGTAAACAATCAAGACTGTATGGCTAAGTCCCAAAGCCAGGGACATTGCATTAGCTAACACAAAGGGCATATTTTTTCTAACGTGTGCAGCGCTGCTTCAGACATTTCTTTTATAATTGTCCCCAGAAGCCAAGGCGCCGCAGCTCAGCCTCTGGTCCTTCAGCCCCACCAGGAGTGGGAGCGGGAAAGTTCTCTAGGTCCCCGCGGCGCCGCTGCTTCAGGATGGCTCTTTGATCTCCTTGGGGACTGGAGCTGCGGGGGAAGAGAGGGAGGGGCCTACTGGAGGGGCAAAAAGCCGGAGGAAAAGGATGGGAGATGGGAGGAAAGTGAGAGGCTGCAAGAGCCAGGATGCCACTAGCTCTGGTGAGGGTCTAAAAAGAAAGAAAAAGCTGGGTGTCAACAAAGCATGGGGCCCAATAGGAAGAACTCGGTATTGGAAGGAGGGTGCAGAAAGGATGAAACATGTGGAATTCGTATTAAAGAGAAACCTGGGGGAGCTGTAACTTCATTATCAAGATTCGCTTTGCTGATCACTTTGAATTCTGTACAAAGCATGATGAGGCCGAATTAATATTCCCACTTCACATTTCCTCTCGTACAACCATGTGTATGTCAGATGTCAGACAAAGGTCCCCTCAGACAATATTCCCCTGGATGACATTTTCTTGCCAATATGTAAGGAAGCCTTACCATGAAAAACATTACAATGTGCTGCCGAGTCATAACTATTGCATGCATTATAGTCCTAATAACAGATTTAAGAGGGTAAGCAAAGCGTCAGCCATAACCTAATCATACTTTGCTTCACTTTCATAAGCATATTTTTTTTCCTGGAAAAAGTTATTATTTGAATGCATTCAAAGACTGGCAAAGAGGCCATCTTATCCCGTGTTCCAGTGATTATGAGACCACCCATCCAACAGGAATGCAGACTGAGGAAGAACCAGTCCCCACCCACCTTTTATACTCTGCAACTGTCCTCTCTCTCAGACTCAGCAGCTGGGGGACTTGAGTTTATGATGCCTGTAAGTCATGTCACTGAAAGGAAGCACACAGGCCATTTGGCTGAGTGGGAATGTAAGGAGAGAGAGAACAACTTCCTTTCCAAGTAGTATTTAGAGAATGTTGAATGCTATTTGAGTAGTTCATTCCTTTGTTTATTTAAAAAGGATTTCATTCTAAGTCATAGAGACCTGAGTTATTCCAGGTGTTCAAAGGATGTGAGAGAGTCTAGCAATTAGGAGCTCTGTATTAGGTGGACAGCATGGGTTCTGAGTCCTTTCTGAAAGTAACTGTGACCTTCAGCAAGCTCTTTCCTGTCTTCTTTTATTCACTTGTAAATGGAAATGATGACAGCACTTACCTAATAAGGATTAAATGATCTATAAAAAGTGCTGTTGGGTGAACTGAGTGTTCAATAAATTGTCAATTAGATTAACTTCTCTCATGATGCTCAAATTCTCTGTCTTTGCTGATTTCTGCCCAGATGTGTTCAGTTATTGAGAATAATATTGAAATATCTGACTACAACTGTGAAATTGTCTGCCTCCTTGGAGGTCCATAAATTTTAGCTTTGTGAATTTTGAAGCTCTGTAACCAGATCCAGTTGGTATTATGCCCTCTTGACTAATCAACATACCTTATTGTTCTGAAGTTGCCTTGGTTATCACCCTTATTCTTTGTTCTGAAATGCATCTTCTATCTTCCCCTTGACTAGTTTTGGCACAGTACATGGGTTTCTATCCTTTCCCTTTTAACGTATTTGTGTCATTATATGTAAAAATGTATTTCTTGTAGTCATTGTACAATTGAGTATTTTTATACATCTGATCCAATAATCTCTTCCTTTTTATAAGTGTGTTTAGACATTTACATTCAGTGTGATTAAGAGTATGTTTGAATTAAATCCATCACCTTTCTATCTGTCCTCTCTGCTCTTTTTCCTACTTTTATGATTTATTTTGGATTGACTGATGGTTTTTATTGTCTCAGCATTTCTAGAGTACTATTACTTCTTTTGTTAGTGGTTGCCTCAGGTTTATTCATGTATATCTTTAATTCACCAGTTTCCTTTCAGGTACTATAATACATGACTTCATATAAAAGAACCCCAGACTCAAGCTGGGCAAGTAGCTCAGTACTAGAGTGCTTGCCTTGCATGTAGGAGGCTCTGGATTTGATCCCAAGCACTTAAAAAAATAAATGACTTCAAATTGTAGACTTCCAATTCTCTTCTCCTGAATTATTTTGCTATTATTGCTGTCTATTTTCTTTGTAATAGTGCTTCTTAATCTGCACACAATCTTCTGTAGGGAAGTTCTGCTAGAAATGAACTGCTTCGCTTTGTACATTTAAAAAAGTCCTCATTTTACCTTTATCTCGCGGTTGCTAGGGTAGGAACTTTGAGTGGCAGTGTTCCACTCCACTGGAGTGCGCTCCTCCAGTGCTTTCACCATCTTCTTGCTCACATTATTTCTGGTGAGAAACCTGCATCATTTTTATATGTGCTCTTCTACATGAACCATGCCCTTTTTCCCTTGATGATTTTAAGACTTTTCTTCTTCTTTTTTTAATTGAGTGTATTGCCTGCATGTGTATAAGCGCACCTGTGTCATGCAGTGCCTGCAGAGGTCAGAAGAGGGCATTGGAGTCCCTGGGACTTGAGTTATAACTGATTATTAGCTGCCATGTGGGTGCTGGGAATCAAACTCAGGTCCTCTGCAAGAGCAGTCAGTGCTCTTAACTACCGAGTCATCTCTCCAGCCCTAAAGTTGGGCATTTTGGCACAGTTTTTTCCTCCTTCTTTGTCTCCTACTACACCTTCCTTTGGGAACCTCAAGTCAATATGTATGGGAGACACTTGAAGTCATTCCACAGCTCACTGATATGTCACTCATTTCCTTAATTATTATTTTCTTCCTCATTGTTTCATGTTTTATAGTTTCATTTCATTCTTCGGGTTCTTTTCGTTCTTTCTTTTCTACTGTCTAATCCACCAGTGGTCCCCTCTCATATATTTTTCATCTCAAACCTTGCAGTTTTCATTTCCACAAGTTCAATTTGAATTATATTACATGCAATAGATACATAAATTCAAATTCCAAGTTCTTTCTTGGTACTGAGTTGCTTATGCTAAGGATTCATAATCTTGGAATATCAGACAATGTGAATTTTACTCTGCTGGGTACTATATATCTTTGTATTCTTGTTAATATTCTTGAACTTTGTCCTAGAACAGAGTTAAGATTTTTGGAAGCAGTTCAATCTTTGGAGGTTTACTCATAATTTTTTTTAGGTAAAACCGAAACTGTTTTCAGTCTAGAGCTAATTATTCCCCATTATTGAGAAAAGATCTATTTGTGTACTTTGCCCAATATTCTGTGAATGATGAGTTTTCTGGTTGAAAACACGGTTGAAAGGAGCTGGCAGTGTAGTCTCATCTCTGGGTACCATCACCTTATATCTCCTTAAGTGGTTCTTTCCTGAGCTTTGGGTGTTTTCCTAGCATGAATATGCTCATCAGTACTCAGCTGACTAACCAAAGAGGCTCTCTTCAGATCTCTGAAGTTTTGTATCTACATGGGCCTTTCTGGTACTATCTCCTATGAATTCTAAGTCCCCTTTAACTTTCAGCTCTATTAACTCAGCTCAAGTATCTGGTAGCCTTCACCAGGATTCTGCCTTCACTCACTTTTAGAGACCTGGAAACTCTTTCAAGGTGGCAAACTAGGAAAATTATAGGATTCTCCTTTTTCTATCCCTCTGGAATCATTTTCCTCTTCTTCCTGAGAATACAGTGAAACAATGCTTATAATGCATTTAGCCCAGTGCCTAGCAATGCAATCAGCAAAGTTAAATAGTATTACCATTATATTTATTTTAGAATATAGGAAAGTTTAAACATATATATATATATATATATATTTGTCTTAAGAATACAAAGTATAGAAAGCAACAGACAACCAAAGGGGTTGTTTGTTTGGCCTATTTCTTTGTTTCTATGTCTTTAGTAACCGCTGTAGTGAATGTCTCCCAAAGATTTGGTCCCCACCTGTGGGACTACTTGGTAGTAGGGACCATTCAGGAGGTAGAGCCTAATGAAAGAAAGTTAGGTCACTAGATTTGCCCTCAAAGGAGCTGTGAAGACCTCCACCCCTTCCTGTACATCTTACTTCTCCACTGCTGTAAGATGAGCAGCGCCCTCTGCCCTGCACTCTCTACCATGATTTTGGAAGGCCTAGAAAACACTACAGACCATCTAAAACCCAAAACACTCTGATCCAAAATAGATCTTTCTTTCTCTTAAGTTTACTATCTCATGTATTTTGATAAAATTATTGAAAGCTGATTAACACAGTAGGTACCCTACCATCCTGAAACAACTAAATGGTAACACTTAAGAGTATGTTGAATGTCCACATTAGAAAAGAGAGTAACAACAAAAAAGGAACATTGAGTACTTAAAAGGCATTTTTCTTACATATTCATGTATAGAAATTTATATGTGCCTTCTACAATCTCAATTATGTGTCTCCAGTTTAGCATCCTCTACTTGAGGATCCATGCCTTGGGATAAGAGCAGAGACCATGTAAGCTCTCGCATCCCTTTCAATAAAGTCTAATTTCTATTGAAATGCAGACCTCCAGAGGCAAGCTATCCCACTAGACAGAGATTATAATATTTATTCCTTAGAGTAAATGAATCCCTATAAGCATATTCTGGGAGCAGTCAGCTGAGAAAACTAAGTCGGGAGAAAGTGACAGAAAAGGAGCATAGCCCAGGATGAAGGGAGGGAGGACAGGGCAAAAAATTGAACAGTGATGTTCAGATCAGATATTTCTCAGAAATAATGCACCCTGGCCTTTGTGCTACCTGTATTATTAAAAAGTGTGTGTGTGTGTGTGTGTGTGTGTGTGTGTGTGTGTGTGTGCAGGTGAAGGGAGCACCGGCCTGTGAAGCTAATCATACCTCAGCCTTCAATTGTTTCAGTTCAGTCGTCGGCAAGCAGAATACACCAAAGAATTTCTACAGCTACTTCAGCTATAACATTCTCTGAGAGTCTTCCCAAAGTTCCGCAGATGAAGGCCTGGGTCATGGTAACTGAGAGAAATGGGAGAATGAAGCAAGGAAGAAGGGAGAGCCCAGAGAAGAATGTTTTAGGAAGTTGACCATTGCTATAGTCAAGTAGTCATTCAGTCCCACAAGCTGTCAAATATTAAAAGCTGCTCTTGAAAGAGAGAGTGTTGGGGGGGGGTACAAAAAGGAAATGCCTACCTGTTGGGACACATTTGCCACCTGTGATGGTCAAAGTCCTACCCCATGGGACAGAAATGATTGCACACTTTGGGGTCTCACATACATTAGTGCTGATCTCATTTGCATGGCATCCTGCATAAGACATCAACAGACAAGCCCAGGACAAATACAACAAACACATGGGCAAGCCTTGAGGTAAGGTGCTGTCACAATATACCCACATGAAGTTGGTCAGACCCTGGGTGGAACTCTGCTGATTCCAATGAAGACATAGATATGAATTCGTGAATAAGAGGTAGCCAATTGGGTATTATCCAATAGTATCCCTTATTTGACAGATCACAGTTAAGAGCCTAAGCCTAGCTCAGCTATCTCTGACCTTCAAACCCTATTTAGTTATTCACTTGTTGGGAAACTTATTAAAAGTTGAATGTCATGGTTCACACTCAGGAGGCTGAGATAGAATCATTGCAGTGAATTCAAGGTCAACCTCCACCACATAGTGAATTGTAGGTCAGCCTGGGCTACATAATGGAGCCCTATCAAAAAAGAAAGAAAAAAAAAGAAAAAGAGAAAGAAAGGAAAAGAAAGAAAAGGGAAGGGAAGGGAAGGGAAGGGAAGGGAAGGGAAAGGAAGAAGGGAAGGAAGGAGGAAGGGAGGGAGGGAGGGAAGGAGGGAAGGAAAGAGAGAGAGAGAGAAAGGAAGGAAGGAAGGAAGGAAGGAAGGAAGGAAGGAAGGAAACATATTGGATGCTTATTATTTGCACACAAATTATGGAAAGTACTAGAGAAAGAATATTTCATTTCCTGTTCCCAAAGAACTTAACAGTCTACTATAGCAGATAAAACAATGTAAGAATGCTTTGAAAGATGAAGTCTAATATTATAAGACAGAGAATAGAACAGGTACTATTTCAGGAAAAACAGATCAGAAAAGCAGCCCCGTAAAAGATGAAAGGCATGTAAAGTAATATAGAAATTTACCAGCCATAGTTGGGGTCCTGAGTCAGGGAGCAGAGACATGACCTATCCACAGGACTGCAAGTTTGGTCAGAATGTGGAGTGATAGCAACAGGAATCCCAGAATACACCATCAGTTGCAAGGCTTGGATTACATCTTGAAGGCACATAAGACGCTTAAGACTTTAAGCTAAATGACAAAAATATTTAGTCAGACTTTAGCAAATCACTTAAACAATGTATGAAAGATGGAATAAGGGACATGAGTTACAGCAAAGGATAAGAATAAATTGTAATAGCGATGTTAGCAACATCCTTCATCTTAGGAAATGGACTTGCAAAGTTTAAATATCTCACTTAAGGTCAATGCCAGAGGGCAGCAGAGCCTGTACTTGAGCTCAAGTCCCCTAACACCAGAGTCTGTGCTCTTCACTGCTTTCCAGTGCCCTCCAGTGTAACTTATGAGGACATGAATGGTCATGTACAATGCAAGGAGACAGTCTGAATACAATACCAAGATTATTTGGTAGCTTTCTGTTGCTTTATATGAAAATAATTATAAAAGGAATTCTAAATAAATAGAACTCACAAACACTCATGAAATCTCTAGGGGCAGAGAAAGAGACAAATGAAAAAAGTAAAAGAATTCTTTGTTTCCCTGACCTTGATCTATTTTAGATGCAGTGAAAGGTCCTGGGACCAAGGACTGAAGTGGAGATGACAGTTACCTCTCTGGAGGTTACAAACATTATAGTAGACTTTGTAGACACATGTAGCAGATGGTTGCCAGTTTCTTGCTAACAGTCACCAGATTAGTCTCCAAAGTCTTTACCTAGCTTCTCATTAGTAATGTTCCACTTGTAGGAGAAGGGAGTAAGGTATTAGAGAAAGTATCTTTTCCTTAAGTAGCCCAGTACACTTATAGCAGTCAATAAAAAAATCTCCAAGTCTGTTTTAACCCATGAACTACTTGAACGTCTGTGCCCTGCAGCAGGTAAGACTGTTGGTTAAGTATTTGAAGTGATCACCTAATTGGAAGCATTCATCTCACTGGGCCTGATAAAACCTAGCTCAGAAGTACACTGACTTAATTAAAACTGTGACTGATTCTACAACATGCCATAAACTGCCTTTTGCAGAGCTCTAAATGCTTCCTGTTATCCTCAGTGATCCTTCCCAAAATGTGCTTCTCTATCGAAAGAAGCCCAGGATTAGTTTATGTTTACTTTAGCATATTTCTACAGGGCAAGTAACTTGCTATTACCATTGAATTAAGTGTAAAGTACTTTTGCATCAGCTACAGTGATTATAATTGGCACTGCTGTTACATGTACACACAAAAAAATTAAACAGATTTATTCTTCTCTTGCCTCCCTTAGGAAGGCAATAAAAGGACAGAAAGCCATCATGTTGTAACTGGAAAATTAATCACATCAAATATTCTCTATACTAATCAAGTTATAAGTTTGGAATAGGCTTATATAAAACAGATGTTTACATTCTTGCTCTCCTTGGGTACTAATGTCGAGAGGAAAGCACAGAATAGCTATGTCATGGCATACTTTGGGGAATGTAACACTTTGCTTTTACTTTTTTAAATGAAGCCACAAAGTCTGTGGTCAGGGAGAGGGGACAGGCCAAAGGGGGAAAACACTATGGAATCTAATCTTCCAGTCCTTATATGGGCAAAATTCCTTTCTTCTGTAATGGAACAGGAAGCATGCTGCCTAAAGGATAGAAACATGCTCAGGGTAGGGGGGAGCAAGTGTCTGACAACTTCTCCCCAAGCTCACTGCTACCCTGATTCTCCAGCACTTGTGAAGAGTCACAAGTTTGGGTTTCAACTGTGGCCTTCTCTGTGAAGACCTCAGCTCGCCACTTCCCTCCACCTTGAAATAAAGCTCGAGAGTCTGTTCGCATGCTGCTTCTGGAAGAATCCTATAAAGCCTAACTGAATATTCCTTACTAGAAAGAAAGTCTTGAACCAAGAATGCTTCCACTTTGCCCTTTCAGGGGGAAAAAATGGTAGAAATTAAAATTTATTCTTAATGACCCCTCTCAACTTCTCCTCCCTCACATGCAGCTACTGATTCAAGGACCAGGCCACTGTCCCATCCAGTCTTTCCCATTCCTTTATCTAAATTTGAAAGTTAGAAGGGATTTTAGGGCCACTTTTCTATTCCAGGCTTGCAATAGTTTGGATTTAATATGGCCCATATGTTAAAAACTGGTCACCAGCCTGCCATGGTATAATGCTTTATAAGAGGTGAAGCCTTGTAGAAAGAAGTTATAGCATTCTGAGCAGGCCAGTAAGGCCATTAAAGGGAATATTGGGAGGCTGGCCACTCCCTTCTCTCACTTTATGCCTTCTGGCAGCCCTGAGGTAAGCAGCCTTCTCCTCCAGGTGCTCTCACAGTGAGCTGTGAGCTATGGTACCACAACAGGCTCAAAGTAGCAGAGCCAAGCAACAGACGGCAACCCCTGAAACCAGCATCTAGGATTAATCTTTCCTCTTTAAACATTAGTTATTGCAGACCTTTTATCAAAGCAATAGCAACCTAACACAATGACCTTCATTAAACAGAAAACAGGTACAGAGAGCGGTTTGTCTAAGATCAAACAAACCCTTGAGATGGTACTGAAAGTATAGTATTGGCTTGTACCTTCCATTCTTCCACCGCCAGATGTACTACCTAATCCTCAAGTTCCAACTATGTCTCAGGCACTATTTTAGAGCTTTATAGGTCTTGACAGAGTTGACCAGCACTAACCTCTGTTCCAAAACTATGAGGTAGTCAGTGTAAAGAACTATGTAAGAAGCCAGGTGTGGTGGCACACGCCTGTAATCCCAACACTCGGGGGCGGGGCGCAGATATCTATGAGATGGAGGCCAGCCTGGTCTGCAGAGTGACTTCACCTGCTGTGACTACAGGGAGACCCTGTCTCAAAAAAAAAAGAAATCTGTATAAGAAAAACTAAAAACTGAAATTCACCACAAAAGTTAGGTTACGTGGCTATGTGTCCAGGTTATATACACAGTTTTCTTTCCACTATTAGCCTCCTGCCTCTGGTCAGATCCTCCCTATCATGTTGTAATGAAATTTAAATTGTTAGACGTGACACTTAGAAATATACAATCATTTTACTTGATGCCACAAAGTTCCATAATTAGTGTGATCCATGTACTATGGTAATGTTTTCAGGAGAAAGAGATACTCCAGTTATGATTTCCTTTGCTTTGTGAATTAGCCATGAAATATTCTATGGCCTTGAATTAGCTTTTTTCCTTCTCTTGAGCATTTTTCTGAACTTTCGTATTAATTTTGTATTTGTTCCTTGATACCTTGAATTCCTTAAAAATAAGAGCTGTATGTTATTCACTGTAATAGGAATTCAATAACATTTCTTTAAAGAATTGTTAACTTCATTATGATTCATAATAATGACAGTAAATAGAAACTGGGCATGGTGCCACATACTTTTAATCCCAGAACTCAGGAGGCAGAGGCAGACAGAGCCAGTGACAATGATGATGATGATAATGATGATGATGATGATGATGATAATGACAATAACTGTCATCAGAGGACTTTAAACATATTCTTAGACTTAAATATAATCATGAACATGAACACACCTAATATTTGCAACCTTGTAAGATAAGTATTTCTACAACCAATTCAAAAATGAACAAACTATACTTAGAATGACAGGCCATTTGCCCAAGACCACATCAGTGCTATGTGAACAGCCAAGAACAAAACTGCAAATCTTTAGGGACTCTTCCCAGAACAATGTACTGCCACCATGTAAAATAACTTTATAATTACCCTGCACATGACATTCATATAAAGCCAATATAGCAAGCTAATTGTAGAAAAAAACCTTAAGTCATCTTGCTTAGGCGAAACATCATTACTTGCCTCCAAGTAGGTAATCAGTATACTATAGACATGGAGATAATTTAGCAGAATTTTCTAAAAATCAAATGACAGCTCTTTGAGAAAGATAAAGGGATAGTATGAAGATATAAGTATCTGGCCACTTGTCTGTTAGAAGTAAATCTCCACTAGACCCTGAGACCAGCTTCTGTTAATCACGTGGGCTATTTTTAAAATGGCGGAACAATAATAAAATGTGAATTTCTTGATGTGCCTTGAGAGATATGAAAAGCTACTAGAGTCCAGTACAGGAGGTAGATATAATCCATTTCCCATTTTCACTATTATTTAACTATCTTTTTAACAAGAATGAGACCTGCTTTCTTCTCCTTTCGTCTTTTGCAGACCTACCTCTGTATCTTCAAAATAATGTTTTTCCTAAGCTAAAGATTTAATTATGTTCTCAAAACTCTCAGAACAGGAGCAGGAAAAGAGCTTTGAAAATCAGAAAAAAATGCCTACTATTCTAGACAGCTGGGAATCTAGCCTAATTTAAAAGAACAGAGGAAACCCTAACTTCTTATCTTACATTCCAACATTCAGTAACTCGCTTTATCAGAACAGCTTTCCTTCTATTTCTTCTAATGTAATTTAAGTCTCTTTCTTCTTGCTCTGTTTCCAGAAAAACCACAGCTGTGTACAGCCTTCCACTATTTTTCCCATACTAATTAATAAGAGAAGAATTTGGCTCAGTAATAATAACCTGGACCCACTCCAACTACCTATACTTTTTTTGTAAAGAACTCAGTCCTATTTAAATCACATTAATCAAAAGACAGTGAATAACTCCAGGTGTCTTTGAATAAATAAGAGACTGTATCATGCAAACCACTCTTTCTTTCTTTTCCCTTTCTTTTCAATCAACACTAGGTAAAAATCAAGAATTTTAAAGTAAACAACAGTCTGCAGAAGGCTAGAGAGAGCCTGTGGTGATGGGTTAGTGTTTGAGTCGTGGTTATGGACTTGGGCTTGACTTAGCACATATATTTAGATATAAAGTTTAGCATAGTCATATGTTTCCTTGCTCTGTAGGCTGAGAAGGCCCAGAAACAAGGGCTCCCCAACAGCAATGGGCATACATAAAGCCAAAATTTGGGGTTATTTTTTTAATTTAATTTTTTTTAGAATTTCACATATAATTACTGTATTTACATGATTTTCATCTTTCCTTCTCCCCTTTCCTACCCCTGCCATGTTCCCCACACACATTCCCTCTCAATATCCTGACCTGTTCTTCAATAATTATTATTGTTACATATATCCATACATATGTATGAATATATAAAAACAATCTTCTGAATCCATTTAGTAGTTCTGGTATATACGTGTGTTTGAGGCAGACTACTTGGGACTGGATAACCTACCAGGGAGCTCTTCCTTAGAGAGAGCTGATTCTCCCTCTCAGCAGTCTCCATCTAGAGATGGGACCTTGTAAAATTTTCCCAACTACACTGGCATGCCAACTGGTGTTGTCATCATGCAGGTCTTGTGTAAGCAACCATATTGTTGAGATTTCATGGATACAGCTTCCTTGTCGTGTCTAAAATACAATGTCTAGCAGCAAGCATCCTGGTCCTCTGGCTCTTAACAATTTTTCTTTTCCCTTTTCCATGGTGTTCCCTGAGCGTTAGGTATAGGGAGTTGTACTTTAGATGTATCAATTGAGGCTGGGCCCCAGTCTCTGCATTCTGACCACTTTTGAGTCTCTGCAGTCATCTCCAACTGAAGCTTCTTTCATGAGTGGTGAGAGTTACTGTGGGTTTAAGGATAAGGTTGTAGAATACCGTTAGAAGTTGCATTGGTTTAGGAAAATGGCAGTAGCCAGTTCTCCTCCAGTGCCTGTGACCTCCAGCCACAGGTAGTTGACTATGTTTACAGTACCAGGCATGAATTCCTTCCTATTGTGTGGGCCTTAAGTCCACTTAGACAGTTGTTGATTACTCCAAAGATAAAAGCACCACTATTGAACCATTGGGAATATCTTGATGAGCCAGTCCATGTTGTGGTTCTAGGATTTACAGCTGGGTAGGACTATTGATTGCTTTTCTCCTTGGAAGCCTGCAGAGCACCTTCTGATACTATAAGAACTAATCCTCAGGGAGGAAGCTTCCAGGTTTCCAGTCCTGTGTCCAAAGTGTGTGGTGTCTTCAACAGTAGGGTCTTACCTTCAAGTTCTGGGAAGCAACCAAGGGCAATGACAACAACCTAGGGTTTGGAGAGTCTCTTTGCTTACCCTGGCCAACAACTTGAAAGGAGGTTTTCCATGCCTAGTACTTGGGCTTTTGTTAGAGTCAAAAATTTTATTTCTGATAAAAGGGCACCAGGATATTTGGAGAAATGACTGATTTTAACACTGCAGCAGGAAATGTTCAACAAGAACTTGGAGCATCTTACAGGGTCAGAAATGTAGAAAATGCAGCAAACATTTAAAAAATATGTACAACAGTGGACTGTACCACAAAGGACACAGGTTAACAGCTGAAAGAAGTTCCAGTGATCAAAGATAGAACAATTTGAATACCAAAACATTAAAACAGCATTAAATTATGACTCAAATATGAAACAGATATACCGAATACACAAAGACATAAATAACCAATTGAAATAGAGTCAGGCATAGTGGCATATACCTGCAATCCCAGGACTCAGGAGGTAGAGGCAGAGAGATGAAGAGTTCAAGTCTAGCTTTGGCTTAAAAAAAAAAAAAGAGGTTGAGATCATCAGGGGGTTTAAAAACTAAATAACTAGCTAATTTAATGAATTAATTGTAAACAAAGCTCCCACATAGAAGGATTGCAAATATATTCTTACTCCAGAAGATGAAGGATAAATACCCACCCTTTAAGCATGGGCTACAAAGAGTGATTTCCTTTCAAAGAATAAGGTAAAGAAGGAGGAACCATGCTTTAGAGGAGAAATCTGGCAAAAACTACCTTTGACAGATGATGGAGCTTTGCATCCACCACCCATGCTGACAATGTGTACTTGGCATAGTTGAAGGAGAACCACATCTCTAGTTATCCTTCCAAGAATACTGCCAAGACTTCATGTCTTGTCTCTAGAAGAATAGTGTGTACTGTGGTGCTCTGGACCGAATACTGAACAGAAAAGACAAAAATCGTTTAAATACAAATAAAGCATGGAATTTGATTAATGATAATGCCATCAGTATTGGTTCCCTGGTTGTAACAAGTGCACCATATCAATTAAAGATGTTAACAGCATGGGAACCTAAGTTTAAGGTACCTAGGAGCTTGCTATCACCACAACTTCTCTATAAATCTATAATATATTTTATAGATATAAAATTTTCTAAAATATAAATCTAAAATTTTATATATAAAACTTATGCATGAAAGTAAAGAAACTGCAAAAAAACCCAAAATATTTGAATGAGGCATAAATATGAGAATATCCCTGAAATTCTTGTTCAGTTGTCACCCATACAATGAAGTAGATAGAATGATCCATCATAAATCATGAGTGTGCTTTATAGATAGAATGGCATTTTACACTTCGAAGATGAACATCTGAAAGAAATTCTGCTGTACCTAATGGAAATCAGACTGGAGATAGTGTACAGCGGGAACCCTGTGTGAACGCCCCAAACAGGAGCACTGCTGTTGCCCATCACCACACGACAAATGATGGCCAAGAAAACAAGGCTTTGACAGTATAGTGTCAGTTATCAAACACTGAGAGTGGGGAAAATTCAAGATTAAAAATGGTTACTATAATAAGTGAAAACTGTTTTACTCACCTAGAAGACATTATTAATGAGACTAACGTCATTAGCACGCAGATCCACTAGTTTGACTACATTTGTGATGAATTCTAGCCTAATATGCACTTCTTGCCCTGAGGCTATTTGTGAGTGAGTGTGGGACACACATGCACCTAGACCAGCATAAGCACAAACCTTCCTGGAAAAATCGCTTAAACAGAACAGCTTCTTGATGCAGATCAGGGGTGTTATTTTCTATGGAGCTTGTCCTGCATTTCCCCAGGCGTGGAAGCTAAGCAGGGGCAGAACAAGCTGTACCGTGTGTGGCCCTGGTGAGAGACCGTCACTGGCATTTGATGGGCTAATTGCAGCAAAATCTCACATGCAAGCTTAGCCCATTTGGAGAAGATATGTTGTTCTTAGAGTTAAAGCATCGCCACAAATTTCTTTCACTGAGATATAGTACACCAAAAAGGTCTCTTCCCACCATGCCCATGCTTTATGCCTTAAGGTTGGCTTTCTCAAAACAAATGCACAGTGAACTATTGGAGGTATTAAAATTCATTCAATCTTCCCTGAAGGACATTCCTGAATGTCAAAAATTGAGCTATGTGCTGAAACTGAGAGTATAAAATTAGAAACACATTTAACAGATGTTGAAAAATGTGGGCTTTATTCCAACTAATTTAAACTGCCAACACTGCTGCTATCAACCTATGTAGTAAAATCATGATATAACTACACACCAAAATTAACAAAATAAGATAAAAAATATTGAACTGGGGAGGTGTTTCAGTTGGAAAACTGCTTCTCTTGCAAGCATGAAAAACTGAATCCAATACCCAGATCTCAGATTAAATAAATAAAAAGCTGAGCTTAGTAGTATCTCAGCTCTAGATACTACTAAGATGGATCCCAAGTGGATCACTGGGACTCACAGCCCACTAGCCTTATCTACTTGGCAATTTCCACGTCAATGAAAGACCCTGTCTTCAAAAAAAGTGGATGGCACCTGAGGAATTACACTCAAAATTGTCCTCTGGTCTCCACCTTGCACACACACACACACACACACACACACACATATTGACTAACAATTTGCACTATATCTCTCCTCATCCAATTCTTTTAAATCACAATTTGAATTTTTCTGACTTTTGTTCTGTCAAGAGGCTCCTTTCGTGCAACCAACAATTGATAAATAATATTTTAATTTCACTTTTCAAAAGTTCAATCTCGCCAAACAGCTTTGCCAAGGCTAAGCCACAGAGCTCTCCAATGAAGTTAGGCAATGGCATGCATTGTCTCCTATGAATGTAAAGCTATGGAGATAAAACTGATTTATGATTGTCCTCAAGTTATCAGAAACACCAGAAAACGCTTCTAAAGCTCCTATGACAGTCATTCATAAAGCTGAGCACAGAAATAACTACATTCTAAATGAGAGACAAGTGTGAGAAGTTTTCTGCCTTCCTTTGGCCTCCTCCATAACTGCACACATTTAGTAAGTATGTGTTCACTCATAAACTACTTAGTGACTAGTCACTGAAAACCTCCTGTGCTAAGGTTCTCCAGCTGCATTGCAATCAGCTAATGTCTTAAATTTTCCTGACAATACAGATAAATAAGCTTGGCTGGGGAGATGGCTCAATCAGGAACATGTTCAGAATCCTAGTAGCCACATAAAAGCAAAATTGAGAGGTGTGTATCTACAATCCCAGTGCTGGGAAGGCAGAGACAGACAGATCCCTGATCCCTGGTTAGTCCATCTAGTTGAATCAATGAGCTTCAGGTTCAAGGAGAAACTCCTGTCTCAAAAAATAAGGTGGAAAGATCAAGGAAGACACCCAGCAGCCGACCCACGTGCTAATGGCATTAATCTCATTAGCCATCTCTTCTGAGTAAAGCATTTTCAGCTTATTATAGAAACATTTTTTAATTGTGAATTTTTCCCACTCAGTGTTTGAGCAACCTAACACTGTATTTTATAAGCCTTGTTTTCATGTATGCAAACCCCACATGCACACACACAAGGAACACATGCATATGCCACACACACACACACATACACTCACACATACAATAAATAAATGAATAAATAAATAAATTCAACTTGATTCTTATCAGAGATCCTGGAATTTTAGAAATCAATGCATATCTTATTTTCAGATCTACTAAGTTACTACTATTGTTTGCCTGCAACAAAAATACTTTAGAGTCCAACATTTCTACCTAACAGCTACTTTATACTTCATGGTTGTTAGAAGTATAAGGAAAGTGTGAAAACTAATACTGCCCTCTGCTGGCAGATTTCTACAGTAAGCCTTGTATTTGTTTTTCTTTGTACTTCTCAGTCTTTGTGAATACATTTTCACATTAAGAGGTTAGAGTAAGCGGTCCTCATCAGTTCCATAACAGTTTCACCTCCCTCTTCACCACTGGGGCATGTGATCTCATGGTAGTCACTCTTGCAGTATGGGGTTTGCTGGTGTCACTATCTCAGGATATTTGTGTAAAATCTCAAGTAGATGATCCTAGGTTAGAGGGTGAGAGGCTTCTTGAACTAAAACTTCCTTGCTAATGAAAAAGACTTAAATCATGCGTCAGTTCCCTAACAGTTTCACCTCCCTCTTCACCACTGGGGCATGTGATCTCACGGTAGTCACTCTTGCAGTATGGGGTTTGCTGGTGTCACTATCTCAGGATATTTGTGTAAAATCTCAAGTAGATGATCCTAGGTTAGAGGGTGAGAGGCTTCTTGAACTAAAACTTCCTTGCTAATGAAAAAGACTTAAATCATGCTTGGGAGTTGCCCCCGACATTTTACACTAAGCCTCTCTCTTCTGCTAGATGTGGATGAATAAAATCAGCTCCTGTCTAAGCCTCTTGAGAATGAGTGCTGTCTCCTCTCACATCAGTATTTCTAGTGCTTACTTAGCACTATGCCCTATATTCAATGGTTACTTAAGGAAGGCTTACGGAATGGTAAATAAATTGGTCCATTCCATTTACTATTTTAGTTATTTTAGATCTTTTTCTCAATAAAAATGCTTAGGTAGAGTAAGGAATGGTTTGTGGAGGAAGGCTGTATGCTTTTGAGCAGTATAGACCAGACTTAACCCTGGCTTTGACACCTAACTGTGAGGTGGGAGCACACCTAGGTTCCCAAGCTGCAGCTTCACCATCTATAAATAATAAACGTGCTTTCTTCTTGTTATTGTAGAGATTATTTTAAACGAAATGTATTCTTTGAAAAGCTCTTGAATTAAAGTGATCTCAGATCCATTTTGAGAAGTGAAGGAAAAGAATCTGTGGTTCTTACACATTTGTCACATGTTGCAAGCCTTTCTTTTCCCTGCTGGGAGTTAAGAACAGGTACCTAGGTACCATCGCCCCTATTTTGCCTCTAGAAAAGGGTTACTGAGGTCAAAGGAGGTCACTGCAAAAGGCAGTAGGGGAATTTATTTCACTGTCATTTTCTGATCGAATAAAAGTGGAGAATCACAAAACCTTCTGTTTGATTAATCATTTATAGATTTCGAAATGCTTCATCTGCATCTCACTTCAGTCTCACATCGGTCCCCATTTAAAGCTAAAGAAACTAATCAGGGTGGGAGGTAGACAGCTGCCAGATGCAGGAAATAAAACTAGAAGCCTTGTGTTCCCACTTGTCCAAAGGCTGTGTCTGTGCGCGTGGGGAGCTGCCACTCTGCTCTCACTAGCGCCCCCTGGGCTCCAAGTCAGGCACTGCATCCTGTGATCATGCTCTCTCTTCTGGCATTGAGGTCTACCCATCAAGAGAGACAACGAAGTCCTGAATCCTGGAGCTCCTTGTTTTGTTTTGTTTTGTTTTCTCAGCGACTCACAGCAAGCTATGTGGTGACTTGTTTGGAATTAGCAACTTTCCCAAAGTTTGTACAAGGCTTAGATGCCCTTGGTAGGTTTTTTTTTTTTTTTTAACAATTCTGGGGAAGTTCTCAGTTTATTTTCAATATTAAAGATGCTACAGCAAGTGTGAGTAGAATGGAAACGATGAAGCTCTTGTCTGTAGGGCTACAGAGGACGAGTCTCCATTACAAACATCTGTGTGTAACTTTTCTTCTGTGAGGCACTCACTGACGTTCTCACTGTGCTGCCAGTGCTAGTGGTGGCCAGCTGTTCCCATAGCATTTTAATTAAAGAAACTCCCATACCATCAAGAAACGTTCTGTGGAAAGATGTGTGCAACACCTGTCTGCTGCTGCTTCTGTGCCAGCTCCAGCTCCATGTCCTTCGCTTAGCAGATAATAACTCTTACACTTATCCCACATCCTTCCTAAAAAAAAATAACAATAATAATAATAATGTTGGATCCTGAAATTGTATGAAAAAAATGGGTATGCATGCTTTTCTGAATATACACTTTTAATGGATGCTCAAATGGATCCATTATTCACAACGGGTGTAAGGAAAATTTTCTATAGTAGACAGGAATTTCAAATTCATTTCCAATGCAAATAAAATAATTGCTTCTTAGTCAACAACAGGAGGCTTCAAGGGGTAAAATAAAGACTAAATTGAGCAGGGACAAAACCCAGGAAAGGAAAGTGAAGCACAAATAGGGTATCTGTAGATAGGTTATTTTATTTAAGACTATAAATCACTCTAAAAAAGTAGGTTATAAAACAAAAACTTCTTGCTATTATTTTGCCTAATTCATTTCACACACAACCAGAAGTCTATGACAGGATATGTAAAAGATGCTGCAAGGATGGCAAAGGTCATCATTAAAGTTCATAAGTTCATCTTGTTCTCAAAAACAAAGCAAATGCATAATTTTAATAAATAATTTATAAATTGATTATAACTTTCCTATCTTATCTGCTTTTCTCTGCTCATCTTAGCCAAGTAAAGCTATTGCCTGAGAGCCTTCTTTCCCATAGTATGGAAAAGATCATAGAAATTCTGAATTTGCTCTAACATGACCAACACCAAAATGTACCATTGTATTGACCCAAACCTCTAATGCTGTCCCACAAAATTGTCTTCAATCTCAGAATTTAATAAATCTCATTTAAGTTTCTACATATCTACTCCCTCTAATCATATACTTCATCACCTATAGGTTGATGTGTCTCTAAATTTTCAACTGTTGCTAATTTAATCACTAAATTCATATGTTGATGGTATTTGGACAAAGGGTGTTTGGGAGGTTAGTGGGATGAGATGATGGGGCCCCTCTGGTGGCATTAGTCACTCTCAGAAGAGGAAGGAGGGACTAGGAACCTGGCAAAGTGCTTGCCACATAAGCATGAGGACCTCAGTTCAGATTCCTAGCATCCATGTGGAAAGCTGGGCACAACATTCTAGTACTGGGCAGCACGGAGGGACAAAAGAACCTTGGGAGCTCACTGGTTAGCCAGCCTAGGCAACCAGTAAGTTTCAGGTTCAGTGAGAGACCCTGTCTCAAAAAATAAGGTATAGCCCAACTGAGGAGGACACCCATCATCAACATCTGACCTCCATTCACACATGTGTGTATACACACCTAAGAACCCTCACACACTAAATAATAACTTAAATAATAAAATGCACACTGACACATTCTTGCTTGTCTTGTTCTGTGATACTCTCTGCCATTTTATGACTCAGCAAGGAAATCAGCACCAGACTAGAAGCCAAGTACATGCCAGTATGGTGCTGTTGGCTTCCACGGCCTTCAGAACTTTAAGCCAAACAAACTTATGTTTTATATATTATGTATTCTTGATTATTTGTTATAGCAACAGACAATGAGCTCAGACAGTATTCTGCCTCCACCTTCGTCCCTTCCTTGTCTTCAACATTCCTCCCTCTGCCTCGTCTTCCTGTACCTCTTCAGGCTCTTCACTCAAAAAAAGAGAAAAAATAATTACAAGAGCATGTATTCTCTGAGCACAAAGAAGTTAGTCTAGGACTGACTCATACAGGAACAGAACAAATATCCTTGACTATGAGGCAACAATCAACAACCACAGCATTTCTAGCTTTTCTGCTGCCTTTCTCTTCAAAATCTTGCGACAATTCATTGCTCCTAAGAAGATCTAAGAAAACCATCCTATGACCGAAGTCACCTCAAATCAAGTGGATCTCGTCACCTTCAGTTTGAACAAGAATAAAGCACCCAAATGGGAAAACAGCAGAACTAGAGAAAGAGTTGAAAACTCTTTATTTTTCATTCCCTTTTCTACCCTGTAAGAAGAAAGAGACTGTCAAGTAAAGTAGAAGGCAAGTTAAAAGGAAAAAAACACAGCAAAATGGCATATAAACACACCCAGCAAAATGGACACAGTTTGAGCTGGAAAGAATAACAACAGCAAAAGGAAGGCTATGTTAGTCATGAATAATAAAGAGAGGAGTATTTTAACAAGTTAGTTTTGGAAAAAAGTTATATGGGTCACTTCTAGTAAAATTCTGATTTCTTATCCCTTTAGATTCATTACCACTTAGTGGAGCACACCCAGGCAGTTAAAGGTTACTGCTTTAAAGAAGAAGTTAGTTATGCAATAAAATTTGAAAACTTTGCTTCTTGACTGCTTGAGGCAATAATTCCAGAAGCTTATTTAGGCTTGTTTTATGTACCCGTACAGGCGATCAAAATAAAACTTCAAGTGAAAATTTTAACAAAGTTGGGTTTTTGTTTTTGTTTTTTTTTAAAGAAAACTAGTTTGGGTGTGGATTGCCTGCTGGTCCTCCCACACTAAGATTGATTCCAACAGCGGTAAAACTTTTCACATTTACTATGTGGTTCAGGACAAGTTAATAATCTACTCTGAGTTCCACTGTGTTTCTGTATTCTATCAAATCTGACAAAATTCAATCAAGACTTAAAGAAAATCCATCAAGTGTTTGAAGAACTCCTAAAATTCTACCTGTTCCACAAGGTCTTGCCTGAGTAATGTGACAATTTCCTGTCCCTTACCCTTCCCCGTTTTCTCAAGATGACATTCATAAATCTGATCCTGCTGTCAGCATCTTCAGGAAATGGAAACTAGGTGAGAAGGCCTTTCTGCTCGAAGGGGTAGGAACAGGAACGGGAGATGCTGAAGTGGAAAGCCTTTGAAGTTAATGGCTGCAGCTGACCTTTTTACTGGCAGCACGTATATGGGTATGCAACATGAATAAGTAAATTAAAGAATAAACATTATCAAAATAAATAGATTCTGAGCATCAGATAAGAAGCAAATAAAACAACTACTTTCTTTTGAAATGAGAGCTAAGTAGCAGAATTGTAGGCCCTTGAAAAAAAAGAGATTTGCCAAAAATAAATCATGCAGAGTTAGCCTCACCAGAATTCTATTCTTTGTTGTTAATGGTGGTGGTGGTGGTGGTGGTGGTGGTGGTGGTGGTGGTGTGTGTGTATATGTGTTTTAGTCTTTTTGAGACAGGCTCTCCCTAGTCCCAGCTGGCCTCCAGCTCATAGAGATGGGATTAAAGGCATGGGCCACTATATTGGCCTAGGTTCTGTCTTGATTATCTTAGATCAAAATATAAATACCATGTTGATTAAATTTGTTAATATTGAAAAACTGGAAAAGATGGATCATATACTAAATATCAGATTAGGGAGTCAACTTTTTCTAAAAGCAATGAAAAAGAGGCTAAAACTTATAGATTTAAAATCTTAATTACCTATATTAGATTCATAAAATTATTTTTTATATTTTATTATTTTTACTTTATGTGTATGAGTGTATTGACTGCATGTATGTAAAATGTAATCAATGTCTGTGGTCAGAGCCCCTGGAACTGGAGTTACAGACAGTTGTTAGCCACCAAGTCCGTGCTGAGAACTGAACCCAGGCCCTCTGCAAGAGCAGCCAGTGCTCTTAACAGCTAAGCCATCTCTTTAGCCCCCTCAAAATCACTTTAAATGAGAAAACTGATGGACTTGATGATATACAAGCTATGTTGTATGACACGGAAGAAAAACACAAAGCTTTCATTTGACCATGAGTCACAATGAAGCAATAATATGAAGTGTTACTAAAAAGTCTATGCAAATTTTAGTATTAAGAGAAATTTCATGCATTCCACATCGGATAGGATTCGTCTTTGTCCTGTAGTGTGGTGCTATAATAGAAATGCTGACTGACAGGAGATCCTTGAAGAGAACACGGTTTAGACAGGAAGAAACTTTGAAGGAACATTGAATGAAGACCACGGGGTAAAACTGGGGACTCCAAGGTGAGGGAAATGAATACAATCTTCAACTTTGTTTTTATTTGTGTGCTGGACTTCAAGGGCATGAAAGTTTAAAATTATAATACTTGGAGCCAGGAGTGGTGGCGCACACCTTTGATCCCGGCACTCGGGAGGCAGAGGCAGGCAGTTCTCCATCAGTTCAAGACCAGCCTGGTCTACATAGTGAGTTCCAGGACAGCTGGGGCTACAAGGAGACCCTGTCTCAAAAAGACCAAAAAAAAAAAAAAATTATACTTGGGGGCTGAAGAGATGGTTCAGTGGTTAAGAGCACTGGTTGCTCTTCCAGAGGACCTGGGTTCAATTCCCAGTAGCCACACGGCAGCTAACAACTTTCTATATAACTCCAGTTTCAGGGGCTCCAACACTGTCTTCTGACTTCTGTAGGCACTGCATGACACGGGTGTACTTACATTCAGGCAATACACTCATACACATAAGATAAAATAATAAATAAAATATTTTTAAAAAATAAATAAAATTATACTTGGTTTAAGGTCCATTACTGATCTATGAGTGCTCTTATTTTTTTATTTTGTATTTCAGTTTTTTGTCTTTTTGGTAATATACAAAAATCCCATCACTCAACAAAAACCAAGAATTTTGGCAATAACTTCTTTCAAGCATTGGCAGAGGCTATATGCTAGTCGGCTTCCACCAGATATGAAGTTTGTATCACTGTTTCAGAGGTCTCATGGTCAGTTGGCCCTATTCCTTTTGGGCCTGTAGCAAGGCAGCACATCATGACAGGAAGTTTGTGGTAGAACAGAGATCTTTATCTCATAGCTAGTGTTTTTTTTGTTCTTTTTTTTTTAAAGAGGAATAGATTGATGCACCACAATTCCCTCAAGGCATGCTTCCAGTGACCTACAGTCTCTCAGCAGGCCGCACTGCTAAAGTGTTCACCTCCTCCCAATGACCCACTCTGGGTAATAAGCTTTCAACAGGTGGGTCTTTGCAGAGGACACTTAAGATTCAAACTCTACAGGCCACGAAATGTAACTGGGAAGGGTCACAGAGCTCACTCCCATCAGATATACTCTGCTAATGCTTTGACATTAATATTCTACACATTGAGTAGGAAGGTCTGCATCCCCTCACTTAGAAACTTGGAGGATCATTATAGGTGCCTGACCAACAAAGTTTGGCAAAATTGATATTATGCAATTAAGCTACATTATAAAGATACCATACCTGTCTCTCTCTCTCTCTCTCTCTCTCTCTCTCTCTCTCTCTCATTTCTTGGGATGGATCCATCATTCTGTGAGATGGTTCATAGTAACCCACATTGAGAATGCACCACATGGAGAAGCCACGTATATTGGGATGGATCCATCATTCTGTGAGACGGTTCATAGTAACCCACATTGAGAATGCACCACATGGAGAAGCCACGTATAGGTATTCCTATCATTATGCAGCATCAACTACTAGACAGCTCCAGGCAACCCTGTTAGTTCCATCCTTTTACTCTTTCCAATTGAGATAACAGACATCACAGAGCAAAGATGGTTGTTTGGTTTTTGTCACTAAGTTTTTGGTGGCTTTTTCTATAGCAATAATAGACTGATTGACCAGTCAATACATGGGCAGCACCACTGCATTTCTCTGTATCATCCAACTTCCTGAAACCATCACTTGTATCCTGTGTTTCTCCTTTCAATTCTTCTATGTTTATTTGTTTATTTATATGTTTGTTTGTTTATATCTCACTATGTAGCCCTGACTAGCCTGTAACTTGCTATGTAAACCAGGCTATCTCGAACTTACAGAAATCAGTCTGCCCCTCCCTTTCCAGTGCTAGGATTAAAGGTGTACACTAACATACCTGGCATCTAAAAGTGTTTTTTTTTTTATTTTTACTTCAATTGATTTTAACTTTGTAAAAGGATGTAATCTTAATATTTTCCTTAAAGCTCACTATCCTAGTTACATTCTACTGCTGTGATAAAAACAATACCAAAACCAACTCAGGGAGGAAAGGATTTATTTTATCTTACATCTCCCAGGTCACAGTTCATCACTGAGGGAAGTCAGGGAAGAAACTCAGGGCAGGAATCTGGAGGCAGGAGCTGAAGCACAGACTATGGAGTAACCCTGCTTACTTGCTTATGCCTCTGGCCTGTTCTCAGCTTGCTATCTTATATAATACAGGATCTGGCCAGGCGTGGTGGCTCACGCCTTTAATCCCAGCATTTGGGAGGCAGAGGCAGGCAGATCTCTGTGAGTTTGAGGCCAGCCTGGTCTACACAGTGAGTTCCAGGACAGCTGGGGCTACAAGGAGACCCTGTCCCAAAAAGACAAAAAAAAAAATTACAGGATCACCCACCCAGTGGTGGCACCGCCCCTCCCATATCATTCAGCAATCAAGAAAATGCCTCATAGATACGGCCACAGGTCAATCCAATGGAGGAAATTCCTCAATTGAGGTTCCTTCCACCTAGGTGTGTTAAGTTGATGCTGAAGCTATCCAGCACATTTATTTTTTTCACTTAATATTATATTTATAATATTCATTCTTATTGTTGCTACTCAATAATTTTAACTGCTAAATGACATATTGAAAAAGTATATGTTATTTATCCCTTTTTATCTTGTAGCCTATTGGGCTGTCTCATTTTTGTTAATGTGAATAGTGATTTTTGTGTGTACCTCGACGTATTTGTATAATCTTGAGAATATAAGTAAAAATGAGACTGCTAGAAAAGACGTAGACGTGTACAGTCAAACATATAAAAGTTTACAGCATAGAAGAGGACTGTAAGCCAGGTATGGTATAAAAAATTAACCCTGAAGTTCTCATAGACCCCCAAACAATACTGGTCATTACCCCTGCTCTTGGTTACCCACCAGAACTTCATGGTAAGATCCTATTGCTGAAGATATTACATACAGGAACTTAGAACAAACAAGGAGAAATCAAGCTGGTGCTGACTTTAGATCTTCATCCCTACTGGCTAGCTTGCATAGTGCTGGAAGGTACTATACATGCTACCAGAAGAGAAAATTAATCATAGACAATACCCAGCTGTGAATCCTGCATGCTTCAATAACTGACCTGGTAATATATTCCCTCTGGTGCAGTTGTGGCATAAATATTATGGAAGTAACCAACCACTTTCTAATTGGATTTAAATCCAATTAGAAATTCAATTTAAATCCATCATAGGATGGAGCCCATACCTGACATTAATATCAGACCTAGGAACCTATGACTAAACATTTCACAGGTCATAGGTGAAAGCCCAATACTACTTTTTCTGCTAAATAGGTATGATATTAAATTGACTCTTAATGACTTATTGTTATACCCATAGATTAATGCATCTCTCATCTCTCCCCAGAGAAGTTCCCTTATGCAGTAGATAAGTGATTAACACAGAAAAACTGGCCAACATGCAGAGAATAAGAGACTGCAGGGTGCTTATCCCTGAATTTGACACTTATTTTTTAATATTTTATTTATTATTTTTATTTTATATGTATGCACATATTGCCTGCATGTATGGAAATGCACCTGTGTTGTGCAATGCCCGTGGAGGTCAGAAGAGGGCGTCGGATCCCCTAGAACTGTAGTTATGGACAGTTGTTAGCTGCCATGTGGGTGCTGGGATCTGAACCCAAGTCTTCTGCAAGAACATTCAGTGTTCTTAACCATTGAGCCATCTCTCCAGCCCCATGAATTTGACACTTACATCAAACTTCTGTTTCCCAAGGTTCAGGGATCATTGTGGAAAAGGGAACAGAAAGATTGCAAGAGCCAGAGGTAGTGGATGACCAAAAGGAAACAGAGTTTTCCGGACACTGGAAAGTTACTCACATGAACTTACAACAATGGTGACAACATGAACAAGTACCACATAAGCTCAAACAGGACAAAATCCCAACATAGACTTGGGGAAGTGGGTAAGAAAACCCAGCCCTAGCTGAGGAACTATTGGTAACTGATGACTGCTGAGAGGGAAGTCAGTCTTGTTTAAGGGTGTGACTTTCAGTTTTTGGTAGGTTAATCAAGTTCCAGTGGATAGACCTATACCAAAGGGCATTTGGGGACACAGATTTGACTGTATAGCATATATGTGTGTGTATATAAATACACACACTCACACACACACATATAGTGCATGAAATTGGCCTGGGGTAGTAAGGAGAAGTGCAGATAGGGGAGGGGAATCTAAATATGATCAAAACATGTGAAATTCAAAAAAATTTAAAAGGGAAAAAATAGCCCTGGAATCAGGTGATTTGGGGAGGAATCCATGTTCTATTTATTTATTTATTTATTTATTTATAGCCCCAGCTGGCCTGGAACTCACTATGTAGACCAGGCTGGCCTTGAACTCACAGCGATCCACCTGCCTCTGCCTCCCAAGTGCTGGGACTATAGGTGTGCGCCTCCACATCTGGCTTGGAATCCATGTTTTATATTATAAAGGTTAGAAGACCACAGGTGAGTCAGTGAATTCACTGAATATTAATCTATAAGAAATATTTGTTTAGATTTAGCTTGATAAAATGAAATCCCTTGTAAATTCAAGTGCTACAAAACTGTCATTATGATTAGATACATTAGCTTCATTGCATTTGTATGTTTACTACAACAAAAAATAGCAAGACTTTGAAGCCAGCCTGGCAAACATAGGAAGTTTAAGATGAGAGAGAGAAAGAGAAAGAGAGAGAGAATTTGGATTATGATGGTCTCCACTGATATTTCCTGATTAATAGTCTTCACATTTATTAAGTAAAATTTTCACACCAATATGTGAAATGAATATCCATACTGCAATTGATTACACGAGATGCATTCATATAAACTTCACACACCTTAAATTAAGTATCTTCAGCTTCCTCAAACAACATGGTACCTGTACATTGTTTACACATTAATCCTAACACACAATTCTGACAAGATATAGGATATATATATACCTATATACATATATATGGACACTAGAAAATTAATTTGATGGTAGCCATTTGAAAACTATCTACAGAGAGAACAGAAAATATAGGAAATTTGTGGTTCTCAGATCTTATATCTTGCCACCCCCCAAAAAAATCTCCTTCTTAGAAAAGAAAAAAGAATTGCAGCATATATAACTCTGAATTAAGGGCTAGGAGTCAGAGTTCAAATGGTCAAACCAGTTTCTGTACAATCCTAAAAATTAGAAGCTACCAATAACACATTTCTCTCCATCAAACATTCATAATGCTTTGGGAGAGCTGCTAATGTTCCATGATTTACATGTCTGTTTGATCTGTTTCTGGTCAATATTTACATCTTATATAAGTCAATATGTTTACTATCATTCAGTCTTTCTTGAACCATAAACTCTGAGAGAAAAAAGGAATCTCTTATAGACATCTTATGGCACAAAGTATTTGGATAATCTTAATTCATAACAAATGACGCTTTGGTTCAATGTTTCATGCTTGTCTTAAACTACAATGAAGAGTGCTTTTTGATCTCCCTCACAGAGTTGCTGGGGTAATTAAATAAGACAGCTAGGGCAAGGCACTACCACAGTGTCTAGAAATCAGTAAATCTCCATTCTATATCTATAATATAGAGTTAAGAATTATTACTAATAATTAAAATTATGCCCACAAAACTTTAAGTTCCTCACTGCTACCATAATATGGTGAGGGGGCAGAACATGGGGCATGAAGCATTAAGGTTCAACCACAGCTGAGAATCAGCACCAGGGCTCTTCTATGCAGTAGAGCTGTCTAACACTATGATATTCAGTGATCGTAAAAGAATTATTTTCAGGGTCATTAGAGATAGAATTTACAAAGTTCTGAGTGTGATACCTAGCTCACAGGGAGCATTTGACAAGTAGCAGTTGCAAACTCCATCCAGTTTATGTCGCCTCATCTCAAAGAATTTCTTGCCATTTTATAAAAGCCATTTATTTTTAACTGACTTGAATTTATTTCTTGTATGATTATATGTGTGTAATGCCTTTGTTAGTAAAAGAAATTACAATGTTGAATGTTTTAAATGATTTGCTAAGAAGTATCTACAATTGAGAACAAATAGAAAAAAAGATGACAAGTTCTTTGACTGTCATAAAGATATACCTAAAGTATTATCTATAGGAATGTTGTTTACATTGCTATTTACTGCCAAAGTGTGAGATATAGCAACAACACCACAAAGCTTGCCGAATTTTGTTCAATAAAATGTAAATAACACATATTTTGTGAAAGATTATCCCAAAGTTTATGGTTGGTATGATCTGATTTCCCTCTTCAAAGCTCATATAGTTAAAACTTAATCCTTAAAGTCACACATAAATAGAATTTGGAGGTGGTCCCTACAGGAAGCAATGAGAACAAGATGAGGTTCCCATGATGGCAGGAGGGGCTTTCTAAGGAGCATTGGAGAGATTCAAACTAATCTCTCTGCCTCTCCATATGATGCCCTCCTCCATGTTATGAAGGCTCCCCCCAGATGTCAAGCAGATGCCGACTGTGCTCTTGGATTTCCAGAACCATGGGCTTTATGTCTCCTTCTTTGTGGCCTGCCTAGCTTATGTTATTTCAGTTTGAGCGACAGAATACATGAGGACAACAATTCATTGTCTTATAGGATAGTAAACAGATTTAGAATTCTAGCCCAGCAGTCTTATCCTAGCAGTCCTTCTTAAATTGCTTTAAAATATGTAAGTCTTCAAATATTTTTAAAGCAGTCTTAGCATGTACCAACTTCTTCAACTCTTTAATAAATGAGTTGAATAAATCTTTGACATGCGTTCATTTTACATTTACGTACAAGTCATGTTTTTAATTTTCTGAGTCAGCAACCTTGAGAAAAACTTAAGAGGAAAATAGTTAGCACAGTTAATATCTTACAAAGTGAAATGTTGTTTAGTGATGTGAATTGTCACTTTTTATTTCGTCTGTTATGTCAGTTCATTCCTGTTTCTTACACCTGGGCATTCTTGTGTTCAGGCAGGTGTGGCAGCAAGGTAACTTGGCAGTTCTGAAGTCTCATACAACTGTGTTAGCAATGAATTCAAGATTGCTATAACAGTTGTTATTGGCTTCTTTGCTCATCCCAATCCTTATTATCTATCTATATCTGAGAGATAAAGCTCGCGTTCCCACACGCACAGAGCATCTGGCTGGCTTCATGCACATAAGATGCAGTGTCACTGCCAACAAGGGAGAATAAACAACAAAGCTGGACTCCAAAGGAGTGGCCTTGGTGCTGTAAGCTATTTCACACCTTGTTAATATGTAATACTCAACAACACAGACCATTTGGCATTGTTTGGAGTCAAATTTCAACTTAATTCATGACTACTGTAAGCCATGTGAGTGATCCTAGGTTCATAAACCCAAAACTGAGAAGAAATAAAAATGTGGACTCTTCTCATTTGAGCTTAAAATGTTATCAGTATTTTCATGGACCACAAAAATTGAGGTATAGAATGAATTCAGCCAAATTCAAATAGGAAAAAAAAGAGAAGTTTTAAAAGAGGAAAATTATTCTCTTCATCAAAGAATGTCCGCCCTACAAAACTTTTAAGGAGCAAAACACCTAAGTACTCAAAACTTTTCTTTTTCAGTTTTCATTTTTTTCTTTTTCTCAATAGAAATATTTAAAGCAGTGTGGCAGGAAGAGGAAGGCAGAACCTGCCAGAGTGTGACTTCAGAGAAACCTACTCACCTAACTTTGCTATGATTTCATCATCTGGAGCCAGGGATATTGTTCAAAGCTTGCCTAGTACAGAGACAAAGATTTGCTTATCCAGAGAATGAAGAACTCAGCTAAACAGAACTCTAAGACTCCTTCAAATTTCATTAAAGGTCTCCAGACACACTGCATAAAGAAACAAAGTAATATATTCCTGAGGTGATGGGAGGAAAGTAGTCCCAGATGTCCACAGACTCAACTGATCTGACCTAAGGAGAAAGGACTGTGTCCTGCAATAGTGATTACTTTGTTATGGGGAAGAGAAACCTGGATTGCTCCAGTTCATTAGGTCAGTTCCAGAATACAGAGCATGATTTTCCCTATCCACCCCCCAACAAGTGTTTCGGTCTTAACTCCAAAGCTGATAGCATTAAAGAACACACTGCAAGTGTCCCATATGCCAAGTTTTTGCAGCTATCAGTATTTGTGGTTAGTACTACCATAATCAAACCTCAGAGAGAAAAATAACCATAGTCTTATTTCTTGGGTTCTGAGGATTGAACTTGTGACCTTGGTCGTGCTAAGCACATACTCTATCACTGAACCACACACTCAACCCAATCATCACAGTTCTGTAAAATGTATTTGACTTTCTTATGTGCAAGATCTTTCAACAAGCTGTCATGGAAGCCACATGGGGGTGGGGATGTGTGTGTGAAAGGCTGGGGAAGGGATAAGCGTCACTCTAAGGAGTAGGATTCAAGCTAGGTTTTGTTGGGTAAAGGGAAGCTATTTAAGGCTGCAGAATAAGACGTAACAGCTTTTGATTTGTGATTAATCTTGGTGGTGGACAACAAATGGGGAGCAAGCCTGGAGGTGATTGAGACATGATGAATGTAGAGGGACGGGGACAGTAGCAAAGTTTAAATTTGAGTGTCTGTAGCTTCTTAGCCATGGTAAATAACAAATGTGGTGGGGCTGTGGAGAGTAAGGACCCGGATACAGTGCTGATGGAGCTGCAGATTGGTGCAGTCGTTATAGAATAATAAGAATCTTAAAAGTTTTAACAGTATGAAGATTCCTAAAGAGTTTAAAGATAAAACTACTCTATGACTCAACAGCCCCTCTTTTGAGTATATATTCAAAGAAAATGAATCCCTGCTTCATAAAGATTAAATTCCCATGTTCATTGCAGTTTTGTTGAAAGTAGCCAAGATATAAAAATAACTTAAGGGGCTGTAGAAATGGCTCAGCGGTTAAGAACATTAACTGTTCTTGGAAAAGACCTGGGTTCCAATCCCAGCACCCACATGGCTAACAACTATCTGTAACTCCAGTCCCAGGGGATCCAACAGCCTCTTCTGACCTCCGCAGGCACTGCACTACATGGGTGCACTTACCAACAAGCAGGCAATACACGCACACACATAAAAAAAAATAAATAAATAAATAAAATTTTTTAAAAATTTCACACACAAAAAAACCAACTTAAGTATCTGCTGATGGACAAGTGGACAAAGAAAATGTGATTGATACATACACTGAAATCATCCAACTTCTTTTAAAAGGAAGATTCTCAATCCTGAGTCTGGAGAACATTATGCTAAGTGAAATTAGCTTGTAAGAAAAACATTGCATAATTTCACTTTAAAGTTTATTGCTTTCTAAAAGAATCAAGTATTCAGAGTAGATTATAAAATAGTTATTACAGAAGGGTAGGAAGGTAGAGAGAGCAACAGGGAGACACAGGTCAGAGAATACAAAGAACACACATAGAATGAATATGTCTAATGATGCAATGTAAACAGGATGCCTATAAAATTGATACCTGGGATCTTAATAGACCTTTAGCTGCTCTTGTCATCAAAACATTAACTGTAAGATTATAGATTATCATTTTTACTATAATAATTACTTTACTGCCTATCTAGCATGGCATAAACCTCAAATATATAAAGTAAAACTTGCAAAAGTCCAAATGTGCTTTAGACCACCAGACCATCACTATCAAAAGAAGAGATCTTAGATGAAGTTTTAGGAGAAATATTTTCAAATAAACAGTTTTTAAATATTCAAGTAAGTCCCAGTAGTCAAATCATGACAAATAATATGAAATGCAGCCAAGATGTTTTTAAAAACCAGCTCAATAGGACATATTTAAAAGCCTGGATGAGAAAAGGTACAGTCATCGCATGTTTATAAGCTCAGGAAATTGAGAGTCCTCTGGAAGGCCCATCAGCAAACTTAACTGCCAGGCACAAAGCTAGATACTAGGACTGTGAGCAAGAGCCTAAGGGATTCAGACATACAACATGGAGTCCTTCAGAAGATATTTACTGCTTTTCACCTTGAGCCAGGCGCTGTTTGTCTCAGACATACAACATGTGAGGCAATCAGTCCTTCAGAAGATATTTACTGCTTTTCACCTTGAGCCAGGCGCTGTTTGTGTGCACTAAAATGGAAAAACAAAACAAAATAAAAATCTGTGGAGAATCCTAGGGGAGAACACAGGTAACACATGAGATAACTACAATGTACAGAGCATGGGAACAGGCTAGGAAAGTAAGATGGATCAATGAAGCACAATGAAGATGTTATCCTCTTGACTGGGTGACCAGAAAGGCACAAGAAGTTTTGGTGAGAGAATGCCATGTAGGTTTCAGGATGGGGAGCATTCCAAGCCATCTGAACAGTCACCCAAAGGCTTCTCTGCACCAAAACTACCAAGGAGGCTCTGTGGCTGCAGAGATGTAAGGCAGGAGGAGATGACCTTGGAGAGGTAACATGGGCCAGTTAGAGTGGGTCTTGGTCTTGATAGCCACCTAGGACTTGGCTATTCTTCTGAGTGAGAAGAGAGTCCCTAGTGAGGAGGAAGTCCCTGTCTTCAAGCAGAGGATTGGCAAGTATCTGATTTATGTCCCAATACGATCATTCTGGTTGCTATGAATTATGCAAATGACAAGAAATTGTCAGATTCTGGGGATGTTTCTTACTTAAAATAGAGTGGCTGCTACAAGATGGGAAGAGAAAAATAAAAGGTCAGGAATAATATGTAAACAAATGAAAATAAAATAAAATATTCCCTAAGTCAATATTTGCAATATTCCCTTGCAAATCTAAAAGTTCTCTATTGCACATCAGACTACCTTTCAAGACTTCATGCTGGAATGCCATGGCCTATAGGGTGCACAGAGCGCTGCTGGAGACCCAGTGGATTTCTCTATTGTAATAAGGAAACTTAAAAAGTTAATTATAATTGGGAGGCAGAAGCAGGCAGATCTTTGTGACATGGAAGCCAGCCTGGTCTATTTTGAGAGTTTCAGGTCAGCTGGAACTACAGGGAGACAAAATCAAAAACAAAACAAAACAAAACAAAGCCCAAAAAAGTGAATCATGAGATATTTTAGTTGCCAACTGTTTTTCTCAGACCAAGTTAAAGTACATGTTGAGGTCCTTCTTAAAGATGGCTCTAATGATCTGAGGTTGCAAAGCTCTGGACCCCTTATATTTCCAATTTGAGTTTATTAACTGTATATGTGGGAAGGTTCCTTTTTAGCTCCTCCTATACAATCATTAATTCAAATGATGGTCTCTGAAAATCACCTCAATCCTTAAGAAATTCAAAGCTAAGTTTCTCAAGGTAATTAAAATAAAAATGGCCCAAAATGGCCCCAGTGGGAAAACTCAATCCAAAATACATTCAATCTGAATTATAAATTTAAGTATCAGGGCTGGAGGGATAGTGCCACCATTAAAGGCTAAGGCTAACAACCAAAACGTAAGTATCTAATCACACATCTCAAATAAGTTACTTTCAATATCCATCTAGTTTTCCTTTTAAAAGACTCTATAATCCAGAATCCTAAAATCCCCAAGAATCTACATTTTAAACATCTAACCACAAGGTGGAGATCTAAAGCAAATATTAGCTTCCAAATCTGAGCTCAGTTTAGAATCCAGAACTTCTTTTCTAACCTTAGAGCTGTACATATTCTCAGACTGTGCCTGGAATTCAGTTAATATTTTACACTGTTGAGAAAGCAGAGTGTGTATGTATCAGAGTTCTTAAGAGAGCAGATGTGGCACAGAGGGATTTAAGGAAACTTAAAAAGTGCAGTGTCAGGTAGCAGACTAGATACACTAATCATATCTGAAAGCTCAACTTTAGGTCTGAAGCATTGGTAACAGTAAACACTATTGTTGCGTTACTTGATTGCAAACACATTTAACAAAAGTTAGTATGATTATTTGAATCCAAATATTTTATGGCTGGTCTTGAATAACTAACTCCCTTTAGTCTGACCTATAGTACTGCCAGTCTAGTGGTTTTAAAGATTCTAAACCACAGATATGACAAAATTATCCTTCTAGTTTTATCTTGTTTGGATATGGCAACAAAGGACTTAACAAGTGAGTACTGGTAAAAGTTGAAAACTCTTGCTTCCTTTTTTAGATGAGTGGACATCATCAACTTCCCAACCAGGTACCAAATACTTATATTTGATACACAAATTACTCATTTACAGATTTCATGTTTTTAAAGTAATGGAAGTTTCCTTTAGTGCAAATATCTTTCCAACAAATAACAAAAGAGAAAATCTATGCTCAAATAAAAAATAGGAAACACGATATGAAATTTTCTGTCTCTGTAAGCCTTCACTTGCTTCAGATAAAGAATAGAAGGGAACTAGTAATTAGCCTCAGCCTCAGGTAAAATTCTTGACAATGGAATTCCTAAAATCTCTTTTTCTATTTTTTTACTACACTAAAAGAGCCCATGTGTGGAAACTGCTTATAGCGTGGAAACTCCTCACAGCCCGGTTCATCCTAATTTCTAAGACCTTCAGTCTTCTACTTACTGAAAGAGAAGGCAACCACAGACACACACACTGTTGCTTCCAGCTTTGTGATGGGAATAGTGCCCTCATTCCTTAGTTCTGACTTAGCTCTTTATCTCAGTCACCTGCCTATTAGAACTGGTTGAGGAGAATTCCAGGTTGTTTGTTTAGATAAGCATCAAAGTTTGAGATGCTGATTTGTACCTAAGAGACCTTTGATCCTGTGCACCTTGATTTAGAAATCAAACTGGAGCTCTAACAAGAAATACTTGTCTCTTCCGCTACTTTTGGTCTCAGGGAGCCCGGAAATACCAAGAGCAGGTTTCGTGGGAGTTCAGAACTTCCACTTCCTGTTATGGACCAACGCAGAAGTGGAGAAACATGAAAATACCAACCAGAAAGCACAATGACCTTTTGCAATTCACCACAACATCCCGGTTAAATTTAGCTCAAATGTTGCCTGTTTACTTAGCCAGTTTACATACCACCATTTCAAACTAAAATAAAACCTACAGGAAACTTCAGATTACTAAACATTTGCTGGTTCTCTGGGAAAGCTGAGAGAATGAGAAACTTTCCCGAGGATCAGCCTCTGGGCTGTCCACGTGACATGTGGGTCAGGTGATTTTTCAAATCCTCTAGGTAGTGGGTCTCAAACTGTGCATTAGAATCACATGAAGGGCTTGACAAAATGGAAATTGCTGCTTCTTCCTCCTGCCCTCAGTTTCTGGTTCATTAAGTCTAGCATTGGGTCAGATAATCAGCATTTCTAGCAAGTTCTCAGGGGATGGTTCCTCTGTTGCTCTGAGAATCACTTCTGGAGAATCATTGCTCTAAGTAGTTTTGACTATGAAAATGGGGAAACGCAAATTGTTGGCCAGGGAGGCCCCAGAGGCTCCCAAACAATGCAGCCTATTGCCCTTGCTCTTGGTTGCCTACCAGATCTAGTTGGTAAGACACTGTGTTGAAAATACCACACACTTTTGAGAAGGCACAGAAAAATCAGACTGGAACAGAGCTGGCAGCTTCTTCTCTGCCAACTAGCATTTATGATGCTATGTAACCTCCTAGGGGAGAAAAATCACCCATGACCTTATCCAGCTGTGAACCCTGGGGATTACAATACCCACCTGCCAGACAAAATATGCTCACTGGGACACTAGTGACACAACTGCTTTAAGAGTAACCAACCACTGACTGAAGCCTTCATTGAAGGAGCATGTGCCTGGTACTCTAAGCCTGGTCTAAAGCTTATGACTGCAGAGGTCATAGGTCTGATGGAGGCATCTACTACTGATGCTTTGTTAAATAGACATGTGCCCAAACCAGCTCCTAAATATGCATATTTATATCCATAGTCTAATGTTGCTCTCAGCCTTGATAAAAGAAGTTTCTTTTTTCCAGAGAGTGATAGTTAATGCAGAGACACATAACTGGTCAAAGTATGGAAAATAAGTGACTGCTGAGTCCTTAACCCTAAACAGGACATCTACAGCATTCTTTCCAAACCCAAGAGAACGTGGTGGAAGAGGGAGTGGAAAGATTGTTAAGAGTTGGAGGATGGGGAGGAGTGCTGTGAAATGCTTTCTTCTGGAAATGACTCTGTGTGTGTGTGTGTGTGTGTGTGTGTGTGTACATATATTTATATGTCCCACCTCCATATATATCCATTTAATGATGCTTGTCTTGTGTGCTTGTGTGTATATGTGTTTAGCGTTGACCACCTGGAACTCAATAATATATAAGAGAACTCTTCTCTGAAGAAAACTGATTCTCCCTCCCTCAGCAGCCATTGATTGCTTGTAGCTCTTCATTTAGAAGTGGGGCCCTGTGAAATTTTCCCTAGTGGTGAGTCCGTGTCCACTAGTGTTTTCCTAATACAGGTCTTACCAAAGGCAACCATACTGTTGAAATTTCATTGGTTCAGCTTCCTCGTGATGTCCAGATGTCTGACAGCAAGCATCCTTATCCTTTGGCTCTCACAATCTGTCTGCCCACACTTCTGTGATGTTCCCTGAGCCTTAGGTATAGGGAAACAAAAAGAAAATGGGGAAACATGCCAAGCCTCTTATTTTAAAGAAGAAACCAAAATATTGAGGAGCATGGGGCCGAGTGAGCCACACTTGAAATCTGTGAGTCAGCCCAAATCACTTCACCTCCCGAGAACACTTTCCTTACTTGTAAATGGAGATAAAAATCATTTTTATTGGTGGAAACAGAATAAAATGTGCATATCAGGTATCTGGCACATGCTACTCCATAAACAGGTGCATTTACTTTGTTATATAAATATTTTAATTTCATTTTGAGAATTTCATGCAATGTATTTTGATCATATTCATCTCTAACTCTTCCCTTTAACTCCTTCCAGATCCACTCTACCTCCCTAGCACCATGCTCAGCATTTATTTTTAAACTTAAAAACCCCTTGTCTCCAATTTGTGCTGTCTACATACTTGTGGGTATGGGGCCACCCACTGGCACATCACTGACCTACCAGGAGCTGCGCTGTTAATACTGACTCTCCCTCACCCCAAAATCATCAAATACCCATAACTCCTCAGTTAGGGATGAAGGCCTATAAATCCTCTTCCCTCCATGCTAGACTGTCAATTGTCTGGTTCTTGTTTAGGTCTGTGAAAATCATGGCTACTGTGATCCTGTCATGTCCACAAGATGTTTTTTCTGTCATCCTCCCTGATGTCTTACAGTCTTTCTTACAGCTCTTACAATCTTTTCACCCACTCTTCCATGACACGGCCTCTCCAAGGTTGCATTTGCTTTTAGAATAACAGATTCTATTAAGAAACAATTCATTGTAAACTTGTAAACAACACTCTCTGAGATGCAAATATAGAAGAAAATTCACAATCTTGATTTATGTTATATTTGTATTAATGAAAAGAGATTGATATAATTTAATTGTGTGGGGTCCTTGCTAATTGTCTGTATGATCTAGATGAATTTCTAACTTAAGTTGTAGCCTAGGAACAGGATTTTGTTCTATTTCAGGGCTATGATCTAGATCACCCAAAAGATACATCCACCTAGAGCTTGAGCTGCCATTTGAAACTGCATCTTTTGTAAGACTTACCCATTTTTTCAGGAACCACTGAATAAATATATTTCAGATGTATTTGTTTTCTACCATGAAGATTACATGAGAATGTTTCTGGTAAACCAGGACTGAAGGCTTTCTCAGACCTGAGAGAGCAGGGAGAGGAAAAATGACAAAACAGTAGGGAAAACAGAATGACACACTAAACACAAATTCAGCTCTTTCAAGTCTGCTAACCCTGTGAATCACAGCCTGTGGGAGGTCATTATAGGAAGTAGGCTACTGTTTATATACAATGCCTTCTCTATACAGGGTATCAGCCAACAATGAGCATTAGCCACACATTTCCTAGTCAGCCCCTGAGTAACTAGAAGGTATCCCAGGAAAGACAGAGGAATATGCCCATGGACGTGAACTTCCTTTCCACCACAGCCCCGGAGACCACTCCATCTCTTCTCACTTTTCATCCTTTCGTGGGGCGAGGGCATTCTCATACCTGCCTTTCTCCTAAAGGCTATACATAAGTCCCATAAACCTTGGCCACCGCCAAAGGACCAGGTTGTTTACCTCCTCTTCCTTTGTCTATATGTGAGCCCTGGCACGCTGTCAAAAAACTTGCACCTGAGATAAGACTGCTGCTGCTTTTTCTCTAATATTGCCCTCAACTTATTCTGAGATTCTTTCCCACCCCCTGACATGCTGTTGTTAGAGGGAGTTTTGTTGCCAGTGCAACAAAAACCACAGGAGTTTTCCCAGACTTTAAATCTTCTACCGCATTGCATAAAGCAAAAGGTGGGCAGGTGACAACATGAAACTCATTTCTCTGGACTGATTTTACAAAATGCAGGCTCTTGGCCTAGTCCAAACCTACTAGATAAAGATCCGCATTGTGCTAAACATCCCAGGTGATTCATATCCTATCAAAATTTAGGAGCCACCACCTTCCAGCAGCCATGATTCAGCCTTATACGGGCACACTGCTGTGGCATAGTTGTGTGAAGGAAGAGAGTGGATTGAACAGAACCCTCAGTCCTCTCATCCATGCAGTGGCCTGAAGAGTTCCATCTATGTGGTCACTCATGAAATTGGTTAGAAATTTTAAGATCATTCTTCTAAAATAAAATATTTTTTAAAGAAAAGTTTGAAAAGAAAGAGTAGTTGCCATATATAATTTACATATACCAAATGCTACTAATGGCATTTGAAAATGGTGTTGTGGGGGCACACTGCTGACTGTTGGGGACTATGGGCTCTTGATGGTCAGGAGTCTGAATGCTAAGCCAGTAAATTCTTGGGCTAACTGTTGAATCCCTCAGCTTAATGCCCCAATTATGAATCTGGATGTAGATGTTCACTATTTAATATTGACATAGAATCCTTTTATGTCCCAGAAATTGAATTTATTACATGCATTTCTATTGAAGGAAGTGTATATAAAATCATATCAAGGTGAATTTTGTTTTGTTTTGTTTGATTGTTTTGTTCCAAGGATCTCTAGCAGTTTTGAATATTCGTTGATTGTGCTGGATAGTTTTAGTGTCAACTTGACACACCTGGGTTGAGGGAGCCTCAATTGGGGAATTGCCTCTATTAGACTGGCCTGTGGCCATGTCTGAGGGGCATCTTCTTGATGAGTGATGTGGGAGGGCCCAGCCCACTGTGGGTGGTGCCACCCCTAGACAGGTAGGCCTGTATCGCATAAGAAAGCAGGACGAGCAGGGGCCAGGGGAGCAAGCCAGTAAGCAGCATTCCTCCATGGCCTGTGCTCCAGTTCCTGCTTCCAGGTTCCTGCCCTGAGTTCCTACCTTGGGCTCCCTGATGAACTGCGACCTGGGAGTTGTAAGCTGAATAAACCCTTTCCTCCCCAAGTTGGTATTGGTCAGAGTGTTTTGTCACAGCAATGGAGAACAAACTAAGACATTGATCAACAGAAATGAGTGGTGGAGAATTAGACTATAAAATTATATTTTCCTGAGTTGGCTTACCAACTCAAGAGTAAAAGAAAAATGGGAGGATGAGGATATGACCTGATGTTAACTTACAAGGTCAGTGTGAAACTTCTTGGTTACCTCAGAAAAGTCCAGAACCTGTGAGACCACAATTTCCCATTATCTTTCCATAATCATCAGTGGTAATATTAGATTATGAGAGCAACAGAGCAGGAAAGAGGAAAGGGGAGGAGAGGAGAAGGAAAGAGGAGAGGGAAGAGAGGGGAACTTAGGAAGTAGGTGATGTATTTACCATGGTGATCATTTCTAAATGTGTATGTATATCAAGACATCATGCTACACATACTAAATAAATGCAATTTTATTTGTCAATTATAACCTCAATAAATCAAAAGAAACACTATTCAATGCATTAAAAAATTTGACTGAAAATTAGGACAATAGAATACTTGCCATCAAAACACTGCATTCATATTTGGCTTTAGCTTAAACTGTTAATGGTAGTTCCTAAGGTAAATTGAGCTTCATATAAAAATAAATCCAGCGTTAAGAGTCATAATTTGTACCAGACTCAGGAGGAGAAATTCTTGCTCCAAGAACGCAGTTGAAATCCTACTCTTGCTAGAAGCTATAGACTGTTCTGTAATTTATTTCCTTTGTAATAGAAGAAAGAACTTCAAAGCCATAAGTATACACACATGCTCCAAGCATGCCGAAGTTCCAACTAACTTTCACATCATAGAATTAGAAAATCTATAATTTCTATTATTAAATAATATAAAATTTGAGAACAGGTAAAGACAGAGAGACCATAAAAATTACAAGAGCAAAGAACAGTGAGGTGTGAAAAATAAGAAACTCCCCGTCATTTTAGGACCAAATCCAAGCTCCGTGGCATCCGTTCACATTCTGAGCCTTTGAAAACTGATAAATCTATCTTTAATTATTTTCTAACATTCATTTATTCATTTATTTATTTAGTGTGTGGGTGCACACCCTCTCATGTGTACTATGACATGAGAGGTCAGAGGACAACTTATAGGAATCAGTTCTACCATGGACATCCCAGGGGTGAAACTCAGGTCATCAAGCTTAGCAGTGAGCACCTTCACCTGTTAAGCCATCTCACCCACCAAAACTACAATATTTTGAATGCTCATTTCAAAAGTGGAGACAGGCATGTGGAAGCATACTACTAAGAAAAGAAAACTGCTCAGAGAGACATCCATGACGGCGTTCCAGGGTCTACTTTGCCACTGATGTCGTGTAATTGACTTTTACCATCTGTGAAATTCCGAGAGAAACTATATGATAACTGAAATCCACAGTGATAAAAAATAAAAGTATGAGTTCAATTGAATTACTGCTTCCTCAATAGGCTTGCTAAGTATGCCAATGAGGCCTAGGACTGGTCTGCTTTACATCTTCTTTCTTTACAAATTGTGATGCAGGCTAGCGTGACTAGAAGTAACCTTTAATAATTTGAACATTGATATGTTTTTAAGTAGGAAAGAATTTCTGGCAGTGGAACTGGTGCTCTCTTTTATTTGAATGTAAGTTTTTAAAACTGTGTGGTTAGTACTGTACCCATCTGTTTCTTTGAACATTCATGTAAGGGAAACCTTTTATACTTCATCCCAACTGCAAAAAGCTCAGCTTCATAACACATGGAAGCTTTTCAAGTTTGAACTTAATCTAAATATAAGGAAACCCTCCTTGTAGCCTTTCATAAGAGAAGATACTTTGTGCCTTTCACAGTAACATATAGAACTGTAGGAGGAACTGGAGAGATGGCTCAGTGGACTGTCTTGCAGAGGACCCAGGTTCATTCCCAGCACCTACATGGCAGCTAACAACCATCTCTAACTCCAGTTCCAGGGGATCCGACGCCCTCCACTGACCTCTGTGGGCACTGCACAACATGGGTGCACTTACATACATGCAGATAGCACACTCTGATACATAAAAATAAATAAAACATTTTTAAAAGAGCTGGTAGGATTCCCATGGCCCAGGGGATGGTCTCAATAGCCCAGGGAATGGTCTCACACCCTGGCTCATATGGGCGACTAACTGGGCTTAGTTGGTTGTAAGAAGAAAAACAACAGACATGAGTTGGGAGGGTAACAGGTTGAGGGGGACATGGGGGGAGCTGGGTGGGGAAATGGAGGTAAGGTATGACTAAATTTCATTGTATACATGTATGAAATTCTCAAGGATAAAGAAAAATTAATAATATGTTGACATGAGTTCCTCAAAAGAAGTATGTTTCCAAATGGACTTTTAAAAAATCCAATAAAAGCAAATGCACTATAGCAGTAGCTGTTTTTCAAAAGGAAAAAAAAAAAACCCTCTATAACTGGTGTGTAAAGATTTCCTTTAGGAAGCCTATGCTGCTTAAATAAAATCCTAATATGAGGATCAAAACCTCAATAGTTCCACACAAATTAGTAGACATAAAATATACAAATATAAAGTGTCTGGTTCCATATAATCACTGTATTGCCAATAGCAGTCTATATTTCACCCCAAACAATCCAATTCCCAGAATTCAGTTTAATCCTAAGAAGGTGCACTCTAGTGAGTTCTCTAAAATCTGAACGCCACAACAGAATCAGTTTCTTGGAGTCCCTGCCTGACTTTCTGCCTCATACCTCCTTACCTGGGCTCCTCTCCTACCCAGCAGCTTCCTTTGCTGAAAATCCACCTTTGGATTTAAAAACAGAACAAAGCAAACAAACAAAACCAACAACAAAAACAATAACGATCAGAGCACTGCATGAGGAACACTTGAGCAAATTTTTGAGACTGGAACAGGGACAGTCCGATTAACTGTGCACATTGTCAAGTACTAAGTAGCAGAACTGTCTTCAGGTAGAAAAGAAAAAGATTCAGGTGTGATCATTAGGATTGGCACACTTTGGGGGAGAAGCGCATTAGGCAGTCTCTTCATCACTAAGACAGATGTTGGGGGAACCTGTGAATGTCTGCATTCTGTAAGAGGGACAGAGAAAAGAGATTAAGGTGTAACTGCCTCCCTGCTCTCCTCCAGCTGCGACTACCACCGGGCCTGATGGTCTGAAAGGAAACTGGAGAAACCTGGAGCTTATCTGGATTTATATTAAAAGACAACTGGCTAGGATAAAAGGTGACGGGATTGAGAAAGCCGTGTGGATGGAGCGCATAGGAGACACTTGGGAGGAAGAAAGTGAATTTGAAGAAATTCACAATGCTGAGGATGATTCTCCATCCTGGAATTTTCTTGGGACACCACAGTAAACATTTGAATTCCTTTTAATTAATTTTCACTGTCCGGTTGGTATTGTTTTGACTGTGACACCGTCAACATGGGATCTTTTGGTCTCTCAGTCACCACTGGAAATCACGATCTTTCCAAAAGGCAACTCTGATCATGTAACGCCACACCCCTAACTCCTTGGAAAAGCTCTACTGAAGTTTCTGAACAATCTGCTGAGCTCTATGTGGTCTGGCTCCTGCTTGGATTCAGTAACATCTCCTATGATTGCTTCAATTCTATGCTCCAGGCATACAGATAAAGAATATTTACTGCTGGGCATGGTGAGGCATACCCTATGATCCCAGCACTTGAGAAATGGAGGCAGGAGGATCAGGAATTCAAGACCAGCCTCAGTTATACAGCAAGTTTGAGGCCAGCCTGGGCTATGTGAGACACTGTCTCAAATAAAAACATGGACAAGCCTTCGTACTGTTGAAAATACACTCCAATGTCAACAAAAGAACGGTGCAGAGACCTTGTTTCAACCTCAATTCAAGTGCATCATCTTTTGAGAAATATATAAATCAACAGGAAATCTTATTATAATGGAATCTTTTTAAATATTTTATTATTTTTATTTTATGTGTGTGAGTGTATTGTCTGCACGTATGTAAGTATACCCATGTTGTTCAATGCCCGTGGAGGTCAGAAGGGGACAACAGATCCCCTGTAACTGTAGTTACAGGTGGTTGTTAGCTGCCATGTGAGTGCTAAGAACTGAACCTGGGTCCTCTGCAAGAGCAGTCAGTGCTCTTAACCCACTGAGTCAGCTCCCCAGCCCTGGGAATCTTTTTTTTTTTTTTTCAATGTGTATGTATGTATTGCCTGCATGTTGGTAAGTGCACCCATGTCATGCAATGCCCATGGAGGTCAGAAGTGGCTGTCTGATCCCCTGGGATTGGAGTTGCGGACAGTCGTTAGCTGCCATGTGGGTGCTGAGATTCGAACCCGATCTTCTGCAAGAACAACCAGTATTCTTAACTGATGAGCCATCTCTCCAACCCCTGTGGGAACTTTAAAATATTAAGAATTTATTGTGTTTTGTGAGATGAGAGTAATTATGTTCTTCTTTGGTAAAAACGAGAGTATCTTCTAGAGATGCATGCTAAAGCATTTACAGATGGAATAGTATGATATCAGGAATTAGATCTAATAAACTGTGATTGGAGTGATAAAGAGTTTAGATAGAATAAGATTGGCTATGTATAGGTAATTCTTAAATTATTCCTCTACTTTTGTGTGCATTTGAAAAATTCCATAATGCAAAGTTTTAAAAGAGGAAGAAGGAATTTGACTTCCTACCCTCCTGCCAGGCTTCCCATGCTCTCAGGCCCACTCTGAAACTCCAGAGCACTCTGGCTCCCCAGCCACTGGCTCACCTCTTCATCAGACCAACTGTCATTGTTGGCCCATGTCATTGTCTTGGGACATTTAGATATTTAAGGGCAAGATTATCTGTGGCTTTATAACCATTTTTCATTAGCTCTAGTTATAGCATCTGGCAAAAAAAAATAAATGACACTGAACATCAAATCCACAAATGAAAAGCCAGAGGTTATGAAAATCGTATTTCAATGAGAGCAGCATTGACTTAGAAGCCTGAAAGCCGGGCATGATGGCACACACCTTAGTCCCAGCACTCAGGAGGCAGAGGCAGGCAGATCTCTGTCAGTTCAAGGCCAGCCTGGTCTACATAGTGAGTTCTAGGTCAGCTAGGGCTACAGAGAAACCTGTCTCAAAAAGATTAAAAAAAAAAAAAAAAGCCCGATACCACCTTTTCTGCTAAATGGAAGGATCGTTCAACACATATCTAAGGAATCACCTGCTATATGGGAGACACTTTGCTGGGGACTGTATACGTCCCATTGACAACTGATTTACTTGTTTTTTGTTTAGAATCTCCATGGAAAACTAAGAAAAGATACAAGGGTGCCCATGCACATGTGCACATAGACACAAAATTAATTACTTGCTTTCTTGGTCTCTTTAGGATCTAGTTGAAACAAAGAACAAAAAGTTAGTTACCTTGTAGCAAAGTCACATTTCTGTTTACTCATGTGCCATACTTATAAGCAAAATGATTCGTTGTTGTTTGTTTAAAATATTTTAAAATTCAATAACTATATATTTATGAAATACAGTATATTTCAATACATGTATGGGATGTATACTAATTAAATCAAGACAAGTAATGCTTCCATCTTCTTATGCTGGACCAGATCCGTAACAAGCAACAAGACTGAAGCAAAAATAAGATGTCTCTCCATAAGGAAACTAGGACCAGATGGATTCACTGCCAATTCTAACAAACCTTTAAGGAAAAGTCACTATTACTACTCCTCAAACTGATTTATAAAATAGAAACAGCGGCAGCCTGCCCAATTCATTATATAAAACCAGTATTTCATGATGCCAAAAATCAGATAAGAGCATCGCAAAAAAGGAAAATTTCAAACCAATTCCCTAGTTTTCACAGATGCAAAAATTCTCAAATAAACACTTGCAAACTGAATGCAACAGTGCATTAAGACGACTACACACCACGGACAAGGCTTCCAGGTCAGTTCCAGCTCAGTTGCTCCAAGTTCTGTGTCAGAAGTATGCTTGTCTCAGCAGTAGGGTCTTACCTTCAAGTTCTGGGAGAAAATCAGGGGCTGTGGGAATAGCCTGTATTACTTTAGGAGTCTCTTTCTTGGATTACCCTAGCCAACAACTTGAAAGGATGTGTTCCCTGGCCTGGCATGGTGATTTTTATTACATAGCCTTCGGCTATACACATGCACTCATATTTATATTGTATGTGTATTTTTCAGTAGGTTTATTAAATACTTCATTTCCCTTTGGCTTTTCACACAACCTAAGCATTATTTATCCTTTCTTGTCTCTCCCCCTATATAGTCCTCCCTCCATCCTCCCCAGTTAAAGTACTCTCCATTTTCCCTGTTTCCCCCCTAGATAATGCCTGTATCCTACTATTCCTGTCCCGCTCTTTCAAGCTCCTTCTTCCATTTTGTAGCCCATATTCCCTCTGGGTCTCCTGTGAGATGAGGCAAACCGTATAATATATTTTATGTGCACTTATTAACTTACAAAGGAATGAGTACCCAGTGCCTAGCCCCGTGCCTCCGGCAGCGCAGCTCAAAGCCCACCATATCAGACCACACCACGACTACCATAGTCACTGCTAGCATTTGCTCATGCCTCAAGGGCCCGTGATCTCGCCCAAGGTCCATAAATGTTGGGCCGTTCTGCTGCGCAGCTGTGCGTTCCCACAACTCATGTGCTTCCCCATGGCACATGGCTCCCATCCCAAGATGGCTCCCAGCAGCCCCTTCATAGTCCACACTCCACGTCAGGCCCCACCCATTGGAGGAACTAGCCAATTGAGACACACTCCATCCCTTTCCTCCACTCTTACAATCTTCCCGTCCATCTTCCTCTAAAGTCCCTGAGCCTTGGAGGGGGTAATAGATGTAGGGCAATCTCTCTTGTATCATGGCGAGATAGGCTTCTTGGGCCTCCCCATTAGTCGTTTTTAGGCCATGGCCACTGATCTATCTCAGTGGTGTTTCTTCTACTATAAAGACAAATGGAAGGAAGTAGACACATTTAAACAAACATGAATATAAATACAAATGCCTAGAAGATATCCCAGTAGGTGTACTATACTCATTAAACAATATACTCATGATGGCTTCTCCACTAGGGCCTATAGCCTGTCTGGACACAAGGCGTTGGCCTGGTCTACAGCACCAGATGTGTGTTCCACCCCTAGGAGGGGACCTTATCCAATTAGAAATTTGTCAGTTGTACATGTGTTGGTCTAGCCATTATTGTACTTGCAGGTATTGCTTGGCATGTCCATAGTGTGCAGCATGCGGGGTCCATCGTTGAGTAGAATTATATCCCCAACCGTCCATATAGAGCCTCCTGGCAATATGAACATCATCCATCCAGTGGCACGGAGTGTTTTGGCTTAGTCTCAGCTTCATCTCTTCTTCTTTTCCTGTGCTCACAATATGCAGTGTCTTCAGCAACATGGCTTTACCAACTTTTCTAGGGTACAACCCACGTTAATGGCAATAGCCTTGGTGAATTGGAGGACCTCTAGGATCTCTCTCTGACAAACAGTTCATGGAGGGGGGCAACCTACCCCTGGTACTGTAGATTTTGTTAACAATTTTATAGTTTGAGAGTCTCTATCCTCATCTTATCCAACCTACATAAAACTCCCAAGACTCTTACAACTATAGCTGGCCTTTGCTTCTTCAGGTATCTTTCAAATGGGTTTCACATCTGTAAAACATTTGAAGGAATGATAACATTATATATTAAATCAATCATAGACAAGGTCTCACACAGCATGGAAAGGTTTTGTCCATTCGTATTAACTGTTTTCTCCATAGATCCTTGTTAGGTACCATAGCATGGGTATGAGGCATTAATTTGGTTAGCTCTTTGGATTCTTTTATTCTTTGTACACTTACAGGTGTTGGCTCCAGTTGCCTGACCCTGCACTGGGCTAAGGAGGCAGGGGGTTTCTCCTGTCCCTGCTGCACTTGTTGGTTCCCTGAGTCAGACAGGCTCTGGGTCTGCCTCCTGACTGTAGCCACATCTGTCACCTCTCATTAACCACACCAGGTTGCTGGGGGAGAACTTGGTGGGAAAACCTCCTTCTACCCCTAGTATAGCCTTTATCAGAAGAGAAATGCATCTTATTTAATCCTTGAGAATTCTTAACCACCCCTTGTATAGTTGTTATCCTTCGAATGTCCTTTGTAAACCGTTCTTCTGGTTTTAAAACCTTCTAGAAACACCTTAGTACAGAATTTGGTTTTCTATCAATTTTTTTCTCTAGGGTTTTGGGCTTGACATAAGTCTTGCCACGTTTGTCTTCGAGTAACTCAAGCGGACCATCTCTTCGGTCTGGTCTTTTTTATATCTCTTACAGGGTGTTCTGTTATTTTACAGACACATTTTACATGCTGGTCAGAATCATTTAGATTTGCCAAAGCCTCTCTCACTTTACAAAGATCCTATCCCATCAAAGGGCTTAGTAAAACCATTAAAGCCCCATACCATTCTCGAGGTCTCAGTTGAATTAGGCTTTCTTTCATATCTCTGGTGAACTCAGTCTTATCTGGACCAGTGAATTGGACATCATATATTGCATTTCTCATACCTAGGTCTCTCAGTAATGCCCGCCCCTCCTTTAGAGTCCTCCAGACCCTGATAATCATGTTAGTCTCCCTTGGTGACAACCATGTATCTTTAATGCCTTCAACCAGCCACCCCATTAAGGACTGCTCCCCACCACATGCATTGGCCTAGGTTGAACAGCCTATATAGAAGGACAGATGGGTGGTTATATAACTCAGCTCCCATGTCCCATACTCTCACAAGCCATGTGGCCAGGGGCTCTCTGCTTGCTTGCTTGTAAGTTTTTCCTAGTTTTAACAGTTCTAGCATGGAATATTTCCTAGCTACAGTACAGTTAGCTTTTTTTTTTTCCTTTTCACTATTATCTGTCTTTTCCTCTGAGTCCTTGGTCCTTTACACAAGTCAAAGTGTCCTGCCTTTTTTCTCTCTCCAGCTCTGCAGCTGGGTCTGCCAGTGCAGCCTTTCAGCTTTCCCAGCCCATGGCACATCTTTTATCATGCAAGGTAGCCACTCTCTCTCTGGGCACTCCATTTGGGTCCAGAGCAGGTAAAAGATTCTCTAGCCTTTGGGTAACCTTTAACAAATCTTCACATACCTGCAACATATCCCCACATTTACAACATAGCTGTGGCCCATGCTTCTGCATGGCTGTCCTCTTTTTAGTAACAGATTTTATGATCCATTGTATAATCCACATGACTATCCCTAACCCCATTAAGCATATGGGTTTTGATTGACTTCTCTCCTGGATTTGGGACTCAGAGCCCAGCTGACCCTCCACAGGGGCAGTGGGAACAGCATTGCTTTCTGAGGCCCATATCCCCAAGGCTGTAGTTCCTTTATCCAGCCAGACTATGCCAGTTTTGTGGCCTGAATTCCCTCTGGGTCTCCTGCAAGATCAGGCAAACCATATAATATGTTTTATGTGTATTTATTAACTTACAAAGGAATGAGTACCCAGTGTGTAGCCCGGTGCCTCCAACAGCACAGCTTGGAGCCTGCCATATCAGACTGCACCACGACTACCATCGTCACCACTAGCATTCGCTCATGCCTCAGGGGCCCGTGATCTCGCTCCAGGTCCATAAGTGTTGGGCCATTCTGCGCTGTGCAGCTTCCCCACAGCTCACTGTTTCCATCCCAGGATGGCTCCCAGCAGCCTCTTTGTAGTCCATATTCAAGACTACAAAGTCCTGAGCCCCGCCCATTGGAGGAACTAGCCAATTGGGAGACACCTTTCCTCCAATGATTCCTTCCTTTCCATTTTCCTGGCTCCTGCCATTACATCAGGATACATACTCACAGCTTAGGACTTGTAGGTAGGAACCACAAATGAGAGAGAGCACACATCTCTTGTTTTTCTGAGTGTGAGTTACCTCACTCAGTATAATAGTTTGTAGTTCCATCCGTTTACCTGTAGATTTCATTATTTCATTTTTCTTTACTACTGACTAGAACTCCATAGTGTAAATAAATGCACCACATTTTCATTGTCCATTCATTGAGGGACATTTTAGTTGTTTCCATTTCCTAGCTATTGTGAAAAGAACAGCAATAAAAATGGTTGAGCAAGTATCTCTGTAGAAGGTTATTGGGTCCTTTGGGTATATGGCCAGTAGTGGAATAGTTGAATGATATGGCAGATCTAGTTTTAGTTTTTTAAGAGTTCTTCACATTGATTTCCACAGTGGCTGCATCCATTTGCAATCCCACCAACAATGAGTACGGGTTTCCCTTTCCCCACATCCTTCCCAGCATTTTTTATTTGTTTTCTTGATCTTTGTCATTCTGATTGGGGTAAGATGAAATCTTCCATAGTTTTAATTTGCATTTCCCTAATTACTAAGGATGTTGAACACTTTTAAAGGTATTTCTTGACCATTTTAATTTCTTCTTTTGAGAACTGTCTGTTCAGATAGGTAGCCTATTTTTTAACTGGATCATATGTCTTCTTGAATCTTTGGTTTTTGAGTTCTTTGTATGTTCTGGAAATTAATCCTTTGTCCTCTATAAACTGGCAAAGATTCTCTCCCACCTTGTGAGCTTCCCTGTCACTTGTTTGGTGGTTTCCCTTGCTGTACAGAAACTTCTGCTGTACAGAAACTTACAGAAGCTGCCATTGGATAAAAATCAACCAATGGTCCTACCCAGCTGTAAAGCCTACAACCACAATGACAGGCCTAGCAAATGATCTCTATTGGTGCAATAGTGGCACTTTTACATTGGGAGTAATCAGGAGCTATCTAATTGGACTTAAGGCCTGAGGGAACTCATATGTGATACTGTAAACATAGCAACCAAGTACAAGAGAAGAACCTACTGTCACTTTCTTAGACCAACATAATTTCTTACTATATTCTAAATATATATCCTTATATTTATAGACAAATGTACCTCTTACCACTCATCAAAGAAGCTTCTTTTTGCAATATATGAAGGTTATTACAAAGTTCCACAACTGATCAAATGGAGAGATTAGATGACTGTAAAATGCCCAGCCCTAAGTGATACATCTACAATGCAACCTCTACACATAGGGCTTAGGGAGCATTGTAAGAAGGGGGCAGAATGAATGTAAGAGCCAAAGGAACAACACACCTGCTGCTAGCTAATGCATTCTAGACATGCTAGGGAAGCTATGCCAATGAAATCTCCATAGTATGGTAGTCTAACAAGGTCACATGAAAAGATTTAAGGATAGAAATCACATGATGATCTCAATAGAAGCATCAAAGGCCTTTGTCAAAGTTCAACATCCCTTTGTGGCAATAAAATGACCAAAATGACTCCATTTTGTCCTAGCTGAGTTTTCCTTTTCCCTGTATTTCTGCCCAGCCACCCCCCGACCCCACCCCCACCCCCATTCATGCTAACCACACCCAGGCAAGCAGAACAGTCCCATGCAGACAGCACATTGTTTCTACAATACCTGGAAACCTACATTCAGCCAGGTAGAACGGCCCCTCCCAGCTACATCTACAGTTTCAGGGAGCTCATTGTTTTTACAATTATGAGAAACTTGTTTTTCTTAACTAAAACTAAGGAACTTTTTATTAACTGAAAAAAAACTCTATGTTAACTGACTTGCCCCTCTTCTGGTGTAACTATGGTGATCTGATGTAACTAGGGTTATTGGCTTTGCTCCTTGGTATGATGTAATTGTGGTTTTCAGCTTTATAAACCTTGCTCTGCTTCTCCTCTGGATTGAGAGTTCTTTTGGGAGTTAGGATGCTCTCAGCTTCCAGCTATTAAAGGGACTCTTAATTTGACCATCACTATATGGCATTCCTCTGTGCCTCATGCTCACTATTACAGCAAAAATACTGAAGAAACTTGGAATTGAAAGAATATAGCTCAACATAATAAAGTCTATAGATGGCAAACCTATGAGCAATATTATACTAATTGGGAAATTTGGGGAATATTTCCTCTAAAATCAGGAGCAAGGCAGGTCTCTCAGTCTCTGTTTTTATTTTAAAAAGCTATTGCACTAAGACAAGAGAAAAAAAATAAAAGGAATATAGACAAGAAAGAAGTACTGCAGATAACATGGTCCTATACTTAAAACACCCCCAAAGAATACACAAATTTGTAGATATGATAAACACTTTCAATGAAGTAACAAAATACAAAATCAAATATAAAAGCCAGCAGCTTTTTTATACACCAAAAATAAACTTGCTGAGAAAGAATTCAGGAAGAAAATACATTGTCATAGCTTAAAAAAAAGGTAAAGAGGTAAAAGATCTCTATAGTAAGAACTTTAAGATAGCAACAAAAGAAATGTAGAAGGTGGACAGACCTCCCAAGTTCATGGGTTGACAAAATCGATATTATAAAAGTGTCTATTATTACCAAAAGCAATCAATCAATGCAAAAGCAATTCAATGCAATCTTCTTTAAACAAAAACCCTAAAATTCATATGGAAGCACTAGAAGCCCTGAATTAGCCGATATAATCCTAAGCAGAGAGAGAGCACTGTTGGAGGTATCACAACCTCTGGTCCCAAATTATAGTAGAGTCATACTACAAAACAGACATGCAGACCAGTGCAAAAGAATAGAGGACCCCAAAGCAAACACACACAGCTACTACACTTAATTTTTTAACAAACATTGGAAAAAAGACTGCCTCTTCAGCAAATGGTGCTGGGAAAACTGAATTTTCACATGTAGAAGAATGAAACTAGATGTATAGCTCTCACACTGCACAAAAGTCAGTTCAAAATAGATCAAAGACCTTAATGTAAGACCTGAAACTTTGAAAGTGCTAAAGGGATATGTAGATAAGACATGACAAGATATAAGCACAGACAAGAATCTGAAAGAGAAATATATCACAAGAAATACAAGAATAGGTAAATGGAATTACATGAAATTAAAAAGCTTTTGTACAACAAAGGAAACAATCACAAGAGTGAAGAAACAACATAGAGAATGATGAAGTCTTTGCCAATTATACATTAGGTAAGGACCAAATATCTAGAATATATAAAAAAACTGTAAAAATTAAACACAAAAATTCACCTGATCAGTAAATGGACTAATGAACTGAATAGACAGTTCTCAAATGAAGAAATACAAATGGCCAAAACATATTTGAAAAATGTCCCACATCCTTAGCCACTGGAGAAATGAAAATGAAAGTGCTTTGAGATTCCATCTTGCCCTAGACATACTGGCTATCAGCAAGAAAACAAACAGCAAATGCTGGTGAAGATGTGGAGAACGAGAAACCTTTATACACTGCTGATTGGGATGTAAATTGGTGCAGCCACTATGGAAGACAGTGTGGAGGTGCCTCATAAAAACTAAAAATAGAGGCCTCCTGGTAGAAACTAAAATAGAACTAACACGTGGCTCAACTGTTCTGGGAATAAACCTACAGGCCGTAGAGATACTTGTACATCCATGTTTATTTCTACACTATTCATGAATGGAACCAGCCTAGCGGTCCACCAACAGGTGAATAAATAAAGAAAATGTGGTACAGATACACAGTGGAATTTTATTCAGCTATAAACAAAAATGACACGGCATTTGCAGGAAAATGGATGGAACTAAGGATCATTAATGCAGGCTAAATAAATGACACTCAGAAAGACAAATACCATGTTTTCTTCTCATATGTAGAATTTGGATTTAAACATGAAAATAGAAGAGACCATGACAGGAGAAGAAGAGATATGATGGTCAGGTGACAGAGTAATGGGATTTATGTGACATGGAAGCAGAGGAGACCATTCAGAGGAAGTGTTGGGATAAGTCAGGAGTGCCTGGAACATAGAGCATGGCCAGGCCAGAGACCTCCCAGTGAGGATGGCAGGAAACTGGCCCACTCCATTCTAGACACACTGTCTCTTACCCAACAACCCCCAAGAAAAACTATTAGGTCTCTAATCCTTTAATCTTAACCAGGTCTCTTGTAGATCATGTGATCTGAGGACAGGACAAAGGCCACATAGCCTTAGAAGCCTCCTCTCTCCCCCTACCTGCCTGCCTGCCAGAAAACTAACCCCACCTCTTTGCCTGCGAAACTTTCATATATAAACCTCTGCTTCCGCCATAATAAATGAGCTGTCCACTGACACAGTCTCCCAGGTGTTTCTTGTCACTGTAATTGCTGCCAGCGAGGCCCCTCTCCTCCCATCGGTCTCTCTCCTCACCCCGACTTTCTGTGACAGGGACCAGTGTGCAATGGTCTCCCCATAGCAGCGGAGTCCAGGCCAAGGAGAGGCTGACAAGGAAGGAAAGTGACCAGCAAGAGAAGTGGATGAATAATATGACATAGATATACAAAAATGCCATGATGAAACCTATTAGTTGTCTGCTAACATAAAATTAATTTTAAAAATATTAAGTGTACTGAGGATAAAACAACTTTCCCCCTGGGGAGCATTTCCTCACCACATAAGGTAAAGATTATATGATAATATAACGTAATACATACCATTCACTGTACTAGAAATGTGAAACTTGTTAACTCTTTCTTGGTTTTAGTGGGTGATTTGAGCATCTTAATTCCAAATTAAGTGTGGATAATCAAATTAACCTCAGGAAAAGATGAAACAGAAGTATGCTCTAGTATTGAGGAATTTTTACCTTGCTATAGGAATATTACCTATCTCAAAAGTAAAATTACATTGTCTGCCAAGAATTCACATCAAGTAGAGGTATCTTCCAAGAATATGTACTAAGCTCACTTTGCTCTTTCATCATAATTCAGAACTTAACTTTATTTGGCTCTATGCAGTGATAATATTTCAGAACCTTTGAAAAATTTGGTTCAATGATGGCAAAAGCTGGCAACTAAGACATTCTTTAGCCCATTTAATTCCATCCATGCAAAAGTTCTTAAGAACCCATGAGCATAACCCCATCAGGCAGAAAGCGGGACCTCTGTTGTGAATTCTCCCCTACAGCTGTACTAAGTGGGGCCAATTACATGGTCATCATTGCCATGATCACAAAGAAGTGCCTCAAAGAAGCCAAACACAGTGTTGTGGGATAAACAAGTGAACACACTCACAAGTTTGGATGAATTATGCAGGGTTAAATAGTAAAAGCCTACACTGTACAAGTTTTATTATTCTAAGGCTATACCAAAGCAAAAAAAAAAAAAAGTACCTTAATAAAAGACTTTAGAAAACTAATGCTAGCCTAAAACTAATTAATGTTAGTCAAAATAACATTTTGCTTGGTTATCTGAATGTAAATAATATCTATAATCAAGCATGTTAGTAAAATATTTTAGCACAGTAATTTACAGTTGTATTTCTATTGACTATGAAGAAATGTTACATAAAATGGAGAGAGCTACCTACCAATTCCTGCTTTTGGTGTTCTCTTATATGGGGGATATCACCCAGTTGCTGACACTAGAAACTAGGTCTGAACTCTATCTGGCCTGCCTTTCCCTCAGCCCTAGCCAGCTCAATGCCAAAGTACACCTGTGCCCTTTGTCTGTCCCCCAAAGTCCCACCTCTCTTTCCAACTTAAAATTTTCTACAGTCAAACTTGACTCATCCAGGTAGACTTCTGCCTTCCTAATACCTTCTATTTCAAATCCATATTTCTATCATAGCAGATCCTAGATCAAATAAAAATTATCTATCTGAACCTCTCTTCTTTTAGAAATGAGATGGGTCAGAATCTATTCAGGCGAATTCATGGAAAGGGCAAACCCAAGCCGACGTCCACAAGAGGGCGCCATAAATCAGCAATCAGACACCAGAAACAAACTCGGCCCGAGAGATCAGATTAAAATGGCACCTGGAAGGTCAAGCTAAAATTGAGAAATAGGGGAAAGGACAGAAACGTGGGCAGGTTAGTTAAAAGAAGACGGTTCAGAATAATTGCCGCAAACACTAGTGGGGCAGACAAACGCTTTTCTAAGAGAGCTCTGGTGCAAGGGAATATTAACCAATTTGACAGAGTCCAGGAAAACAGAATGTGCCCAGTGGACGATCACTACACGAAGGGAAGCAGTGCTTTGGTTCAGCTGGGATTCCAGAGCTGGGAGAACATAGGGAGCAAGTCCGTGGGGCAGGCTGGATGATAGCAGACTGTAGCACCTGTGGCTCAGAGGATAGAAGGAACCAAGGCAGCTCCAGGCAGCCAATCAGTCACTGATTGAACAAACGTCCATTCAGGACCTTGTGTGTGCCAAACCCTGTGCCAAGGACCTGTTACCTCGCGGTGAAGGACAGCCTTTGCAAGCTCGGGTTCTCACCTGTGTTATAGAAGGAAAGAACAGGGTTTTAAAGACAATGCATGGCAGAAGTTTCCACTTCAACCATTAAGTTTAAGGAAATGATGAAGACAAGCTTGACATACAAACCTCAGTCAGGGGTAAAGAACAGGTGAACTGTGAAGAGTCAGTGGCTTTCAGGAAGCAACCTGGGAGGATGGGCAGAGACAGCAGTGACTCGGAAGGGTTTCCTGCTGATGGAGACCCCAGAAGCAGGAGACACAGTGTTTGAACCTGATCATGGAAGAGGCATGGAGTCCTGCACACAGTCCACAGTACTCAAAATATTAGTTGAGTAACAATTAATTTGACTGCCTGACACTTAACATTGATTTAATTAATCTGATCTATGAAGGATATTTTTAAGTAATAATTCTTATAAACTTCTGCTTTGAGTGCAAAGTTGGTATGCAGTCTTACACTTTTCCCTTTTATGTACTACCCCATCTCCACCCCAATTCCTTGTGACTCTTCTTCAGCACTATAGAGCTCTTTGAAAAATGTGAACCAGAGAAAAGTAAGGAAGTAAAGCTGAGCACTCAAGCTACAACCCTTCGGGCAAGTCACAGCGAAAAACTTGATGTGGAAATGATTGACTGCTTTGGATTTTCTTCACAGGTGTGTAGTGAAAATGGACTAATCATCATTTCCCGTTGCCAGCGAAGACCCTATGCCAGCCAAGTGGTTGATAGTTGACAGCTAAATGAAATGCTATTTGGGTCTGTGCCTTGTCAGGAGGTTACATAACAAAGGAAGAGGCTTAGGGGGACAGCGAGGCCACTGGATGCCTTGCTGCACGTATGACCTTCCCACTTGTGGCCGAGCCAACCCGGGCATGCACACCTGCTCTTTCCACCAAGCGCGGGGGCTGCGTGCTCATGTCATTGCTAAGTTATTGAGAACCTGCCAGTTGATTCCCCTCGGCCACGGGGAGACTCGCAGAAGGAAGTTCAGTCGGGGTCAAAGAGCTTGTTTTTCTCTTCGTCTTCTAGGACTCGCACTATAACCAATTTGTTCTGCCAGTGGAAGGAAACGCTCATTGTCTTTTCGCACTTGAGCTTCCCTAACGCAAGCACTCTCTTCGGAGGAGTGCTCAAGCCCCAAGCTTACTTCACGTAGGTTATTTGTTTTTTCCTGGAATGGTAATGGGTCAAGGCCTGAATCTATGAAACAGTTTGTGAGAATCTCTGGAAACATTCAAGTGTTTATCAGGATGGATGGTGGTGTTTTAAGGTCGATACCTGTTGATGCCAGACATTTTCTGTTCTGCTGTTCCCTAAAGATTTTAACTATGCTCCTGAAACATTAGCACAAAAATGATTTAATGATAAAACTTTCAGAAGAGGCAAGGGTCAGTAAGCCTGGCTGGTGATCTTGCCTGGTCTAGTAACAGTGTTCAAGGTTATTAAAAAATGACTCCCAAAGTATCAATAAACTATTAGTTGTTTCTTCGGATAATTAAAATGATGCTATGTATTACTTTTAAAGTGCAAAAATATTGGGTCTCCAGTGAGCCATGATAAGAAAAATATGGCACCTAGAGAAAAAGTCAAATAAAAATCATAGGGTTATAAAATAATAGGGTCAGGCTGAGTATGGGTGTCAGCACTCACAAGGCAATGGCAGATCTCTGTAGGTTCAATCAAGGCCAACCTGATCTACATAGTGAATTACAGGCCAGCCAAGGCTACATAGTAAGACCCTGTCATAAAAAAATAAAATAATAGGGTGAATAGCTTTAAATTCCAATACAAAAATCAATACAGTCCTGTTATTTTCCAGAGGAGGAAGGTATTGGTACACACTGACAAAACTCATGGTGTGATGAGCCAAAACCATGAGTCTTCTGTTCGCCACAGCTCAGTGCTATACCACAGAAGAGTCTAGGCCGTTGCACATCCTCTTTCCTACCTGCACATTTACCTGTACATGTTGATTAGAATTCCAAATTACGATCTAGATTGAAAGGCGTGCTTTCCTGTATATCCTTGAACATTTCTAGCTTTTTACACGTAGTTTATTGCATCTGGCCTTCATTCTTAACTTTGAGCTTTTAGAATTTTCTGAGAGGTTTCTTTTACATGAGAGACCTTAGATATTCCTCAGACCTCATTTCTTCTTAGCTAATGTGATTTTCCTGAGACAGTGTCTCACAACATAGCCCTGACTGGCCTGGAACTCAAAGAGACCTGCCTGCCTCTGCCTCCTGAGTGTTAGAACTAAAGGCATGCACAACTGTGCTAGATACCTTCAGTTGTCAACTTGACACACCTGGGTAGAGAGAACATCAATTGAGGAATTTCCCCCATTGGATTGACCTGTATCCATGTCTGTAGAGCATTTTCTTGATTGTTGAGTGATGTGTGGGGGCCCAGCCCACTCTGGGTGGTGCTCACTCTGGGCAGGTAGCACTGTGCTGTATAAGAAAGCACTCTGAGTTCTGGCCAGAGGAGCAACCAGCAAGCAGTGTTGTTCTGCCATGGCTGTGCTTTAGCTCCTGCCCTGGCTCCCCTCCATGATAAACTGTAAGCTGAAGGTGAAACAAACCCTTTCCTCCTCCAGGTTGGTTTTAGTGAGGGTTTTTAATCACAGCAATAGAAAGTAACTAGGACAGAAATCAAGGCTTGTTTTGATTTTCATCTTCTAAATTTTATTTCCACTTAACTAAGGAATTGCATTCAACCCTGACCTTCTTACCTTTTGAAACCTTGGTCTTATTTAGTCATATAAGTTAAATGTCATTTAATGCCTAATAAATGGAGATGTATAATTGGAGAACTGGGATGATTTTGAGCAGTACTTCTCAGGAAAATCATAGGAAACATGCATTCTCCAATTGTGAGCTATACACTTGCTAGCCTGAAGGATAGTCACCTTCTCTTCTGAATCATCCAATCCTAATGTCATTCCTTTGGATATTTGGGAGGGAGTATTTTTCCCTTTTTAAAGGCTATAAGAATTATACGAAGTAAGGGATTTCATACTATTTTAAAATATATATTTATCTATTTATTTTTATGTGTCTGAGTGTTTTGCCTTTCTGTATGTAAGTGCACCACATATGTGCAATGCCCTCGGGTCAGAAGACAGCACTGGAGCCTCTGGAACTGAAGTTACAGATTGTTGTTAGCTGCCATGTGGATGCTGGAAACTGAACTTGGGTTCTCTGCAAGAGTAGTCAGTCCTCTTAGCCGCTGACTCATCCCTCCAACCCCATTTTGTAGTATTTTTACACTTTCATTTGATAGACTTTGTTTCTAAATGCCCTTCTAGTTACTTTTTCTCACCTCCTCTCCCGCTCCTTTCTCTGTCTATACCCCTAATATTCTCCGTTTTACTTTAGTGTCCTTTCTTTTCCTCCATATTTCACATTTGAGAGAAAACATGCAAATAGTTGTCTCTGCGGGAATGCTTATTTCATTTGACTGGATGGTGTCCAGTTATACCCATTTTCCTGCAAATGACATCATTTCATTCCTCCTTATATTTGAGTAAGACTCTGTCATGTATAGACACAACATTTTCTTTATCTGTTCATTTTTTGATGAGCATCTAGGCTGATTCCATGTTGTGAATAGTGCAATAAACACAAATGTGCAGATAATTCTGTTGTATGCTGACTGTGAGTCTTTTGGGTGTATACACGGAAGTGGTAGATCTGGGTCATATGGGTCCTCAGATATTTGAAGATAGTAAACAAATACCAACTAAAGCGGTTAGATGAAGACTGTTAAAGTGAAGGTTGTAGTTCTCCAGACTGGCTATAGCACCAAAAAGTGCACACTAAATGAGAATCATTGTGGAATTTTGAGTTCAAATCTATTTCGTATCCTTGAGGAGTTGATAATAAGTAAATGCCCATGAGCATCATCCGTGATATGCCATCATCCAACTAGTTCAAAGCACTCCTTGCTTCGTAAAAGAGACTTCATGATCTGTACAATTAATGATGTCTTCAGGAGAAAAAGGCCTTTACAGAAAGTAGGGGTTTTGTTTTGTTTTGTTGTTTGCTTATTTTTATCTCCAATAATTAAAAAGAAGGGTCAAAAACAAGTTGTTGAGTAGAAAACTACATTTCATATCATCAGTATAAAATTTGGGTTCAAACAGCTTTGGTATGCTCTACGTTCAAAGTATTATCTTTGGAATTGCTAAGATGATGAATAAGTATTTTGCAACATAACTATGGATTTTACCAAAATACCTCCCCTATGTAATACAAAGTGAGCAAGTTTATGAACAGTGACTCATAATCACCTGCTGTGCTAAAAATTCCAATGATGTGCATGCCTTTTATTCAGAGTTAGTAATGCCCTCTCCAGCACTCTTTTGAGTCTCCACCTCTGTCAACCAATTTGCTTTATGGCTGTTAAGTCCGTAAAGTTTCTGAATCCACTGCAGCTCAGCTCACAATAAGAGCAAATCACCTGACATGCAGAGCTGGTTGTGTGAAAATATAATTCCTCCCCAGGACTGTGCCAACCTGAGTCAACAGTGAATACATTAGTTAAATACAATTGCTGGCTGAGGGAGTAATTCCAACGAGTCACTGAACATGAGGCATCTTTTAATTCCTCTGCTGTTTAAAGATTCATTCGCTTGTCAGAAAGCCAAGCAAACATAAAAAACAAGGCAATGGAATCAAGAGTCAATTTATCCATCAAAATAAGAGCCATTGTTTTTAAAAACACACTATTAATTTAGTTTTGTGCCTTAGTAAACAAAACTAGACAGGAATTTTAAATGATAATAAATAACACTATTCCAACTTCAAAAAATTATTAGCCTAAAGTCTCCAAAATTTTCAAAAAGTCCAATGAAAGTGAAATAAATTTATGCTGCTAACACCCCTCATCCAGAGTAAAAAAAGTACTATAGATTTTTGGGTTTTTTTTCCCCAAATGAAACAAAGACTATGCTAGACCTAGGTAACACCCTAGAAAGCATCTTGCCTCCCCATGTTATTTGACACAGAATAAAGTGGAAATCAAATAGGGAACTGATTTAAAGAGAAACACAAGACAGTGGCCATGTGAATAAAGCAGAGCTAGCCCAGAGGTCACATGACTTCCTCTCATTTGTTCTTTCCACATCAGACAGAGATCATAGTCATCCTCCAATCTCCCTTTCCAGGATCCTATGTCACCTCCTCATTCCAAGTGACTAACCTATTACTTATTCTTAAAGATGCTGACATTTCCAGTTAGCTGTTACTTTTAAAAAATAATTTTTTAATCTAATATGTGGTCTTATACCAAAATGTAGCCATAGCATATTAATAGATGTTGCCTAACAAAAGTTGTCTCTGCTCAAATCAGTCTGGGAAATTCAAGGTTAAACAAAGAAGGTTTGTTTTTTGTTTTGTTTTCTGTCAGAGAGGTTCAGACTTTTCATTTTACATATTTTGTAAGTCTTCAAACATGTTTGTTTCAACTTTATTCAACTATAGCATCTCTTGTTTTTTAAAAAACATTTTATTTATTAATTTTATATGTATGAGTATATAGCCTGCATGTATGTAAATGCCCCTGTGTCGAGCAATGCCTGTGGTGGTCAGAAGAAGGTGTCAGATTCCCCTGGAACTGGAGTTACAGATGGTTGTTAGCCAAGCCATGTGGATGCTGGGAATCAAACCTGGGTCCTGTGCAAGAACAACCAGTGCTCTTAATCATTGAGCCATCTCTCCAGCCCCACATCTCTTGTTTTTTGGGTTTTTTGTTTGCTTGTTTGTTTGTTTGAGGGTTTTGTTGTTGTTTTTTAAATATTTAAACTATTATTGTTATTTTATGTGTATGCATGTATTGCCTGCATGTAGGTAAGTTCACCCATGTCATGCAATGCTCACGGAGGGCAGAAGAGGCTGTCAGATCCCCTGGAACTGGAGTTAGAACAGTTGTTGGCTGCCATGTGAGTGCTGGGATTCAAACCTGGGTATTCTGCAAGACCAACTAGTGTTCTTAACAGCTGAGCCATCTCTCCAGCCCCATCTCCTGTTTTGAAACAAAACACACAGTGCAGATTACCTGATGAAATGAACACAATTTGAGAAAGACTGTGTTATGTAAGCTAATTCCAGAAACAGAGATGTTTTTATAATGATGAATGAAATTATCATTTTAAAAATTGCAACATATTATTAGAAAATTAGTCTGGGGCTGGAGAGATGGATCAGTGGTAAAGAACACTGGTTGTTCTTGCAGAAGTCCCGGGTTCGAATCCCAGCATCCACATGGCAACTAACAACTGTCCATAACTCCAGTTCCAGGGTATCCGACATCCTCTTCTGTCCTCTGTAGGCATTGCATGACACGGGTGCACTTACCTACACGTAAGCAATACATGCATACACATAAAAATAAAAATAATAAATAAAATATGAAAAAAATTTAAAAAAGAAAATTAATCTGACCTCTGTTTATATCAATAAATAGAAGACATCCAGAGAACCTGCATTTTATCATTGATTTTTGGAAGATTAGCTGTAAGATATGAAAGAATTCAATGAGATACCAAAAATAGGAGCTAGGATTACTTTGCTTATTAATACTCAAATTTCCTCATATTTGCATGAGATTCTGTATAAAGCTAATGCTGGTGATGGGGATACCATTTATTGGGAACTTGTATGCTAGACTGGGCAAAGACCTTTACATGATTTACAACAGCTCTCTAAGGTAGAGCTTATTGCAATTCATACCCAAATTGCTCTTATTTTGAAGCCTTACTGTGACATATTTTGCCCACCATATCCCAATTACCAAAATTCCAAGAACTCACACACATGAACTGCACTTTTTCCTTCACATTATAATTCCAGAAAGTTTATACCTATGTTTCAGAACCATTATTATCTCCTTCATTAAAGGAGAGGGAACAGATACTGCTTACTTGAAATTTTCCTTAAGTCATGACTTCATTATTAAGACACCATGTCCAATATTTCCCCAGAGTTCATAAGTATCATCCCTTACCATGTGCACATGGGCAGAACACTTTCTTCAATATTTGTTTAATTTTAAGCACACAGTTTCAAATGAAATGCACAGTCTAAGCAAGAGTGAAGCAGAAAGTCAAGCAGTAAGAATTTGACCATATGTAAAAATGCTGCTAATCTATGTGAGGGAGAGTAGAGCTTCTGTAAGGGAGTGACTCTAGATAGGCTGACTAGACTCCAGTGGATGAACTTGCACTGAGGGACATTTGGGTACAAATGCTTGACTGGATAGGACTTAACATATATGACAGAATGCATGAAATCCTGTGGAGGGCAGGGGCTATGGGTACGGATGGGGGAGGTGGTCTAAATTTGATTAAGCTCTAGTATATGAAATACACAAAAACTCAATAAAATATACATTAAAAACAAACAAACAAACAAACATAGTCCCTAATGAAGGAAGACAGTAACCCACATCCCTGAAGAGTTGTGACTGTGGAGACATGAAACATTTATCTAGCATTCAGTCAACAGAGAGTGCATAAAAGTTGTCAGAAGGCACTAAATCACAACCATAAAACAATAGAAACGTTAGAGAAGATGTGTCAGGTGCTTCTGGTCTTGTTCTCCCCCGGGGGAGGGGCAGGCAGAGGACAAAAATGCTCTTCCTTTATCTTGAGCTGTTTGCTTTGATCAGTTTTCACTTCCTCTCCCACTTCCTACTAAACACAGTGCACTGAACTCTGTCATGTCAATATTTAAGGGACTCATTTTAGCAGCTGCATTGTGTCCACTTCCTGTTGTCAAGGAACATTAATGTGCCTCTTTTGTCCACTTTCAAAATAAGTTTGAATTAAGCATAGTTATTAAACTAAGCTAGCTCCACAGTTACTCCCGTCCTTCTTCCTTCATCCCACAATTAAACTCCACATTTTTAAGTCAAACCTCTCGCAATGTTGGCTCCTAGGTTTGGAATTCTGCTGCCTGTGTTTCATGTTGAGTAAAGCAAGGTACAAATGGACGCAGCAATTCAACCCACTCACCCTCTGAATCTTCAGGGGTAAACTCAGGCATCTGCACTGTCTCTGACTTTTGACAATTTCCTCCAATTATTTAGAATCCTCAGATTACCGCATGTCTGTATTAGCTTCCTTTGAAGATGAATCTGGTGATGTAAGTACCATTTATGGGGGACCTGTTAGATATTGGACATTCTAGATTGACTGATGGGATTAAGGGCTTATGCCACTGTTCCTGGCTTCCTGGGACAGAGTTATAACTTAATTTGCTTAATATAGTTCAACAGACATAGTAGTGTGCTGATTCTGAGCTCAGATACCAAGAAACCCTAGAAGTTTCTGCTGTGTTCTCCCTTTATTTCTTTCACTGGAATAAGCCATGCATAGGTTAGCCTGCTGGACAAAGCCATGGAACACAATCACATTGTCCCTGTTACTCCAACTAAGTCGTCCCTAGACTAGTTAAAGTCATAAGGCCCCAGATAATAGGAGAAATTCTAGCCAAACTCAAACACAGCCACCATGCAGACCACCCTAGACAAGAGAGCAATACATTTCTCTGAAGTATGTCCCTTATATTTGCGGCTGTTTGTTGCATAGCAGTATTGATACCATACATGATTGATACAGAGGTGCTTAGTGGACAGATGTGGAGGATCCTATATCAGATACCAAGGAACTTAAATTCATGTTTATGAAGTAGAACTGCTGGATGAGTGGTCTTAAGAAGAGAGGAACATAATCTGATTTGCACTTTGGAAAAGTAACTCTAGCGACAAGGTATTTGTTGAATTGAAAGTGGAATCTACTGCAATAGTTTAGGTAAGAGTGGATAAATGCCTGACTGATGGAAATATTCCTGAGGATGGCAAAGAGGCAACAAATCTAAGAATGTCAAAAGGTAGGTGATAACAGCATGTGGTAATCAGTTGGTTGTAGAAGGAAGAGAAAGGGAAGATTCTGATATGCTTCTCAGGTTGATGAGTTTTGATGCCATACTATGAACTAAAGCTATGTTCCAGAAAACAGTATAATAAGTTCAGTTTTGCTACACTGAATTAGAATACTTACAGAATAGTAACAGATGTTAAGGAAGTCAGTTTTATACACAGGTCTGGAGGTCAGGGTATACCTTAGGTTTCTTTTAATATTAGTACTGTGTAAGATCACAGCACATGAAGATAAATATAGTGAAGAGCTTGGACAGCATGAGGTGTACTTTGAAAAGAGAGCCATAGACAGAACACTGGGAGATAATGTATAAGGCACTTGCTGAGGATGAGGATCAGCAAAGAGGGTCAGGCAAGTGGTGCATGTCTATAATCCCAGCATTCAGGAAGCTGAGGCAAGAGGATCAAGAGTTCAAGACCAGCCTAGGATACATGACAACTTTGGAGCCAGACTGGATTATATAGATTCTGTATCAGAAAAAACAAATGGGCTAGAGAGATGGCTCAGCACTTAAGAGCACTGGCTGCTCTTGCAGATGACCTGGGTTGGTCCTCAGCACCCACATGATGGCTAACAACTGCCCAAAATTCCAGGTCCAGGGGATCCAACATCCTCTTCTCCATGGGCAGTGCATGGGTGCACTTAAATACATCCAGGAAAAACATACATGTACATAAACATAAAATAAATTTTTAAAAATTGAAATAAACAACAACAAAAGAATCAGTAAAGCAAGAGGCGGAGGGAGAAAGGGGAATCGGCTATCTTAAAGGGGAATCAGCTACCTTAAAGGAGAATCAGCTATCTTAAAGGAGAATCAGCTATCTTAAAGGAAAATCAACTATCTTAAAGCCAGAGGAACATTTTGAGAAGAGTTCGTAGTATTTATTTGGTCTGAGCTGAATCTCTCTCATTAACAGTACATGCCCACCAAAATTTTAAAACCAAGAAGAGATTGAAGATCAAGAGCTCAACATTGCAATGACATCTACAGTTATTTTTCTAACTAAATGAATCATTTTAAATGAGGTGTGCCCCATGATTCTGACATCAAAGGGGAATTTTAAAATATTTCTTAACATATTTAAAAGAATCATTTTAAAACTTGTAGACTCACTTTGAAATCCTATGAAACTTAATAGAAAGGCAAGAGAATTATCCTTAGCATCCACAATCAATTTTTGTCTTTCTGATTTCTGGAGGCGTCCCTAGGGAGTACTGGAGCAGAGGCTCAGTGAAATAAAGGGTATATCTCTAGTGCAGGGCACTGTGGATGTCTGATTATAACTTGTCAGTCTCATCAGATGATTTAGAATCTGCTAGAAAGTATTCAGGCCAAATGCAAAGGAATTTCAGAAGCCTGCAAGGTTTGATCTGATATAGTCCCTGTTGTAATTTTCCAGACTAAGCATAGTTAAATTAGTCTGATATGTTAACGCAAACTTATTTTATAAGCTCCCCTTGTAAAAGAGTGTGAAATTAACACTCCCAGAATAGAAATAAACCCAATCTACTAATTATAAAATGCTCAAAGTGGAGATTTTCTTGACTTTTTTAGTGTAAGTTGTGTAGCTTTTCCCAACACAGCAAATATCAGGGGACTGTGGACCTTGCAAGTAGTCAACTAAGATTCAATCATGGGAGCACATGATTCCCCCACCTTAAAGAACTTTCCTGAAGGTATAGAAGACACTGGCTGATCTAACTAAAAGAGGGGACTGCTTACAGTTTCAAATGGGATGAACTAGACCCTTCCTTGATTAAGATGAGTCAAGGGAGCATCTCACACCCTTGATCATCTTTACAAGGGCTAGTGGAATTCTGGTCAGAATACAAGGAATCCAAAACCAGCTACTCTAACCTCCCCATAGCTGTCCATGACCTGTGTGAGACTTGTCCACGGGGGTATGTTACTCACTCTCACAAGGACCAGCTGATGTGTTGCTAAGCTGGATATAACAAACATATTCCTTATGTAGACTGTCTCCTAAGGATGCTTTTGAACCTTGGAGTCTGGTGGAAAGGGATTCTATTTTAAATCTAGTCATTTATTTCATCAGCACACATCCTTAAAGATATTGATAGTGAAGAATGGAGTAACTTTTAGTCAGACCTTGTCTGTGCCTATTTGAGTAGCCAAGAGCAAAGGCTCAACTCAAACTAGCTTAGTAGGGATCAACAGAAATTTTGTGGGTCACATCACTGGAAGACTTCAGAGTTCCTTGGGAACAGCTAGCTTCAGAATTTAAGATCTTGAGTACATTCGTTAATGTACTTCTACTGCTGTGACAAATACCTAAAGTAAACCAACTTAATAAGAGAAAATATTTACTTTGCCTGAGTTTCAGTCCATGGTTGTTGGCCCTATTGCTTTGGGCTTGTAGCAAGGAAGGAAATCACAGTTGAAGCTTATAGTGGAGTAAGATGCTTACCTTACGCTGGCCAGGAAGCAAAAAGACAGGGAAAGTTTGGGGTTCCAAACTTTGGGCATGCTCCCAATTACCTAGCACCTACTCATGGTGCCATAGGCTGGGGACAAACTTTTAACATGGGCCTTTGGGGGCATTCCATATCTAAACTACAGTATTGAGGACACTGGTGCTCCTGCTCCTTCTCTTGGCTCTGTTTTGCTGTGTATTGACCTCAAGTTAGTTTAATCTTCTTTCCATGTTAACAGATTGGCTCTTTTTCATGCTAACAGATTGGCTCAGCTGGGTCCAGATTTAATGTTTGTTGTACTCAGTGATCTTAGCCAAAGTACCTCTTATCTAATAGCTCCAGCCAAAATCTTAGATAGGGTTACTAGACCCCAGTGGATAAACTTGCACCAAGGGACATCTGGGTACAAATGCTTGACCGGACAGGCCTTAACATATATGACAGAATGCATGAAATCCAGTGGGAGGGGGTTGGGGAGGAGGGTCTAAATTTGATTAAGAACTATTATATGAAATGCACAAAAACTCAATAAAAAATACTTTTTTTTTTTTTGGTCTTTTTGAGACAGGGTCTCCCTGTAGCCCCAGCTGTCCTGGAACTTACTATGTAGACCAGGCTGGCCTTGAACTTACAGAGATCCACCTGCCTCTGCCTCCTGAGTGCTGTGATTAAAGGCGTGCACCACCACACCTGGCTAAAAATGCATTTTAAAAAGTCCTAGCCTGATGTGACTCAGTCATCTTGGGATAGATCCATAAAAAGTCCTAGCCTGATGTGACTCGGTCATCTTAGGATAGATCCACCCCTGTTATCTGTCATTTCAGGCCTGTCTTGAATCCTGTGCCCTCCCATCACCTCAAAGCCTACAGAAAGAGTGGGTCAATAGTATACGTAAAGTCAGAATGAGTCTGTAAAATGAAACAAAAACAAAATGGATTATTTCTGGAAATGTAAAGGGATGCTAGATGTACAGAAAATCCTATCTACATTGCAGTTTGTAAAACATATTACATGGTGTTTAGAACATAAAAGGAACATTAAAATGGTAGATAAAAGAATTAATGAGTAGTAGTGGTCATGTTCCTAAGACCTAAACAGATGTTGTTGTACTGTAACATTAAGATCATGATCATCACTACCTATCTCAGTGAAGATTCTGCTGTTTTATGACTTATATAGTCTGTTTAACTGAAAATGTAGATATATGTGATGTCAGTGCTGTATAATCATTAATAAAAAAATTAATAAGAAGACAAAGTACATTTGGTGACTCAAGAATATTGACATTTGAGCACACTAAACGCTTTTGTGTTCTGATATATGAGTAGTGAATTGTCACGCAAGAAACCTGGTTTGTGTTCCTGTTGAACCATCACAATGTGTCACTGAGTAACTCTCTGTCTCACTTACCTTTAAACAGGATTCTCTTTCTGGGCAGGCCCATTGTACCTGCTTCTAGCACTGGACCTTTGCTCAGCCTGTCTTTCCAGGCTGAAGTGCATTTCTCTCCTCTCTGGCCACCTGCATCAACCCACCATGAAAAGCCATCTCCAGAAACAACACTCCAACCCTCAGTCTCACACACTGTCAGTCATAGAAAGTGGCTGGAAAAACTATATAAAGATATACAATTTTGTGTCTATAGAACAATTCTGACACTTCATCATACCCATTTGTATTGTTCCTTGTATATTTTTATTATATATCTCATTTTAAAATTTTGGCCTGTTTTAAGCACAAATCTAGCACTTTAGAAATGCCCCACCTTTGCATGACATAGGTACACTTACCTACATGCAGGCAATACACACATACACATTAAAAAAAAAAAAGAAAAAAAAGAAATGTCCCACCTTACCTTCTTATGGTGGTTTGAATGAGAATGTCTCCCATAGGCGCCAAGTATTTGAGCATTTTGTCCCCAGTTGGTGGCGCTGTTTTGGGAGGTCTTAGAAGGTGTAGCCATGCTGGAGGAGCATGTCACTGGGAGCGGGGTTAGAGAGTTCTTAAGCCTTGCCAGATCTCTAGTCACTCTCTGCTTCCTGTGCCTGCTTGAAGGTGTGATAGCTTAGCTTCTGTTCCCTCTCCAGCCACCTTTGCCGCTATGCCTCCCTGCCATGGTGGACTCTTGCGCCTTGGAACCATAAGCTAAATAAACTCTTCCTATTATGTTCCCTTGATTGTGGTGTTTCTATCACAGCAATAGAAAAGTAACTAATACAGTTCTTTTTGCCAATACCCCCCCTGGTGTACAAAAAAAGATCTAGCACCCCTACACCCACCTATCTCTTTCTCCCTTCTGTTCTTCTGGCCGCCCCTACACATCCTCCTTAGCCTAAATGCCCTATCCTCTTACATGCCTTCCATGACCCCCAAAGTTAGGACAGGAGCCTCCCTGCTTTCCCAGAGCCTCCTCAGCCCTCCATGGAGTCCTTTTCTTTGTAAATATTGTTAATGCAACATCTTCAGCAAGACTTTAATCTACATAGGAAGTCATAAATAGCTCATGGGGGAAAAGATAATCATTTAATCCTGCTTCCATCATAATGAAAATACATGAGGAGTTTGGCAAAAAATGAAAATTATGAAAGATTTCAGGGACAGTGTGTGTTCTGCATTGTGGTACTCTTAGCCCAATGCTCAGTACCTACAACAAATAAAACACCAAATGTCAGCATCTAGAGAAACAAATAACATAATTGGAATTTGGATAGATGACTGTGGGACAGAGAAGGAGGGCTGAAGAGTGGGAGGGAGGCTCCAACAGAGTGCCAAGCGCGAACTGGACAGAGTAGATTGCTATGGTATCTGGTTTGAATCTCATAAAATTGTATAAATTACATGGTTCTTGCTTTAAGTCAGAGATTTTTCCAAAAATCACCTTAAGAAATAAAGGACAAGAAAAACAAAACCAGACATGAAATAGAAATTTGGTGAGGGAACGCTAAGAAGGAAGAAGGCACAACTAGAGTGTCACGTGTTTTCCAATTTTACAGCCATTCTAGAATGTCTAAGAACTAACCCATTACCAGGCTCTGAAATGTTCTGTAATGGATTTTATTTTGAAGGAGTTTTTTTAATTAAGCCAAATGCTTTAAGCTTACATAAGGGATTGAGAAATCATATAGCTCTTATCCCGAATAGCATCACTCAAACAAATCTGGGATGTATTTCCTATGAAACCGAAAACAAGCCATGAGTAGCATGAGCCTTAATAAGAGATTTAAGGACCCTGTGTTTATCGACCCACTGGTCTGTGTACCTCAGCGTAATGAAATAATCACTCCACAGGAACTTAATACACTCTGGGAACAATTCTTGAATGTTGTACCCAGGGAGCCTAATAATGTAATTTGAAGAAACTATGTAAGAGGAACAGGAAAACAATCTAAGCTGTTATCTCTTATTGAGTCTATTTTCTTGCAGAGAATCCTGAGAAAACAAAAGACATTTTGTTTGAAGTGTTTTCGTCTTCTTCAAGTCTGAAAGGGGGAAAAAAATCCCTTTGAAGTACTTACAAATTAAACATCTCTAAAGACTATTTCTTCCTTTATATCCAAAATATTTAGTAATTCTGGAACTGGAAATTTTTGCCTTTCAAAAAATTATTTATTTGAAGTAGGCAGTGGAGGTAGACATTGCGGAAAACAAAGAAGAAATCAAATGGCATCCACACCACCTGGGAACAAGATTCCAGGATCCGCCCAGGCCACATCACGTGCAATTTGCATTTTAGCAGAAGCCTGACTTGAGAAGCAATGCTATCATGTGGGCTCTGCTTTGTTTTTCCTTTTGTTTTTGTTTCTTTTTCATGTTATTTCAGAGATTCTAATTCCACTAATTATTAGTTCATTTGTATGGGGTGCAGCTGAGAGTTGGGGTGACCCCAAAGAGCCCCGGACAATTCTAATGCACTGAATTTGAGAGCCTTTGCTCTTGAGTCAGGGAACTGAGCCCATCTTTCCCCCCTTGGCTGCCTGGTGTTTGTATCTGGTCTGACTAGATCTTAAGGGCTTCAGTTTCTAACCAGTTCTCAGGTGCTGTCGATCCCATCTCTTGCATCCCCTGAAATGCTTTGTTCCAGACACAGCTGGATACTACTGAAACAATTTTTTAAAGGCCAACATAAAAAATTGTGTGTGTAATTGTCTTACACTTGCTTCTTCCACTTGTTTATAAATGAAAGCTCAAACTCGACCTATAGTAAAAGCTATCAGAAAGGAAATTATTGTTAACTTAAATGTTAGCAACCTGGGTTGAATTGCACCCCCTCCCAGAGAGCCATTTTGAGTCCTCACCCTAGAACCTCAAAACATGATCTTATCTGAAAGTAGAGGTAACTTCTGATGTAATTAGTTAGGATGAGTTCACACCAGAGCAGGATGGGTCCTTAATACAATGTGACTCAACTTATGAAATACAGCCACAGAGCTGTGCCTGCCTGGAGGCAGAGACTGGAGAGATGTATCTGCCAGCCAACGGACATCAGAGACTGCCCACAACCAGAGAGGATAGGAGATGTAGGACGGATGCTTCCCCAGAGCCTTCAGAGAAAGCATGACCCACTGATGAATTGACTTCACCCCTCGGTGTTCCAGACCCATGAGAGAACAAATTTCTGCTGTTTAAAGCCTCCTATTTGTGGTAGTCTGTTTCGGGAGTCCTGGGAAGCCAGCATCTAGCCTATCTCCTGATCCTGCTTATGGAGACCAGGCTCTGTTTGAATTTCTTTAGGTGTTTTGTTTGCTTGCTTATTTGTTGGTTCTTTTTTGTATGGAGGACACACAGGCCACTTCCTATTTATAACAACTAAGTTGACTTGCCAACAACAACCTCAAATTTGGTTTGTCATTTACAATGACATATAGCAGGAGAAGGAATTATAAAGAGAAGAAGCAAATTAATAGGAAGAGTTCTTCTGGGCAGGGGTGGGGCGCAGGGGAGAGAGTAAACCCAAGGAAAGAAAAGAGGCTATGTAAGAATTTATGGAATTTATTATGAATAATCTTAAATTGGAAAGAAAGCATAAAAATTCCTCAAAAAGAAGTCTTAACAGAAACACATTGTTTTGTGATTATACTAGTCTAGGTTTAAATCCCAGCAACATACGTGTGATTGTTAAGTCATATAATATTCAGGGAATAGAACTAATGAAATTGTCACAAGCATACTATGTCAGCAACAGATAAGTGCACTGTGTCTTCACAGTGGCAAAGCTTATTGAACAACAATAAATTCATAAGGTACAGTGGTTTCATCAATAACAATTTGCCAGATAGTCCTGCTTCACTTAATTGTCCTGGCTAAGGCAAACACAGGTTATTTTATTCATAACTTAATTACTAATATTAACTCTCTCAGATCACACAGCAATTCTGTTATCTGTCATCTATCAACTATCATCTGTCTATCTACACATGTATAGGTTACAGAATGGGTACAAATGTTTAATGGGCAAAACAGGCCCGAGAAGCAAGATCTGGGAAACTGATAGGGATGATCATTGTTTACAGTGCATCTAAATTTCCTTGCAGCTCTAAAAATGTTTGGCTGCTGTTATGGCAGTTGAGGGGCCCAGGATGGAGGGTATAGATGCTAAGTTAACCAATACTTGTACTTCTAAATGCTTATTCATCAACAAGTATACATTAGTGCTTTCTGGATTTCTAGTCAGACACTTCAGTGTGATTCTCTGAAAGAGCTGTGAGCAGCAGAGAAGTTCTGGACCTGTATCAGAATTGGGAGCGAGGACCAGAACAGTTTCAAATGATCAATCAGTTGCTCACTTCCCCATGGAATGGTACGAAGGAAAGGAAGAAAAGCTGTTCTTTGGCCTCAATGGTGTTCTGTCGAGCTACTCAGTGCAGTGCAGTCAAGAAAGATAACTATACACTGTATGATCCCATACTATTCATGACTGTCACGTGAGCATGAAGAAGTCAATTGTCAGAGAAAGGCACAGGCAATTCAGTCATACATTGCAAAGGTACTTTTTAAAAAGCAGCTATGTAAAAATAAAATTCAAAGAAAACCAAATTGCATAGGGCAGGTACCTGACACCACGCTGGCTGTGGTATCTTATTTCCCTGGCCTTTATGCTACTAAATGCTCATGTTCTTTGGCACTTAACAGAAAAAGGCACTAATTTTCTTTTCACTTACACACAAGCAATCTCATCCACTTGAGATTTAAGGAGGAGATTAGCATGAAATTCTTGGCCTTCCTGTTTCTATAACCTAGAAGGCATTCGGTGGATCTTTAAGAGCAGTTTCTTTGCAATGTGATATCTGAGATGCCCCTGAAGCGTTTTGAGGACACTGGCTCCACACTTCACAGAAGAGAATTATATTCTGTGATCTGTGATGAGATGGAAAAAGGCAGCATCCACGTATTCAAAACGGTGTATTTTCCCAAACTTTTTTGTGTAGGGAAAAGTATAATGCATTTTGAAAAGGAAATTCCTTCAGAATAAGAGCCTCACACTCCTTCCACTGACTTATGAGCCCCTCAAAGCACATTATTATCAAGCATCTAATACAACATTTGAAAATATTGATAAAAGAGTTAATCCTGCTTTGAGTAATAACAAATTAAATTTACAACTATAACTATACACTGTGTGATCCCTATATTCATGACTGTCACGTGAGTGTGAAGAAGTCAATTGTCAATCAGAGAAAGAAAGGCACAGGCAATTCAGTCATACATTGCAAAGGTGCTTTATAAAAAGCAGCTATGTAAAAAGAAAATTAAAAGAAAACCAAATTACACAGGGCAGGTACCTGACATCACGCTGGCTGTGGTATCTTATTTCCCTGGAAACTGAAAAAGAAATAGTAAAATTTAAAAAGGCTCCTAAGATGCAATGTAGTCAGAAAACCTCCGCTGCCTTTAGAGCTAGAAATTCTTGGGATGCATTTTGCTCTCATTCTTTGAAAGTAACTTATATTGAGTACCTACTGTATGCCAAACCCCTTTCTAACTCTCATTTCTGGGAAATAACTTCGGAGAAAACAGACATAATCGTTGCTGTCATAGAGCTGATGAGACATGAAAAATTCATATTAATTATAACAAGCACCACAAGTGGAAGAACAGGGTATAATTAGAAAATGACAGCAAAGACTAATACTGAGTTGAAGGACTTAAAGAAACCCTCTTTGAAGAAGTGACATTTAAACTAAAGGATGTGCATGAGTTAGCCAGATAACTGGGAACAAAACAAGACAGAGAAATCAGAAAAAATGATACAGCTAAAGCTCTACAGCAGAAGCAAGCTGAGCATGGTAAGCAAAGGGCACAGAGGCCCCAAGGTTTAGAATACAGTGAGCAGGATGGGATGAGGAGGGAAAAGGGATCAGATCACAGGGCCCCTAGGGAGAGGGTTACTATGTCATAGAAGGATTTTAAGTACAATCCTGAGATGTCTTTTAAATGAGTGGTCACTCTGCCTAGGATATGTATGGAAATAGACTAAAGATGAAAAAAGGTAAGAAAAAAAGTACAGAAGGATCTGGTGTCTTGAACTAGAGTAGACATGGTAGAGATGGAGAGAAGGATCTGGACTGGAGACCATGAAGACAGAACCTGCTATAGTCTGGATCTGTACATCCCCAAAGGCTGGCGTGGTAAGGGCATGAATTCCTGCTATGGTGCTATTGGGGGGTGAGGGGTTAAAAGATAGTGCCTACTGGGAAGATGGTTGATCATTGGGAATGTGTCTTTAAAGTGGATATTGGAACCCAGTCTCCTTTTCTTCCTTCTTTCATATCCCAGCCATCAAGTAAGCAGCTTTGCTTTACCATCTACTCTCCCCATGATGTGCTGCTTCTCCACAGATACAAAGCAATGAGACCAACTTCCAAATCCATGAGCCAAAATATACACTCCTTCTTTACAAGTTGAATGTCTCAGGTATTTGTTTCAGAAATGGACTAATGCAGAACCCAAGTGGTGTGGAGAAGGATTTGATGTGGGGAGTAAGAGAGAGAAGAGAGGTATAGTCAGGGAGTATTCCCAGGCTTAAATGTTGAGGAACTGGGAAGATAGAAACAGGATTTAGTGGAAAGAAGGGTCAGAGAAAGAGGGAAATTTTAGCTTTGTAACTTATTTGTGAAGTCTGAAAGACTGAAGAACACCAGCAGATTCTCAGGTATGGGGCCTTGATCTCCAAGCAAAAGTCCAGTCACGGCCCAGTTAAGACAATACAAACAACTCACCTTATAACTTATAATGAGTTTCTGACTCATTATCTTCATAATGACATGTGACAGCTACCTGCTCCATGGAATGGGGGAAAATGTGGGTGAGGCAGCCACAATGAACGTTCTTTTTTCCTCCATGGAATGGGGGAAAATGTGGGTGAGGCAGCCACAATGAACGTTCTTTGTACACAGCAGTTCCGCATAGACACACATGATGCTCCCAATTAACACAGACATTGCCCAGTGGTAAGAAATGGAAATTAGGGCCTGTACTAAGTCTCATTGCTTCTGTGTGCTCTCATTGACAAACATATACACATTTAAGGAGGACTGGGATGCGGAGTGGGGGCATACAAACAAAAACGGAAGTGTTTGTGATTTTTATGCTCAGATGCTTGTTAAAAGTTTTCTTTAATTAATGTAAACATAAGCATATCAGAGATTTTATTTATCCCATTGATGAGGAAAACTGGAAGGCAAAAATAACAACAGCAACACTCAGTTGAATAGAGAAAATACATGTGTCATATAAATGCTCAGGAAAGAGTTAACTCAGTAGCCTTTGCTTATTCAACCCCTGCATATTACAGACATTAACCCCAAGGAGATAACCTCTGAGCCCTTGAAATACTTGCCAACTAAAAGTATTTTTTGATGTCTAAGGCATTGGACCAGACAGTATTAGTTGACCTCTGAGGACTGGAGACCAAGTACCTAATGTCATGTAAGTACTGTGTACTCATGTGACTGATTGCTAGTAAAGCACTCTGAACACCAGAATTCAGGCGAACCTCCTGGGCTGGCAGAATTCACTTGTGTGCCAACATTGTTGCTCCAGATGGAGGTGGTTTATGCAAACTCCGTGGGAGAGGGTGGCCTGAAGCTTCTGCCTGTGTGTCGCTGGAGTCTGCTCTAATTGCTGTTTTCCTGTTGCTGGTTTTAATCTGCAATCTTTTGTTGTCATAAGTCATAAGCAGGAATAAAATGGCTTTTCTGAAACTTGTGAATCCTGATAATGAGTCGGCCAGTCTGAGAGTGGACTTGGGGAACGCCTGACACAACAGGTAACCAGGAATGCTGAAATGAATTAGCATCTATTAAAAATGCAAAAGAGGCCCTTTTGCAGGGTGGGTGGAAATCATTTTTGTGTTCATTGGACAAAGCAACATTTGTCACTATCATTTTTCTCCACTGTAAAGCTATAAAAATGACAATGAGAGGCACAGACCCATACAGTCAGGTAAACACTCCCAAGGGTACACTAGGCAAAGTACAGCATTTGACTGAAAGTAATATTTCTCCTTAGTTCAAACTTTTTATAATTATTTCCAACATGTTTATCAAATTTTTACTCTTTAAGGAAGCTTCTAGTCCATGCAATGAAGATACTTTAGAGGCTTAAACTAGTCATTTCTTCACAGTGATCCTTATTTGAATATTTGATCAAGTCAATCTTTTTGATTCTTGAGTTTATGAAGCATGTTTGCTGAGAGTAAAATAAAATCTGTTCATTGTGAGGTTTTTTTTTTCAATTAAAAAAAATCCACAATTCTGGGTTATTTGAAAGCGAAATATCTTTCCAAAAGAATAGCATAGGGCCTGGAGAGATGGCTCAGGAATAAGAGCTTGTATTGCTCTTTCAGAATTCCGTTCCCAACACTCACGTCAGGTAGCTTACAACTGCCTGTAACTCTAGCTCCAGGGGATCCCACACCTTTGGCCTCTGAGGACAACTGCACTCATGTACACACACCCACACATAGACACACACAAATACACACAGTTAAAATTAAAATAAATCTTTCAAAAGAGAGTACATAGGTATGTATATGTTGAAGACTGAAGAAACTTAGAACTAAGGAGACTAAAGCCTTTACATTTTCAACCAAAACATGGCTGCTGTTAAGAATACTATTTTTTAAAAACTAGAGAAAAGTCTCCACCAGCAGAAAAATCATTTTTGAAGAAGCATCCAAAGGAGGAGAATAACAGTGGTAGTCAGCTGCCCACATGCCAGTGAACTTAAAAACTCATGCCTGTGATATTCGCACTCAGGAGGCTAAAGCAGGAACGTTGCTGAAAACCAATCAGGGCTACAGAGTAAAAGCTCATTTTTTTTTTTTTATGCTGGTTGTGGTGGCACACACCTTTCATCCCAGCACTCGGGAGGCAGAGGCAGGCGGATCTCTGCGAGTTCAAGGCCAGCCTGGTCTACATAGTGAGTTCCAGGACAGCGGTTAAGAGCACTAGCTGTTCTTGCAGAAGACCCAGGTTCAAATCTCAGCACCCACATGGCAGCTAACAACTGCCAGTAACTCCAGTTCCAGGGGATCTGATGCCTTATTCTGACCTCTGAGAGCATTACATGACATGGGTGCACTTATATACATGCAGGCAGTACACATATACACATAAAGTAAAAATAATAAAATATTTTGTTTTTAATCTACAACCCTCACAAAAGTATGGCACTTCTCTGTCTAAAATACTCCTTGGGGAGGGGAGGGTGTGAAATAGGTCTCTCATTCAGGACTAAGCATTCTGCAGTCTCTTATTCTTTGTACTTTAACCAGGTATAGGTCTGTGTGCTAATCAACACCTACTTCCTCTACTATCTCTGGTGAGAGTAGAGAGATGCACTGATCTATGAGTATAACAATAAGTCATTAGAAATTGGTTTAGCAGAATAATAATAGTAGGTTTGCCACTAGGGTTGATGACTTGTCTAGCCTCAAGTTCTTGGTCCCTGATAACAGTGACAGGTATGGACTTTATCTTGTGAAGCAGGTCTTAAATTCAACCAGATAGTAGCTAGTTATCCTCATGACCTTTGTGCTGCTATTGTACCTGTGGGCATGTCTTGACAGCCGGTCATTTTATCTCCCAGAGTTAACAGCTAGTTAGGAGTGATGATTACTTTTCTTCTCTGGCAGTGTGCATAGCACCTTCCAGCACTATGGAAGCTAGTCAGTAGGGATGAAGCATCCAGGTCAGTACAGGCTTGATTTCTTCATGTTCTGTGACTCAAGTACGTGGTGCCTTCAGCAATAGGGTCTTACAGTCAAAATCTGGAGGGTAACCAAGAGCATTGGTGATAGTCTGCATTTTTTTGAGTGGGTGGGGGTATGGTCTATGGGATCTCACTGGCCAGCAGCTCCAAAAGAGGTAACCTGGCACCTGGTGCTGGGGCTTCTTGTTAGCCTGTGGTATCTAGTAGGGGCATTGTTGCCCCATTATTGGGTAACTGCACTTAAACTCCTTTTATATGTTTATGTATATATTTTAGTAAGTTTGTACAGCAGTATATTTCCATATGACTTTTTAAAAGTTTCTAGTGCTAGTTATACCTCCCTGTACCCCCTCTTCTACCCTGCCCTCCCATTCCCCACTCCATTTAACCCTTCTTGTTATAGTATCCTCCTCATAACACCGTGTTTATGGTCCTTCATTGGCACACCCCTTGTTTACTTTAGTCTCTATCAGCAAGTACAGCCTTATCAGGTGTCTGTTAAATTTAGGTTTAGGACCCCCTGGCCCCTTACTAACTTCCTGACCTCTGTGTGTATTCTAGATGAAACACACATATCCAAAGAGTCAAAGCTAATATCCACAAATGAAAGAAAATATGCGACATTTGACTTTCTGGGTCTGAGTTACTTCATTCAGAATTGTTATTTCCAGCTCTGTCCATTTACCATGAACCTCATAAATGTAAGAGCTAGACACAGTGAATGAATACAAAGGAATAGTGTCTTCTAAACATAATAGGGCAGGTGTACACAAGAACTTACAGAAGTGTGATGGACAGCATACACAAGACTGTGCAAGCTCAAGCCAGATAAAATTTCAGCATAGAAAGGGGAAATGGGCACAATGTCCCATGCCTAATTAAGAGTTACTGGCAATTGACAGCTGCTGGGAGAAAGAGAGTTTTCTTTAAAAGTGTGGACCCGAGTAGGTTGACCATGCTCCAGTGGGTGACCACACACTCAAGAGTATATAGCAGCACAAACTGGACTCAGTATGTTTATTTTTTGTTTAAAAAAAAAAAAGAGGGCACAAAGTTGCCAAAGTTGGGTGGCTAGGGAAGAGGTGATGGAGTTTGGGGAGGGGGTGATGATAATCCTAATACATTACATGAAATTCTCAAAGAACTAATAAAAAATGAGGAAGAAAAAAAATATTCCAAGACTCCCCATAATCATGTGTAGGATAAATACTATTGTCTTCACTTGATATGCAGAATTCTCTCTGGATCTCATTTTGTGCTATTCCTTAACAAATATCCTCCATTCCAGGCACCAATTTCCAAATTGCAATCCCCTGTGGAGTTTTTAAGTTTACTGCTCAGGCCTTCAAAGGACTGATGACATAGTCTCTGGTGATACAGCTTTGCCAGTGGTGTCTTCTGATGGCTCTCTAGGCAGCTCCAATACTGACCACAAGTTAACAACCCCTGGGTAATAGTTCTGGATTTTTCATTTTGGAGCTTCAAGAAATGTAGCTGTGCAGATTCTTCTCTCTCTTTAAAAAAAATGGCAGGGCATACTTTAACTTAGATTCATTATTTTTTTCCTTTATATAATATGTAGTATTTCCAAAATTATTTTACAGGCTTTTTTCCCAATAGGATTAAAGTTACAGAACATAGATTAGCTTCTCCTTCAGGAACAAATTCCTTTCCTACCAAGTCGCATTCCTTCTGTCTCCATCCTCACATGCATTCCCAGGGTGAAAAGGGCCGGGAGCAGCCCTTGTTTACTTTAGCCTCTATCAGCAAGTACAGCCTTATCAGGTGTCTGTTAAATTTAGGTTTAGGAAAATGACTGCTCTTCCCCTGCCAGTGACTGGCTAAGCAATTAACAGGAGAAACTGATCCTAAGATACAGCTTTTAAAATAGTGTCGGTGAGCATTTTCTTCCTTTAGACACGAGGTGCAAGTCCTTATCACAAGGGTTATAGCCAATGCGCCTAAAACAGAAGACAAGAGGACAAGAGAAAAGCAACACGAATTCATTAAACTGAATTTTTATGTGACAAAGGAGCTTTCAGAAATGAAGATTCAAAGACCCAGACAAATTGTCTATTTTTAAAGCTTAGATTCAATGAAAAATGGACAGCTGAGTGGACATGCAATTAGATAAAAGACTCTGATCAATGTGCTAAATAAAGGGGGATGCCAGGAAGGCCTGTCTGGATGATTCCTTGCCTTTCTGCACAACACTCCTTCCTCTGAAGGATAAGGCAGGAATCAGGAATCAGGGTACCAGGATCCCCTGTCAGAAAGGTAGGTCAAGGCCAGGAGCTGGCTCAGGACTAAGGACCTGAGTTTCATCCCTGGATCTCATGGTGGAAAAAGAGAACTGACTCCCAAAAGCTGTCCTCTGAAAACAAGTGTGCCTTGGATATATATGCACCTGCATACATACACACACACACACACACACACACACACACACACACACGCACAGACACACACATACATACACACACGAAATAATAACAGTAACAATAATTCATAAAAAAGAAAAAGAAAAGTAGGTCAGAGAGTATCTTTACAGCCAGCCCTTACACAGAAAGGCAGAGCGAGTTTAACATCACGTCCTTAGAGTTTATGGCTTGTTTTCGAGAAAAGGGCTTCCAGCTTCCTGTGAGCCACCTTAGGGAAGAGGAATTCTGGCTTCTATGTCCATATTCAGGGGAGCGTGAGGCAGACACAGGCAGGAGAGAGCCCAGTACTTCTCTGCCCTTCCAGCGACCTGCAGGTGGTGATCCCCAGCATTTCCAGGCACCATTTTCTGAGTCTCAGTGCCCCTCATAGCCTTTATCCTCTTTTCTCCTTACTTAGGAATGGACGATGGAGGAAAGTGAGGGAAGAAGAGTGGAAAGGGGACTAAACCAAGTGTTAATTTTGGATTTTACTGTAGAAATTTTTGTGACTCTGTCCTGGTAACTCTCAAGACTTCTCTAATTATTTATTATTTCCCAATTCACACCTATGCCTTCTGCCTTTTCCTTCTTCAAATGCCTTTTATACATGACCTTGGCTTTTCTTTTCAGTTTTTTCTTTGAGGTGTTGGGGTTTAAACCTAGGCTTCATGCATGCTAGGCAAGTGCTCAGTCACTGAACTATATTCCCAGTCCCCCAAACAGCTCTTCATTCTGAGAGAGGGTCTCACTGAGTTTCCGAAGCTAGAGTTGAATTTGCTTGCAATCCAGACCATCCTTGAACTTGTAATCCTCCTGCCTTAGCCTTCTGAGTAACCGGCTATACTGGGCAGTCCCATCAGGCTCAGCTACACAGGATTTTCCATTAACTGTTTCATTGGGCAGATTAAATTGCAAAGACTGTATTAACTATTGTTGTAAAGAAATACAAGGTACATATTATACATGAGTAAACCAATGAACTATTTTATTTTGATGCAGGGTCAAACTTTTGCTGCCTACTTCTGCCTCTAAATCAGCTTAAGACTCTTCTTTTTGCTCTGCCAATTGCAAAAGTGATGTGTCTAGTTAGACTTTCTCTAGAATGTGGACTGAATTTTAAACACACGGGCACCCTTGTCATCTCAAAGAGTCCTCACAAGAGTGTGGCTGTCAGCTCCTTTCTGCCTTCTGGTGTGTGTGTGTGTGTGTGTGTGTGTGTGTGTGTGTGTGTATGAACACCCACTCAGTATTCTTAAGTCACTCCAAGAAAGATATCCCAAGATGCAGGCTATGTGTCTTAGTTTGTTTCTTCATTGCTATGACAAAACACTCTAAGCAATACCAACTTGGGGAGGAAAGGGTTTATTTAGCTTACATCTCCCAGGTCACAGTATCATCAGGGAGCCCAAGATAGGAACTCAGGGCAGAAACCTGGAGGCAGGAGCTGGAGCATAGGACATGGAGGAATGCTGCTTACTGGCTTGCTCCCCTGGCCCCTGCTCAGCCTGTTTTCTTGTGCAACACGGGCTCACCTGCTCAGGGGTGGCACCACCTACAGTGGGCTGGGCCCTCCCACATCACTCAACAAGAAGGTGCCCCATGGACATGGCCACAGGCCAGTCCAATAGAGGAAATTCCCCAACTGAGGCTCCCTCAACCCAGGTGTGTCAAGTTGACACTAAAGCTATCCAGCACACTATGCTTCCTGGTTTTCACTAGCAGGGCAGAATCAAAAGGCTTCTTCTCTTTCCATTGCATTCTCACCCTTGAACAAAACACCCTACTCTCAGATTCCCACTTTCATATACTGTTTCCTTTATTCTTCTTCAATCAATATCCATACTTCATTCTAAGGGCCTCTCCTTGGCTTCAAGTTGTATGTCCTTTGAAAAATTATCTAAAAGCCCATATTGAGGAGCTGAAAGATGGCTCAGCAGTTAAGAGTGCTGGCTGCTCTTACAGAAGACCCGAGTTCAGTTCCCAGCATCCACATGGTGGCTAACAACTGTCCATAACTCCAATTCTCTGGTTCCCATGGGCACAGGGAATATATGGGTGCATGTACATACATGTAGGCAAAATACTCACACACATAAAATGAAAGTAAATAAATAGAAAAATATTTTTAAACCCATATTTACAGACTGGAGAAATAGCTCAGTGGTTAGAAGCACTGGTTGCTCTTGCAGAGGACCCAGGTTCAATTCCCAGCATGCACATGGTGACTAACAACCATCCATAACTCCAGTTCCAGGAGATCCAAAGCCTTCTTCTGACTTCTGCAGGCATTGCACGACACTGATGCACCTACGTACATGCAGGCAATATACTCATATACAAAAAATAAAAATAATAAAATATTTTTCAAAACCCATCTTTATATCAAAAGAGAATCTTACTTCCTTTCAGGTCATATTATTTGATTATCTAACCTTATGTAACCAGGAATTTTTATTATAGTCTTAACAGGTAGAGTTATCTGATAATTTGCAGTATATGAAAAAATAATGCAGTGTTGAGTTTCAAATTTTTGTGAATGGAAGAGAAGATACTGGAGAGTTTTAATGAAATTAAAGAAAATGGACCAGAAAAAGCATAAAAATGAGGATGGTGTCCTTTTGAGATTAGATAACCCCAAATGGGAAGTGGAAATGGACTAGAATCACTACAAACTTTTGTTTTAAAAGTATTATACACACTATAATGTATGAGGCATAAATACAATAAGTCAGACACAGAATGTTTTTGACTTATAAAAATAAAGCTACTTTGAATAGTAGTTTTAGTACCTTAACTCCACCAGTGAACACAGGTGAGAAGAAAGACAATCACAAAAGGTAAGCTCAATCCTGCCACCTACTGCTTACCAAAAAACCGTGCATGGTAGAGGCCTAAGTCTATTCCTGGCACCTAGGGGCATTGCTCACACAGGGATACGCATTTACAGAAAGATGGGATGGAAGCCACTGAGATCACACCTGAATGATGCAATTAGGCTCCCATCAACAAATAGATGCTGCGTTTCACTTAAGCCAGTGAATAATTAGCGCAAGTCAGGATTAAATCAAACAAATCAATAATTATTAGAAAATAAACTAAGTCATAAATATATGTAAGACACACATATTTTTACACCTAAAAGTAACACCACTTTTCAAAAATTTTGAAAGCCCCTTAGAGTGCTCAAATCATTGTGGAACCTGTTCTACGTGTTTTAGTTTCCTCGGTATCTCGTGATTCTGAATGTGACAAGCTGTTTGTGCTTTAAATTATTTTTTAAATTTTTTTATTTTTATTTTTGTGTATATGAGTGTTTTGCCTGCATGTATGTAAATGAACTACATGCATGCAATGTTTTCAGAGACCAGAAGAGGGCATTGGATCCCCTGGAGCTGGAGTTACCAACAATTTTTAACCTGGGTGCTGAGAACCAAACCCCAGTCCTCTGCAAGAGCAGCCAGTGCTCTTAACTGTTAAGCCATCTCCAACCCCAAGCTGTCCTGTTTTTATTCAATATTCACAGGAAGATGGATATTGAAACAGGACGTTAGGAACAAGTATTTAAGATTTTCTGCATTCTACTTTTTAGCATCATTGTTAAAGGCAAAAATTAAAAAGAACATAATCTGAAAGACTGTATGGTTTTCGCATCACTTAAAAAATGAACATCCAGGAGGGAGGAGGGAAGCCAGATGGGAGAAAGAAAGAGTAGAGATGAGTGAATCTCAGGGGGCTAGGAAACCTAGAGGGAAAAGTGATGCCCTAAAAACCCTATGAGAAATGCACATAGAGTGTCTGAACATTAATGCATCTATATACCTAGGAGCTGCTTGGGAGGGAATGCAGTGCAAGATAGAAGAGACCTCCCTTAGAGTGACAAACATGCTGTACTGTGCTCATCAAAAAAGCCTCTTTTTGCAACAGATGGAGGCTACTGCAGAGTTGCACATCTGGTCAGGCATAGAGAACATATACCTGGGAGATGCCCAGTACTATGTGATGCATCTGCGGTTGAATCTTTACAACCAAGGCTAGTGGAACATGGTGGAATAAGGGAGAGAGAGAGTGCTAATGCACCCCTCGACTCTCACCAGTGAGGCTTCCTTGTACATCAGAGTGCAATATACACAGAAGGCCTCAACTGGCCAAGTTTTGGAGAGTAAGAGACTGTAGGGTGTAGGGTGGGATTTCTGTATGGAACTTCGCCCACCCACGGCTCAGGGACTATTGTGGAAGAGAAGGCAGAAAGGTTGTAAGAGCCAGGGCTGGTTCATGAATGTATGAGGTGGAGGCTTCCAGGCCCCTGGAGGCTTGCTCATGTTCACCTGTGGCAGCAGTGGCATCAAACGCAGGACCCATGTCAATTAAACAAGGGCCCAAAGCGGAGGTGAGAAATAGGTGGCAGGTCAGCACTAGATCGAGAACTATTTAAGACTAGTTGCTGCTGGGTAAGGGAGTGTATGACTTATATACAACCACTGGATCTGCTGACTGGATTCCCGTGGACACATTTACACTGAAGGATATTTGGATACAAATACCTGAATGAATAGGACTCAGCATGGATGGGGGAGGGGGCCTGGATGTGAGTGGGAAATATTGTATGAAATTTTAAAAGCTCAATTAGAAAATGACCTTCCGTATTAAATTCTTCCTAGAATCATATTTTGACAACAAAGCTCATACCTTACTATATTTATAGTCAACAATAATAGAACTTGTTCTTAGATGGACTAAAAGCAAAGAGACAACATTTTCTGTTTCTTTCTCTAGGTTCCTACTTATGAATAATGAAACATGTAAACCAGTAATTCTTCAACTATGTGTTGATATGGTCTCTTGTCTGTTGTCTACATTTTAAAGTAAGACCTGAGCACTGAAAAGATTAAAAGTCAGAAAAGCAGGGATCTGACTTCTGGCTCTTTGTTCATGAATGGCTTATCCTAGCCAAGCCTTGGTTTCCTCCACTCTAAAAATCTTCTGCAACATTTACTATGCAATGCTTCAGTTATGCTAGAACAAAAACAGTCTGACTTGTAGCGTACATTTAAAGCCACAAGTGGATCTGAACTCCTGACAACCTGTTTCTTCAGAATTATCTTAGAACTGTGTTTCTGGACAAGGGCTCGATCTTCTGTTTTTTCAAACAGTATATCCAGCATGAAATGGAAGAGGAAAAGAGTAACTGTCTTATCAGAAGATTATGTCCCTTCTGACCCCTACTGATCCAGGACACACACAACCACAAGCAGATGCTATCAATGTAATCTCTTCTATTATTATAATAAAAAATGGGATAATCTTCCCATCTTTATTGCTTCCAAAGAATATCCCAAGCTGTTTTCAGCACTTTCTTGAATATGCAAAACATCTACACATATTCATTATTCTTTGTGAAGGGCAGGGAAAGGTCAAAAGGACTTGAAGCATTAAACTTTAGGTTACATGGGGAGCTCAAGGCTTAGTTGGTTTATTTACATCATAAACAAGCTAAGATTAATTTATCGGTTGCAAGGTTAAGTAAAAGTCATTTGTGCATAGTATGTCCATATTGTAAATGTCATTACCACAATCTTCCCTGTAGGACTATCTTGAAATAAGACCACGTGTAAAAATTAGGACAGTGCTTTAAACAATAGTAACTATCATTATTGGTGTTTTTGCAATCAGTTAGACTTCCAGTTTTGATAGCATAACCATATCTTATACTCTTACAGTTTTCAAAATTTTAACATTGGTTCATTTAATTCCATTTAATCCTCAGGTGTATCTGTGTTGTAAGTAGGTATAATTATTCTCCCATTTATAGATAAAGTAGCTGTTACCCAAAGAAGCCAAGTGGCTTGCCAAAGAGAGCCCAGCTGTGTAGGCAGCAGCAATAAGACCCTGGAACTCACACCTGGTTCTTTTAATGCAGAGTTTCTCAAACTTTTCCCACTCACCATGCCTTTTTACTGAGAAATTTTTATATAGCTCTGAGTATCTAGGTATATACAAAGGTATATAAATCAAACATTCAATGATAAGAAATCCTAAAGAAATGTCTTTTAAAACAATTCTTTGCATATATAATCTTACTACTTATTAAAGATGAAAGAAAATTTGCATACAAATGAGATAATGTGCCTGTTTATTTTACATAAACAGTTAAATTTAGCAGAATATTTGATACTGTAAAATGTAGAGCATCTTCAACACTTTTCGGAGTTGATGGGTATTTTGAAAAGCTAAGAGAACTGCTTTGTATACAGGCAAAGTACAAAATGCAGAAGTATGTTTGGGTCATTTCCTAGAAATTCTTAAAATTTCTGTCCTAATCTCAAGCCAAAATTCACTTAATGATTTTTTTCATAGAAAACTCAAATCAACATCTTATAAATTTTAAAATCAAACATCCCACCACACTACAATTCAAAGATCTACTAATTCATACAAGCTGAGAAATGATGGTAGGAAATGAAGAAAAGTTTTTGTTTTCTATAATCAAATCATCATGTTTCTGGAAGAGCAGAAAGCTTTGTTTGCACAGTGAAAACATTGCAGCTCATTACCACACAAGCATCTGGAATCTGAACTGAGTGTTTCAAGCAGCAATCGTTGGCACTGCATCGTGTAGCACCCATAGGGCAAAGTATCACTGGCACTGTATCGTGTAGCACCCACAGGGCAAAGTGCTGTGTTGTGTGTTCAGAACCAAGGCTACAGTGAAGTGTGTCATGCAACATGGATGAGCACTGTCAGAAACACCTGGATTCATGAGGATTTGAATTTGAATGCATTTTCAGGTGTGCATTCAGAAAACTTTTATTGTTCCAAATCTTTCATAACCCTCACATGCAACTAAGCAACCCTATGGGGATTCATGACCCACATCTGGCCTGATTGGAGAGAATGGTTCAGTGATAAAGGCTCCTACCACAAACCTGACAATCTGAGTTCAATTCTGGGGATCTACATGGTGGAAGGAGAGAACCAACTCCTGCAAATTGCCCTCTAACTTCCACATGTGCACTGTGGCACAAGTGCTTACACACATACACACAAAGTAAATAAATGTAAAACAAGAAAGAAGCCATGTTCTAATTCTGCTGCAGCTGTAATGAAGAAAAAAGGGCTGGCTTTTGAAATATCTGATCTTGCTCAAGCTGGATTCAGTGAGAAACTTTCTAAGCATGATTAGTTTTATCTTTCTCTTGATAGATCCTAAATTTCAGTTACTAAGAATCTTCTCAATCACCAGAGAAAGACTGCCTTGTAATAATCCATTGTCAGAATGTATAAATCGTGTATTGCACCATTTTTTTGCTTAGGTTGGTTTAAAACATTTAACAGCTGATTATGACCCCACATATAAAGTTCCAAGTGGAGCCTGAATCTGTTTATGCTCCTCTCTTTGAAGACTTCCCCATCTACAGGAAGAAGTCCAATGTGCGCAACTGACACAGAGTGGGCTTGCTCCATCTCCAAAATTTCTCTGAATATTCTCCACTTGCCACCACCCAAGAGTGCCACGTTCCCTGATGTCATCACATTTTCCTCCCTACAAGCACGACCTTCTCCAACATATCACTCCACACCCCTGCTCTCTAACACTCATTTGCACCCATCTCCCTATCAAAATGAATTGCCTCCTTATCCATGTTTCTATGACAGGTTACCTATATAGCCCCCTTAACTATACTTTAAAAAAAATCCTTGGTGTAGGCTTGTGTATTTGCATTCTCCACTGGACTGAGGGCTCCTTGAGGGAGATATTCATAAGTCATTTAGCACTAGAGGCCTTAGTGGCTAGAGTGCCAGTGTTTGATCTATGAAATATACTGGGCTTAAAAGGTGCATAGCATGCTAAAATTAATTAACATTACTCTTCAAACATCTAAGAAAAAAGACCCTTAGATCACCAATTCAAGGCCAACCCTAGCTACTGCTACCTTAATACAGAGAGAGAGAGAGAGAGAGAGAGAGAGAGAGAGACCTTTACAAATTTTCATGTAGCTACACAGAAGTTTCTACATGATTGACAACTGTTGACATCAGGCAGGGTCATGATCAAGAGAGATAGTATCACAAATCACATACCAATGGGGAATGATACATGAAGAAATTATTTCCTTATAAGCTATATTCTAAAAAGTTAATACTTTTCATTAAATTATTAAGTAAACAAGAAATACTTACATAAATAAAGGGAGATGGCTCAGCAGTTAAAAGCACTGGCTCTTCTTGCAGAAGAACCAGGTTCAAATCCCAGCACCCACATGGCAGCTAACAACTGTCTGTAACTCCAGTTCCAGGGGATCCGACGGCCTCTTCTGTCTTCCTCCGGCACTGTACAGCACTGGTGCACTTACACACACTCTGGTAATACACACATACACATAAAATAAAAATAACAAATAAAGTATATAAAAAATATTTATATAAATCAGGATGTACTCAACATTTTGTTTTTTGACCACTTATCATAAGGTTTTTAGTAAATTGAAGGAATTAAGGAATGTTCCTTGTCCTTGAGTCTTGAACAATTACTAATGCCTAGGCCACCTAGACTTTAGAATAATAATATCAAATACTGGAGCCTTGTGGACAGTGTAGTCACACCAGAAAACCAGTGCTCAGATATGAACCTCCTCAGATGCAATGCTAAAGTTTTGACCACTTATCATAAGGTTTTTAGTAAATTGAAGGAATTAAGGAATGTTCCTTGTCCTTGAGTCTTGAACAATTACTAATGCCTTGGCCACCTAGATTTTAGAATAATAATATCAAATACTGGAGCCTTGTGGACAGTGTAGTCACACCAGAAAACCAGTGCTCAGATATGAACCTCCTCAGATGCAATGCTAAAGGACAAGCACCTTTTAGTTGCTCTGTCTTCAGGAGCTTAGGATTCTTACTTTTACTTAATTCCTAACATAATGCCTAGGTAATTCCTTTGCCTTTTTAAATTTAAGCTTTTTTTTTCTCTTCTGGTATAATTTAAATCTAGTATAAAGCAACTCAAAATTCAAAGTACATATACTCCTATCCTTGAAAAAAGTCCTTTTCTATATTATTTTCTTTCTTTTGAGCAGATTTATTGATCACAACAAAGTTCTATATACACTGTGACCTGGACCTTGGTGACAAACGCCTGTAATCACAGTATTCATGAGTACTCATAAGAAGACCATACATTTGAGGTTAGCCTGGGCCATACAATTCCAGGCAATGCTGGGCTGCAAAGCGAGACAGTCTCAAAAATACAAAATGACAAAGCCCAAACAAAACAACTCTGATCCTTTCTAACTAATATCCTGGTAGCTGGTTATTATATAAATAGAAAAATGCACATTGTACATTAAATGAATGGCCTAACTTCTAAAACTTCAATAGCTTTCCATTCATTAACACAGGTGGGACTGAATCCCTATGACAGACTGGTGGAGAGCTGACATGAGATGTTCAGAGACCATTTTGTGCTCTGCCACTGTGATGCCATTGTATTTCTGGATCATAATGTTCCTATCCTGATTCTAAACACAACACAGGAATATCATCAAGGTCAGAAGTTAACTTAGTTGCTTGCTAGGCTAGAACAGATATGCTCCAGCATGCTCCTCTGACAGGGTGCCGCAACAGCCTAGATTAAGTCATTGTGAATCTGCACACAGGACACCAACAACAGAAGGACTCTTCATTGTGTCCTCCAAGTGCTGCTCCAATGTTGCCTCATTCTGCACTGTCCACCCCAACCCAGGGCCCTGCAGCGCTGCCCCATTATTTTCTTTAAAATTTTTTGGGTGCATTTATTTTTATTTTATATGTATAAGTGTTTTGCCTGTATGTATGTAAGTGTACCCATGTCATGGAAAGCCCATGGAAGCCAGAAGAGGGTGCTGGGTCCCCTGGAACTGGAGTTATAAACAGTTTTTTGTTTCCAGTAGATGCTGAGAACTGAACCTGGGTCCTCTACAAGAGCAGCTAGTGCTCTTTACTGCTGAGCCATCTCTCCAGGCCCCTCTGTTATTTTCTTAATGTTTATTCTGAATTATCTTTAACCTAGGTACATACTCCTGCGTTCTCATGAAAATTAGATTATAACATTTTTGTTAGCATAGTCTATCTAGAAAATAATAGCACTCCTAAATCTGTTTAGGTCAGTTGCTTTTCTGGAAGAAATGCATGATTTCAAGGTAGCTTCCTTGGCAAATTTTCTGGAACCACCAAGAAATACAAGGTTGTGGAAGAGGACAGAAGGTTAGAAAATACTTTGGGAGAAGAATCAGAGGTTATCACACATTTGAATGCAATAATCCTCAAGTTTCAAAACCTTCATCATTCTGCCTGTCCTTGTGCTCCCTTGTGAAAACTGTCGGATTGAAGCAGAAACCAGCACACAAAGCTCATGAATAACTCAAATTCTTACACTGGAGAGCAGCCAATTACCCTGGAACCAAATTCTTGTTTACTTTGCGTGGCTATGAGCGACCAGCTGCCTGCCAGTAGCTGTTAAGGCACTGGAAACAGCCAGAGGCTGTCACAAGGAGGAAATCGCAGAGCACAGTTGACTTGTGAACTTCAAGGACAGAGATTAATTAAACCCTGTGCAACGAAGCTCAGATGGTGGCCTTTGTGTAACCCAGGAGTCTGACCTGAGAACTCTGTAAGAGTTTGGTAAAATGCTGTGGGAGGAGTGGCACATCCTTGTTCCCCTATTTATGCTTTTCAATAATCGATATCCCTAGATGGATTTCCTATTTAGGAAATGCAAACTTATTTCATTGTGATTGTTCATTCTGTTGTAGTTGAAAAAGGATGTTCAGAGTGGAAAGAACAGAGTTTGAGGTAAAATTTTGTGAATCACAATCTGGGAATCGGGATGATTCTGTCCTACTGGCTGGAAAGGTACCACATGCAATATTTCAGAGGCTCTATACTGTTATAAAGCCTCTGGCTCACATTTAGAATGTGAGCAACTTTTGACCAAATCGAAAAAAAAAACCACCAAGTTGATTAGCCCCAGCCAGTATCAGATAGTATGCCACGCTACCATACCACGGAAGAGCTTTAAATACCAAGCGTATACAGCTTAACAAAGAAAGATGAAGACCATATGTTATTGTATACTTGTATGAAATTCTCAAGAATAAAGAAAAAATTAAAAGACAAAAGATTAAGATGGGGGCTGGAGAGATGGCTCAGCGGTTAAGAACACTGACTGTTCTTGTGGAAGACCCAGGTTTGAAACCCAGCACCACATGGCAGCTAACAACGAGGATCGCAGCTAACAACGAGGATCCAACAGCCTCTTCTGTCCTCCACTAGCATTGCACGACATGGGTGCACTTACCTACATGTAGGCATAACACTCATATATATAAAATAAAAATAATAAATACAATATTTTTTTAAATGATTAAGATGAATTCACGGTTGATAATCTCAGTGACTCTAAATGAAAAATAGGCCATCTACAGCTTCTAAGAGCTATGACAAAGACAGCCATGCCCTAGCTCAGGAAGACTTCACTCTGATAGTCATAGATCCCATGTTATAAGTTCTACAGTTGGATGAAGTTTATAAAGAAGCCAGTATTGAAATGATTTTCCATGCTCTTGTTAACATTTTATTTGAGATTGCAGTACATTGGAATGCTGACATGTGTCTTCCATATGCCCCATCTTGGAAGACTATGGGAATGTTTTTGAGTGTTTTCTTATGGAACATGAGAAATAGCCTGTTAGGTCCAGAACCCAGAAGCTTTATCCATTAGCACTCTAAATGGAGCCAAGTGGAATGTACACACTGGTGCTAGGTGGTCTGGAGGTCTGGGGAGGAGAGTGCAGGAGTAACAACTGAGCACAAGCTAAAGGCACCAGCTTGTAAGTTTCTGTATTGTTATTGTTTTACAGTTGGAATTTCCAGTTAAAGCACACGATTTTGTTGTTGTTATACAGGATCTCACTATGTAGCACTGACTGGCCTGGTACTCACTATGTAGACCAGGCTGACCTCCAAATCCCAGAGACATACTTGCCTCTGCCTCTGCCTCTGCCTCTCACATGACGAGATTAAAGTCACACCTCGCCACACCTACCCACATGCTGTTTGCTAATCTTTAGTTCAGATATCATTTCCTTTCTTTGAGACAATAAAGACTAATTAAGATATTTTTCAAGTCTATGTGTGATTTAGATAATATATAAACTGCCCTTTGACTTTTCTGTGTTCTCTTTTTTTGTTTTTTGCACAATTTTCCCCCTAAAAGGAAGTTACTTTCAATGTGTCACCAGATCACAACCAGAAAAAAAAGTCAGCAAGTTCCATAGTAAGAAAGCACAACTTGGTGAACTATGGTTGGAACGCCATATTTTTTTTCTTTCTGGTTCTCCATCTTCCTGGTGACAGCATTGCAAAGAGAGCAGGGAAGGGCACGGTAACACTTTTCATGACTTTCAGAAGCTACACGTGACCTAGTTTTCACGTGGAGCCAGTGTGAATGCCATTCATGAATTTATCTTAACTCTCGATTTTGTTAGGCTGTTTGTTTATATTTGTAGCTTGTGACAGCTCTTGAGATAATGAGTTCCATGTCTCACATGAGAGAAAATGCTTACGAATATTTCTTATGGATAAAGCAAGAGATAAATAAGCAAGTAAAGAAAGAACTCAGAGTACAGTTTCCTGACCTAGGGAGCCAGACTTGGACCTGACCTTGAAACAAGCACTCCAGGCAACTGTCATTTTTGCCTCACTGTCTTCTCCCTCCGGGGCAGAATTTGTATGTTTGTATTCTCAGGGCATAGACTGTACCTGGTATACACTAGGTCCACAATCAATGTATTGTTAGGAAAAAAATGATGGATGGATGGATGCATGCCTGGATGGGTAACAGCTAGTCATGAAAGACTGGAAGGTAAACAAACAAATAAACAAAAAACCAATTTCTCTACATCAAAATTTTTATAAGAATAAAGTACATTTCTCTACTGTGTTCCCACTCTTTAATTTCTCATAGAGCCCTTAGTTGATAAATATTGATTCCATTTTGGAAGCCAGCTCTTCAAATTTACTTTTGAAATATGATATTGTTCTACATGCATTTTTACTTTAATTCAAAACTGAGGGAGAAAGAAATCTTTTAGCTGAGAATATAAGAAAATGTAAGGTTAGAGTGAAGCGCTAGAAACCATTATAAGAAATAGATCAGTTTGGTTACAAGACATAGGTATAAAAAGAAAGGAACAAGGAACCAACACAGAGAAGCTAGAGAAAAACTAAGTAGGATGAGACATCATGGGCAACTGATGACAAGGTAAAACATTTCCATTACTACAGAGTTGCCTGCTGCTATCAGTTAATTTATGATATTTTTTAATTCCTTATCAACAAAAGAAGCATAACAATATCTATTTTACCAAATACAAAATTAGAGTGAATATCCAAATTATGTGATGGTTATAATTTAAGCTATAAGTTTCCCTGTTGGATCTCTTAAGAATGAGTATTCTGTTTCACTAACTTTTTGTGCCCGTAGTCCCCAACACAAAGCCCCGAATGAAAATAATGAAGTTCTCTTAATCATTAGGCCAAAGACCATGAAGAAAAGGAAAGCACAAAAAGCAAGGTTTGTGGCTGGAGAGGTAGCTCAGCGGAAGAGCACTGACTGCTCTTGCAGAGGACCCGGGTTTGATTCCCAGTACCCACGTGGCGGTTACGAACTGTCTTTGACTCCAATTCCAGGGAAAGCCAAAGCCCACTCTGACTTCCATAGCATTGCATGACATGGGTGCACTCACATACATGCAGGCAATACACTCATATACATAAAATAATAATAACAAATATATAAAAAAGCAAGGTTTGTATACATCAGAGTAGTGTGTGTGTGTGTGTGTGTGTGTGTGTGTGTGTGTGTGTACAGTAATTTGTATGGAAGAGAAAGAAAAGGAACAGAAGACATTCTGAATGGGATGACTAGTGTTTATCAAAAAGGGGTATAACCACCTAATTTATTATGATGCTGGCCATAAAGTTATTATAAAGAGGAAGATAAATTCCAATAGAAAAGGAGGAAGATGAGAAAGCAAAAGCATCCCTTCCCCTACCCTTTACCTTTCTTCTCCATTTATCTGATGCATATTCTTCGGTTCCGTTATGCTCCATCTTGTCACTGATATTCTTCTGGTGACTTCATTATGCATTGATTTCTACCTCCTCTCAACACTTTGGTGCCCACCCTTCCCCACTTCTCACTGTGGTATGTACTCTTCTGCTGGTCTCCTCGCTTTGTCATTCTCATGTCAGAGAATGCTAATTGTCCATCACAATTCAGCCTCCCCTTCCCTAAGAAATCTATTGTTCCTTGTAATAAGGACTTGTGCTCTTCCAAGAACACAGCTGGCAAGAACATGGAAAAGATGCATATCACTGCCAAGTTGTGACCCATAAACCTCCCTGCTGTGCCCTTCCTCCTGTCCCTCCTTCCTAAAGGCTGAAGGTACTGATGCCAACCAAAGCAACATGCTGAAGATGGCAGACCTTCTACCAATGAGAGTTCTTGAATGATTACATGGAACAGAGACTTCGCACAATCCCAGAACAATTGGTAATAACTCACAATTACCTGAGGGAGAAAGAATCTAAAGAATATTCTGGGGGCTGGAGAGATGGCTCAGTGGTTAAGAACACTGGTTGTTCTTGCAGAAGACCCAGGTTCAAATCCCAGCACCACACGGCAGCTAATAACTGTCCAGTAACTCCAGTCCCAGCAGATCTGACAGCCTCTTCTGACCTCTGCAGGCATTGCACAACATGGGTGCACTTACCTACATGCAGGCAATACATGTATGTACATAAAATCAAAATAATAAAAATTTAAAAAAAAAGAATATTCTGATGCTTTTCTTTTTCTTTGTAGTGTTGGGGATCAAACCCAGGGCCTAATGCATGAGAAACAAACACTCTACCAACTGAGCTCTATCTCCAGCTCTCTTCTTACGTTTTGGAGATGTGACATTTTGATTCTATACCTCAGAGTCCACCCTGACTAATACAGATAGACTTATCTCTTTTCTCCAATTAAATTCCATTTCTAGGCAAAAGATAATTGAGTTTTGTTTTGGTTTGTTTTGTTGTTCTTGTTGGAGACTGAGTACCAAAGCCAGGGTCTGTGCCTGCTAGGCAAGTATTCTACCACTGAGCTACATCTCCAACTTCCTAGACTGCGTTTCTTAACTACAACGGCTACCCAGCACTAAATACATACCAGCTAAACAATGAACACCAAAGTTATAAATAGGAAGACTTTCCAAATTAAGACTCAGTGGAAAAAAAGAGAAAATGTCAGAGCTACATATACAGGGTAGAGGTTAGAGCTGGTGGTAAAGTGGCAAAGACGGGGAAAAGGCACACCTTCTACAGAAAGGCAAAATCTTGGAGATGTTAAAAACATTGTGACTATCATCGAGGTGGTATTCCTATGCTGCATAAAACTGCTAGGAGAGTCTCTTTAAGCTCAGAGGACATTTTAAAGCATGTGAGTCCTTTCAGAGAAAAATTACATTTCTTTTGTTAAGGTATTGTTATCAGGATCTGTAAAATGAAATATTAGACATGTCAGCAACATAATAAACCCAAAAGACCTTGAATCCAGTGGAAATCACTGGATTGGGTTTGTTCTTCCCAGGACTGTGCATCAGATAGAGGCTTTTGAGTCTTAATTTCTTTTGTTATATGTTCCTAATTTTTTTGGAATATTTTATTATTCTTATTTTATGTGTATGCATGTATTGCCTACATGTAGGTAAGTGCGCCCGTGTCATGCAATGCCTGCAGAGCAGAGGACAGAAGAGGCTGTCAGATCCTCTGGAACTGGAGTTACAGACAGTTTTTAGGTGCCATGTGGGTGATGGGATTCAAACCCAGATCTTCTGCAAGAACAGCCACTGTTCTTAACCACTGAGCCATCTCTCCAGCCCCATGTTCTTAATTTCTATCACTATATATTATGCTACTATATGTTAGTGACTTATATTGGCTTTTATTTATGTTATTTAATTGAAAAATATTGGTGAGGAGCTATTCATCTTCAAGTCCTTGGAAGATATAAGATTTTTATAAACAAAATGCAGTAATCTCCAGGAGCAGAACTATAAAAAGCCATTGAAAGCAGCTCCTAAAACTAGGGCAAATTTATTATTAAATACATCCTAAGGGCCAGGAAGATAGCTCAGGGAGAAAGGTGCTTGCTGCCAAGACTGACTACCTGAGACTGATTCCCTACACCCACATGGTGGAAGGAGAGAATCCACTCTGGTAAGTTGTCCTCTGACCTCCACATGCATGTAGGTGAGTTCATGTGCGCACACACACAATAAACAAATAAATAAAAGGACTGGAGAGACTGCTCAGCAGTTAAGAGCATTGCTGCTCTTGCAGAAGACCTGAGTTCAATGCCCATCACCCCCATCAGGCAGCTCACACTCACCTAGAACTCTAGCTCCAGGGGATCTGACATCCTCTTCTGGACCCCACAAGCACCTATACTTATGTACACATACCCACCCAGGGACACACATAATTTTAAAAGTAAAATAAATCTTTAAAAACAAATAAATAGGACTGGAGAGATGGCTCAGCACTTAAGAGCACTGACTGCTCTTGCAGAGGACCTGAGTTCAATTCCCAGCACCCACATGGCAGCTAACAACTGTCTATAACTCCAGCTCCTGAGGCTCAAATGCCCTCCTCTGATCTCCACAGGTGTTGCACAACACACAGGTGCACTTACATGTATGCAGGCAATATACTCATATACATAAAATAAGAATAATCAAAATAAAAATTTTAAATAAATACTACTTAGCTTGCTACTGAGATATCCAACATCCTAGGCTGGCTGCCTAGGATGACTATGCTGAGAAGGCTGTATGTCACCTAAAAATAAGCAAAAGGGATGCTAGTACTATTGATTTGCAGCTTATACATAGGTCCTTACCAATTTTTCACTGATGCTGTAAAATCAATCTGGTAAGATGGGCTGGCATGGGTATTAGGAAAGAGGAAACAAAATACAAATTTTTGAAAGGCTGAGTTGCTCAGTGTTTTATTTCATGTCCTCAGCATGGACAGGAGGTCATCAAGATAAAGAGCTCAAAGTAAGATACTGGGCTCAGTTAACATTCAGAATATTTCTAAAAAAAAAGCTGGAGAATGGGAACCACAGAAGAGTCTGAAGCTGCATAGTGTCTGTTCTCAGATCCTTTTCTTCAAATTATAAGATGAAAAGTTTGCAGACACACCACACTCCACATAGTAAAGAGACAGACTCCCTGGCAAGGAGAGGGGGTACGGAGCTGGAGCACTATCTATCCCCCTGGAGAGTCGGGGACTTTATATTCTATAGGGAACGGGTAGAACAGAACTGGGCTCCCTTGTACCCCTTTGGATTGGACAGGTAGGATGCATGTTGTTGGTTGGCTCTTATCAAAGCAAGAACCTGATTGGGTAGAGCAAGGGCAGAAAATTTGAAGTTGCCACCAGAGGGAGCCTGCTTGGGGAGGGAAGACTGAGGGGGGAGACCACCAAAAAAGCCAACTTTGAACAAGAACCCAGGAGGAGGCCAGGTGAGATACAAGTGAGAGTAAATGGAACACAGCTGAATCTAATCTGAGGCCTCCTCCCCTGTCTGGGGCCTCCTTCCCTGACTACCTAATTCAGAACTATCTCTAGTCTCCTTCAAGTCAATTTATCATTAGCATTTTTAAAGAACTGGTAGGGCCCCAGTATTGATTTGTATAAATCCAGCTAATTTGGTGAATTTGTGAGATTATTAAAGATAGATTTCTCATCAGCATTGAGAAAACATTTATGTCACAGAATCATTTTCTTCATCCTAACAATCTAACTTCATAAATTTCCCTCCTCACTCTAGGAAATTTATATTAGAGCCCTTGTACTTTTTTTAATAGATAAAAGATATCCCACCCATCAATAAAACAATATCTCTTCAACTGAAATGGTTACACCATGCCACAAATCTTTAAAAAAAAAACTTTAGTTTTTTAGTTTAAAAACACACAGAAAATGTGTGTTGGGAGATGCTGGAGAACATTCTGTTCTTCCTAATGCCAACCCCTCTAGTCTTTCTTTCCTTCCAGCCAGTTCATTGACAACCATACTGTATCTTAAGAACCACTGAGGTTTAAATCTTAACTCTGCTTCATATTAACTATGGGATATCAGGCAGCTTATCCAACCTTTCCATGTCTAGGTTTCCTTATTTGTAAAAATGAATTACTAAATACGCAGTACTAATAGCTCAGCGAACTACATGACTCCAAAAATAGAAATTCTGCCCTAAAATCTGCCCCATTGAGCCAATTGCTTAAGTACAACTAAAGCTGCAAGTTCAATAAGGATCTTAAACTCAGCACGTCCAAAATCAAACTCATATTCTTATTGGAACTTTCCTCCATTGTGCTTTTCAGATTTTCTATAATTTCCAAATCCAAACAAGTTGGAAACTCAGGTTGCATCCCTAATTTTGGTAGAGTTACCACATAACTTTCTTACTCTATTTTTACTAAGTGTTTTAGAGAGTCAGACTGCAAATCCAAAATCCTTGCACAGAAAACTGCATGCAAAATTTGTCATAGGATATTTGAAGAAAATGGTTTGTTCTGAATCTGCTTCAGAAGTTGACTTACGTATTCATTTATTCAGTGCTGTTGTTCGTGTCTTCACAGATTATGTTCATATTCATTTATATGTCCACAAACACAAATGGTAATGGTTGAATGTTATTTGCCTGTTTAACATTTTATTTAATGCTTTTTCATTATGCTTATATTAGTAGATGTTTTTGAACTGTTCATTCCTAGTCTCTCAGTAGCAATTAAGAAAGAAATAAACAGACCTCCCTCAAGCCACAGAAATAAATCAGTAGGCCTAAATGTCAGAATGAGAAACAATTCCCTCCTCAGACCAAACAAAGCTGAGATTTTCACATTGCAAGGATGTGATGGAGTCTTCAAGTATATTGTGTTTAAACTAGAAAGCTGAAACATACAGGACTACATTCCTAAAACATTAGAACCTTACATTTGAAAGAAAAAGTATGAAAAGTTATTATCGTGCTGGTTGTCTTTTATATCATTTTCTGATTGTCATTTATATTTTATTTTCTCTAACCAGTAGACACACAGATGTTCTTTGTTATTTTTAGAAAAATGTACATGCTGTAGATGCTGGGCTGCAGCTCAACAAAGATGGTGCTTCATGATGGAAATAGAGTACAGTGTTCACCTTGTCTTCTGGCATTCCCGAGGCCACCCACATTCACATTTACACAGTATTTTCAGTCAAGAACAGGCTTCTTGAGAAACGGCTCTGGCCATGCCTCAGTGCTCAGTAAGATATTCAGGGGGTGTCCCAAGGCTCAAGACTATAAGGCAGAAGTGAAAACAGAACCTTAAAATGCCTCCCACATGACTGACCTCACAGCAAGGCTGGACCACAGTGAGGCAGTAAGTAAATGGAAACCTTGCTCTCGCTTCCCCATCCAGCCTTTCCCACTTCCTGCCCGAGAGTCCAGTGAGTTCCATTGAAACAGAATCTCTCACTTGACATTTTTCCTTCTGGGCTAATTAACATTTAGATGATCTTTCTCAAAATAATGAAGTTGACTTTTTTTCTTGAGGCCCATCTACAAATATCAAAATCTGGTCAAGGCACCCAGATCTTCCAGATGCTTTTTCCCCACTTTCTGTAGCAGAGGATCACACCATGAGAATTCTGTGAGCAGTAACCGTTTATTCAGGTAAAAGGTTAAAATGAGGGTGGTAGATCCACTTTTCTTCTTTGGCTCTTTAAAACTGGCGCGATGTAGATGCATCTCAAGAAGACACAATATTCCTTTGTCTTTGTTTTTAATAGTTTATTATTTTATCGTATGTGTACGAATGTATTGTCTGCATGTATATAATGTGTCAGACCTGTGTCATGCAATGCCTGCAGAAGTCAGAGCCCCTGGAACTGGAGTTATGGACAGTTGTTAGCTGCCATGTGAGTACTGGGAATTGAACCTGGGTCCTCTGCAAGAGCAGCCAGTGGTCTTAACCACTGAGCCATCTCTCCAGCCCCCTCCTTTGTCTTTATACATTTTAATTTATATGAATGATACACCATTATTTAAATTCCATCTTTTCCCTTAACACTGAGTTTTTCAGATGTGTTCATTTTTTTGTATGTCATGGCTTCTGATTACAGTGGAGTGCCCAATCTATCCTTCATCCATTTTCAAGTAATAGACACTTGGTTGCCTGCTCCCACAGACAAGGGTGGGTTCAGGATTCCAGTCTATGACCTCTAATGGGTTTCTAGGAGTAAAAGACAAGAGCACATGTTTTGGTTCAACTAAAACACACAGATCAGTTTTCCCTCTGTAATCAGATTGCCTTTCCAAATGCCAGTCAGCTCTCTCTTGAGAAGTGTTCCTGCTAACAGCATTTGATATCATACAGCCTTCTACTTTCTGTCAATCTGACATGCATGAATTAGGAACTTTAAAACTGTATTTATTATTTGTTTAAGTACTAATGAAACCAGCATGCTTTTTAAATATATGTTAACTGTGTGGCTTTCTGCCAGGTGTGGTGGTGCATGCCTTTAATCCCAGTACTAGGAAGGCCTCTGCAGGAGGATCTTTGTGAAATCAAAGGCAGCCTTGTCTACATAGTGAGTTCCAGGCCAACTGGGCTACAGTGAGGCCCTGTCTTAAAAACAAACAAACAAAACAAACAAACAAACAAAACCCACAAAAACTATGTGGCTTTCTTTTCTGAGACTTGCCAATTTGAGACATTTTTTCAATTTTTCCACTGTGCTTTCTGTCTTTCAATGACTTACACATATTCCATATAAACTTTAGACCCTAAAGGTAGTAATTCCTTTATATTCTTATATCCCACAGTCATCCCTTGTCTGTCACCTCTCTCTTAGTTCTGTGGTGTCTTGAGTTGAACAAAAATCCAGTTGTTCCATTGTCAAATTCATAATTTTTCCCTTTAGGGTACATTTAGATTTTGTTGAAATAAGGTAGCTCAACCCTAAGTCAAAGATATATTTTCATGTTTTCTGTACGTTTCTGTACATTTGGGTCATCAGTCCACTTGAACTTTATTTTCATACGCTGTATAAGCTAGGAACCAAGTTTATTTTTCTCCATCTAGCAGTGTTTTTTCCAATGCCACCTTCTAATGGTGGTCTTTTCCCCTAGGATTGAGTATGACAGTTCCATAAGTTTTATACAAGAGATACTGCAAAATTTTATTCTCTATTGCTGATAGTTTCTGTTGCAGTAACACCACCTTCCTTTTTATTATTGTTTGTTCATATCCAATAAAGAAAGCACACTCACGCTTTTCTTTTGCAAGCATCCTTATTTTATCATATAATTTTATGATGAATTATCCAAAAACTTCAAAAGTCTTGTCATAAATTTCATTAAAAATATATTGAATGTGGGGCTGGAGAGATCACTCTTGCAGAGGACCTGAGTTAGGTTCCTGGCACCCATATCAGGGGCTCACAACTGCTTTTAACTCCAGCTCCATGGGATCCCACACACTTCTTCTGGCCCCACAAACACTTCACTTATATGCACAAATCCACACACAGACACAGACACAGACACACAAACAGTCACAGACACACAATCTTTTTAATTAAATATGCTGAATGCATACCTTAATATGAAGATAGTTATCATCTATAAAATATTTCCCTCAATGAGCCTGATTTATTGTACTACTGAATAATATATATTTACAGCTTTCCAAAGAATTTAAAAATACTCTTCAAAGAAATCTTATGCATATTTTATTTCCTAGGTACTTTATAATTGTTTGCTGCTGTGAATGATATCTTATTTCCTATGTTATACTATCTAGCCAATTTTATTATAAAGGGACGTTTTGATCTTACATCAAACAAACTTGCAGAACCCCATTTGTTTTCACAGTTTGGTTATTAATTCTGTCAGCCTTTCCCTGCTGATGAGTCTGTCATCTGCCCTCAGTGGTAACCACACCTCTTCCATGCAATTCTTTCGTTTTTGTCTCATGGCTACTCAGGTCTATAATGGTGGGTGTGTGGATCAATATACAGCAATTGACTTGAATTGGTTGACCACAGTAATCAGATGTTCTACATTCTTCCTTCCTGTACTTTATTTTCAGATTTTGAAGGTAAGTACAATAAAATAACTGTAGCTGATCTGCATCCAGTTCTGCTGTTGCTTCCTTATTTCAAGTCTTTGGAACGTTCCTCAACGGGTGTTTTCTCAGTCTACTGTTCATTTTACAAGGATACAGTTTTGTCCTTTATACTGCTTTTCCTTTTTTCTTCTCTTCCAGAAATTCACTGGAATTACTGGACTTTTTAAATAATCTAGATTGATTTTCCTAGAGGATCCCACTTTTTTTGACATTTTTAAGAACAATTTTGTGTTCTATTTATCTGTAGTTAGGTGTGGAAAGTTTTTTTTTTTTTCCAAACAGTGCTTTTAATGCAGTCTTAAGTTCATAGAAAACTTGAGTAGAAATTATAGTTTTCCCATAATGCTCTGCTCCCCACATAGGTGTAGTTTTTCTATTACCAATACCCTCCACCAGAGCAGTGTGATTGTTGCAACTGACGAAACTGTGTGGATATATTACAATCATTTAGCTTCTGTAGTTCACTCGTGATATTGTGCATCTATGCATTCAGACAGATGTATAATGATGTGTATCACCAACAACACTACCGTAGAGAGCAGTTTCCCTGCCCTTCCCAAGTTCTCTGTGTTCTGCCTATCTATCCCTCCCTTCCCACTAACCCCTGACCTCAGCTGATCTTCTAACAGTGTCTATGCTTTTATATTTTTTAGATTGTCATATTCTAATCACTCAATAACTGGGCTTCAGATTGATTTCTTTCACTTGGTAATATATCCTTGAAGTACATAAATGTTCATGTTTTTATAACTTCACTGGTCATTTTTTAATGTGTGTGTTGCATGTATACATGTTCATGTATGTACATATATGGGGGAGCAGAGGTCAGCATTCAATGTCTTCTATCATTCTCTACCTTATATTCTGAGGCAGCATCTCTCACTGATCCTGGAGCTCACTGATTTGACTAAAGTCACTGACCAGCAAGTTCCAGGTATCCTCCTGCCTCTACTTACCCAGTGCATGGATTACAGTACATGCTACCATACCTCACTTTTTATGTGGGCGCTTGGCACTTTATTAACTGAGTCATCTCCCCAGTGCTCATTTCTTTTCAGGCCTGAATCATAGCCCATTAACAGAACATACTAAAATTATTTATTCCAATATTAAAGGATGGCTTGGTTGCTTCTAAGTTTAAGTACTTTGAATAAAGAATCATAGACATCCATTTGCAGGTTTTGTGTGGACATAGGGGGCTTGTTTTTTATAACTGAATTTTTGTGAATTCCAAACAATATATTTTGATCATATTTAGAGTCCCTCCCCATCTGCACCCCTTTTATAGCTGTCCCTCACTGGATTTCATGTACTCTGTCCTATATATTAAGACCTATTGAGTCAAGTTTGTGTCCTCAAATATCCTACAGTGTGTGTCCATCTACTGGAGCCTGGTTAATCTGTCTAGCACCACACCTGTAAAGAAAACCAATTCTCCCTCTCCCAGTAGTTATCGATTGCTAAGGCTATGGCTTCTTGGTTACTTCCCCACTTCTGTGCTGGGATTTTATCTGGTTTGAGTTCGTATGGGTCTTGTGCATGCTGTTACCATTGCTATAAGTTCATATGAGTAACTTCCCAGCTGTTTGGAAAATTCCATTTTCTTGTGGTCATTCACTACCCCCAGCTCTTACATTCTTTCTGCCCCCTCTTCTATAATGGTCTCTAAGCCTTGGGTGGCAGAGGTTTGATATAGGTGTCCTATTCAGGGATATGCACTCTGAAGTCTCTTATTCTCTGCACTTTGCCCAGTTGTGTTTCTGATTAAATTACCATCTGTTGTGTAAGGAAACTGGTGAGAATTGAGGGATACATTAATATTTCTGCTTCCTGTTCTCCTATGTTCACAAAGCCTCTGTGTAGAGGTTGAATTGTAGTTGTGTTGCTTAGGGCGGGGCAACACACAGATACTTATTCTCTGCATTTGATTAGTTGTGGAACTCATAATAATCTCCATCTGTTGCAAAAAGAAGTTTCTTTGATGAGAGGTAAGAGGTACACTTCTCTATAAATATCAGGATATATATTTAGAATATAGAAAGTAAATTACAGTGGTCTAGGGATGTGACAAAAGCAGTCTTTTCTCTGGGACCTGGGACTTTTTCAGCCATGTGTATTTGGCTATGTTTGCAATACCACACATGAGTTCCCTCCCATTGCATGGACCTTAAGTCCAATTAAACAGCTGTTGATTACCCCTAAGATAAAAGTACCACTACTGCAGCAGTAGAGATTATTTGCTGAACTAGTCACTGTTATGGTTCATAGACTTTACAGATGGATGGGATCATTGGTTGGTTTTCTACCTTGGCAGTTTGCATAGTTTTCTTGTACTATGGGAGGCAGTCTCCAGGGAGGAGACTTTCAGATCAGTTCCAGCTTGATTGCTGTAAGTCCTGTGTTTGAATTAAATTCAGCAATAAGGTCTTTCCTTCAAATTCTGGGAGGCAATCAAAGGCTGGGGCAGTTACCTGTACTATTTTGGGAGTCTCTTGGACTACCCTAGACATGGGTTGATAACTTTTTTTATATAACTTCTTAAGATAAATTCCATAGAGCCTGAATTCTGGTTTGTACGCTAAGACTTTTATATTCTGGTAAGAAATTCCCAAATGTCTTCTGAAGTAGATGTACCATTTTATATTTCCAACAACAAAGAACAAAAGTTCCTGTTGCCCCACATCCTTGTCTGCATTTGGTGTCTTCAGTGTTCTGGGCTTTGGCCATTTTAATAGGTTATAGCAACATCCCATTGTTGTTCAAGTCTTCATTTCTCTAATGATAAAGGACATGGAGCATCTTTTTCTATGTTTCTTTTCCTATGTTTATTTTCCATCTGTTTCTCCTTTGTGAAGTGTCTGCTGAGGTGTTTGGTATAACTTTGGTTGGACTATCTTCTTAATAGCTAAATTTTAAGATTTCTTTGCATATGTTAGCGAACAGTTCTTTGTTGGATATGCCTTTTGCAAGTGCTGTTTCTCCCAGTCTGTGGTCTGTCTTCTCGTTGTCATCACAGTGTCTTCTTCCACAGCATGGACTGTTTTAGCTTTAAGGAAGTCCAGGTTATCATCAATTATTTCTTTCCCAGATTGAGCCTTTTATTTTATGTCTTCTCCAAAACTCAAGGCCAAATAGATATTTTTCCTCTCAGATTATCTTCTAGTTTTTTTTTCCCCACAGTTTTGCATTGTTTCCTTTAGATTTCAATCCCTTTCAAGTGAATTTTTGTGAAAGTAATACTTCTGTCTAGATCCTCCCTCCCTCCTCTCCCTCCCTTCCTTCCTCCTTTTCTCCTTCCTTCCTTGTATGTAGATGTTTACTTATTTCAGGATCAATTGTTGGAAGACTATCTTTGCTGTATTATATCCCTTTATTCTTCTGCCAAAGATCAGTTAACATGGGTCTCTGGGGTTTTTAATATTTTATTTATTTACTTTATGTGTATGAGTGTATTGCCTACATGTAGATAGGTGTATCCATGTAGTGCAATGCCCGAGGATGTCAGAAGATGGTGACAGATCCCCTGAATCTGGAATTACGGATGGTTGTTAGCCACCATGTGGGTGCTAACTCGGGTCCTCTGCAAGAGGAGCCAGTGCTTTTAACTGCTGAGCCATCTCTTCAATCACAAGTCTCAATTTTTAAGACAGATTGTGACTACAAACCAGCCAAGTACCCCCAGTTGCTCCAGAAGCCTCAGATCCCAAAGTTAGAGAGTCACTCGGCCATCCAGACTCCCGTAGAGGTGATGTTTTCTGCTCAGAATCACTTATGCTTTACGGTCTTTGCAGCAATATATTTTCCATCCTTGGGACTGGCAACTATCTACTTTAGCCTCCAGACCAACAAGGCCAATGAGTACAGCAACTGGGAATATGCTTACTAAACTCAAGTCAAACTGTTTGGCTGGATGAACTTGCTATACTTATTGGCTTAGGCTTCATTTAAATACGTATCTTATATATGTGAAGGCCAGGCCCAGCATCCAAGGGTTGCACCCCCCGCAACAGACATGCCTGCTAAGATACTGACCCACCACCAAGCAAGAAACTCTGAGACTGAAACATCCCTTAGCCAAGAAACCCACCAACCAAAGAACAAAACACCCAAGCAACCCACCAGTCCAAGAATCCCGACACTATCTGCTGTGCTAAATCAGCTCACTGGCCCTCAAGAGCTGTCTCCACCTACCCTGGAGGCCCACCATTCATGCCCTAGGTCCTAGATTCTCTTAGGGGCACTGGGCTGCTCTTTCAGAATTTTTATTTTTTATTTTTATTTTTTGACTTAGACTAATAAAATTGAAGAGAGAGAGAGGAAGGAAAGAACAGTTGATGTTATGGTGGTCCCCCTCATCCACAGAGCTTCTAAGGCGCCATAATGGATGCCTAAAACCAAAATAGTACCAGATCCTACAGATACTGTTTTTTCTTTCCCTTTATTTTTCTTTCTTTCTTTCTTTCTTTTCTTTCTTTCTTTCTTTCTTTCTTTCTTTCTTTCTTTCTTTCTTTCTTTCTTTCTTTCTTTCTTTCTTTTCTTTCTTTCTTTCTTTCTGTTTTTGACCTACATGTATATCAGTGAAAAGTTTGATATATAAATTAGTTGTGGGAATAGACTGACAACAATTTACCCTAATCCTTAGCAATCTCAGAAGACACATTTTTCTTTTCTTAGTAAGCAGAGGATGCTCACTTTTTCACTGAAAGGAAGTGCTTTACAACTTCACATTTCACATTTCCAAATTGCATGCATCATTACTTTTGTGCTTTGAGCCAGTAGTGAGCAAAAATAAGAGTTACCTAAGTACAAACACTGTGATACTGAATGAAAAACAAGGCAAAACAAAAAACACCTGCATATGGACATATCACACTAAAACTACAGAACACCAAAGGTAAAGAAAAAAATCTGAAACAAATCCAGAGTGAGGGGGAAACATCCCCAGCACTTCTTTGTGCTTATATTTTTTAGTTCTTAACTCAGTGTCCAGCAAACTGTAGATGAATGAATGGATGAACAAGTGAGTGGTTACCTGATTGAACTAACAAAGACAAAAGCTTTCTGAGTATCTCACAGCACTTAATGAAACAGTGGTGCTCGTGTATTTAATAAAGAACACACCTAGGTGATGGGTCCAAGAAGATCCGTAAGCATTCTAGGCAGTAGCACTGAGTGATAAAACAGGATGTCATGCTAATGCTGAAACTTTTTTATTGGACACAAATCTCTAAGTATGTCTTTAAATCAAAAGGAATATAACAGAATATTTGGTTGTGGGGACCTAAAAGCCCCACCTTGCAGAGGTCCGAGAGGAAGTTACTGGAGCGAGGCCTGGCTTGTTTTAAAAGTCTGAAGGATACCTCCTCACTGCTGAGGAGTGCATGATCAGTACGTGACCATCCTTAAGATACACCCTCAGCGGAGAGGGGGATTTCCAGGTGCCTTTATAAGCTCTGTAACACCTGCAATAAATGAGTCCTGCTTGACTAGGCTCCCCATTGAGTCTGAGTGTCCCCAGTACTAGGGGCAGCGTGGGCTGGCAAACGGTGCGCTTACTCATCCCCAATCATCACTGCGCAGGGGTCGCTGGTTTGAACCCCCCACATTTGCTCAGGCTGATTATTTTAATATAGTCATTTACTATCTTATTTCTTTGCATATTTCCTCCTTGACCAGAAAGCAGAAGCCTGAAGCCTTCCCATGTCATGACAAAAATTTTCTTGGTGTTTCAGAACATGAAAAATAAAGATTAAGGATAAAATAGTCATACGTCTCCTGTTTATTAATTGCATGGCATAGAGCAGGCTACCTAAGCCATTTTGTCCTTAGTTTCTCAGTGCATAACTTCAAGAACTGGTATCAGGTGTCCAGACAATTCCCTTCAAAATTAGTATTCAATAATTCACAATTAATATATGCATTGGGGATAAATATAAAAGGTGCAATAATTTCTTTTTCACTATTTAGCAGCAGCTTTTCTAAAACAAAGAAATTTTTAAGTGCCATCTATGCATATAATGGCCATAGCTCACTTAAGCCCTCTGCCAGAACTGTGACAGATAGGTGCAGAGGACAGAAGCCTGGAAACCTCATGTCTCCAAGAAATATTGCAAGATAGGAGAACTGAATTTCTTATTGGAGTGTATCTGTAAAGAAGACTGGGGTAATGGAAGGAGCGTAAGCAAGATAGAGGCCAGGGAGACAGGTGGGGAAGAGTCAGCAGTATAGATTTGGAAGAGTCCTCCAGAGAGCTCTAGAAAACTGGAGAAGTAAAGAAGTAAGGGGGTTACTGTTAGTTTTGCTGTGCACTATATGCTTAGGCTTATGTTGTTTCCCAATGTTTTTAATCAGAGTTTTGAGAATAATTCGAGATTCATAAGGGCTGGGTGTGGTGGCACACGCCTTTAATTCCAGCACTTGGGAAGCAGAGGCAGGCAGATCTCTGTGAGTTCCAGGCCAGCCTGGTCTACATAGTGAGTTCCAGGACAGTTGGGGCTACAGAGAGACCCTGTCTCAAAAAGACCAAAAAAAAAAAAAACAGCGACAGGCTACTTTGTCTTACGTTGTTTCCCCTGTTAACTTCTTAAATTACTATGATAAATTAATTACAATTAAGGGGTTAACATTGGTAAATTCTGATTAAGTAACTACCTGGTTTCTTATGATTTTCTTAGTTTTTCCTTTTGTCCTTCTTCTGTTCCAATATTCCATACAGACCATATTACATTTCATGATAAGCTTATGGAAACCAGGCAGTCAGGAGACCAAGCATTCACCTGGAGGGTTGGAGAACTCAGACTTTATTCATGCCTGCAGTCCCAGAGGAACTCTCACACTCTGAAATTCTGGGCCCCAAGCTACAGAAATCCAAATGATAACAGGGAATGCCAGTTGAATATTTTGTAAATTATCTCTGACTCTGGTTTTGTTTGATGTCTTTTGTCTCATGATTTGACTGGGATTGAGGATTTAGGGAGTGTGATGGTTAATGTTAATTGTCAACTTAACAGAATCCAAAATCACCTGGGAGATAGCCTCTGGGCATCTCTATGGGGCATTATCTTAACTGTGTTCATTGTGGTGGGAAGACACACACAGGGAATGGAAATGCCATTCGCTGGCTGGGATCCTGTACTGTGTAAGTGGAGAAAGGGAGCTAAGCAACAAGCATGTGTTCACCATTCTCTGCTTCCTGATTGTGGACACCATATAACCAGCTGCTTTGAATCCTATTGCCATGACTTCCTCGTCATGATGGGCTGTACCCTTGGACTGTGGGCTAGAAATAGCCCTTTCTCCTTTAAGTTGCTTTTGTCAAGGTGTTTTATCACAGCAACAGGAAAAGTAACTAACTAAGACAGGGAGGAAGACTATAGAAATGATGGGCCATTCTTTGCTACAGTCCATCATATAGAGCCTGGATGCTGTCATAATGACTTGTCACTGATGATACCAGCTTCGTTCACCTGGCTGAGGCAGTGCTTTCCAGATTTATCCCTTTCTTTTCTGTCCCATTTGGAAACAAGTTGTTAGGTCCACATGCAAGGGGGGTGGAACTATGTCCCACCTCCCTGAGCCAGAGGCATCTACATAAATTACTTAAATTCTTTTGTAAGGGAGCTTCACCTCCCACCTCTTATTTAATCACTTATTTGTATTACTATTATGATTCAATTTTATACATTGGATTATAATCTCAAAGTTCTTCATTTTTTCCTAATTTCCTTTGTGTGGTTGGATTTATTTTCATGCATACAACCCTGTAAGAAACTCATATTGCTCAGGCGCCCCCAAGGAGTCATTTTTATTAGCACAGAAGGTTGATTTAGAAGAGGCTCCATGCTTATCCTTGGTACTTGATATATTCACTGATATACTACATTATGCTTGGCTCATAATTCTTCAATCAAGAAGCTTCTATTGTGATTGTAAGACATTGTTTAGCTATCCTATTCAAAGAATTTATAGTCAAATGTCAGTAGCCCTTGACACTATTGATTTTTGTTATAAGATCCTACCTATGATATTTAGAAAGTAGTAATCAGGGTGTTTGAGAAAGGTTGCACATCTCCTTTATAAGGGGTAGTGTAATCAGGATAACAGCACCAAGGGCATGCATGAACCAACATTTTCTTCCTCCATCCATTATATTTCTGTTCCAAATGTAGTCTGAAGGTTTTGATGCCATTTCAATGATCTTGAAACTTACATTGTGGCTTTAGAAAGCAACAAATAAAGTATCTTGAAAGATGCATATTGCTAAGATGCCTGTTTTTTAAAGCATGTCATGAACACCAATAGTACAACTTAGAATGACATGTCCCTACTTACAATTTTTTAATTTTTTAATTAATTAATTTTGAGAAAGGGTCTCCTTATAGCTCCTGGCCTAGAACTCACTATCTAGATGAGGCTGACCTCTGTCTCACAGAGATCTGCCTGCCTCTGCCTCCCAAGTGCTGGGAGTAAAAGTATGTGGCCCACTTAAAAATTTTTAAACAATTTATTACATTTATCTATTTATGTTTGTGTGTGTACACATATGTGTACACGTGCACTTGCATGCCATCATGCACATGTAAAGGTCAGAGGGAGAGAGTTTCTCTCTTTCCACCATGTGGGTCCCAGAGATAAATCTCAGGTTATCATGCCTGGTGGAAAGTGACATTACCCACTAAACCATCTTGCTGACCCCCAAAATAAATTTTAAACTATGTATTTAAGTATGTTAACTTCTACAGCACATATTCTCAACAGCTCAGTGAATTATACAACAAAGATTCTTTTCCCATGAAGCAAAGTCTAGTACATTTAACTCTATCAGGAAGCTGTCTTGTGGGGCTGTACATATAGGCACATTGATGGGACCCAAAATCATGTATGCAGATCACCTGTAATGCTTTAGAGCTTGGATTGAAAGGAGGCAACATGACTTTTATCGGCCCTTTCTTTTCATGGGCCACTGTTCAATCTCACAGTCCCAACTAGATGGAGTGGGAGACAGGAAAACATAGTGTTGCCAGTGCCTAGGAGAAATATATAACTAAAGCAGGTTATTCAACACATAGTCTTGTGTCGGTCAAAGCTGCTTAAATTTTTTCAGCAATGAAAAGTAGATTCTAACAAAGCAGTATTAGTCAGCTTTCTGTCACTGCAACAAAATATGCCTCCTAAAATAAGTAACTTAAAAGAAGAAAATACTGGTCATGGTTTCCACTTTCAGAGGCATCAATTCATGGTTAGTTGGTTCCACTGCTCTCTGGTGAGGCAGAACTTCAAAGTGAAGGGCTCATGGTAGAACAAAGCTGCTCACTTGATGGTGGCTGTGAATAAAAGAGAGAGAGAGAGGGGCCAGGATCCCAACATCTTCTACAAGGTAAACTACCAGTGACCTAATTGCCTTCTAGGAGGCCCCACATCCTAAAAGTTCCACCATCTCCCAATAGTCCTGTAGGCTGGTGATCAAGCCTCCAACACGTGAACCCTCGAAAGACAAGCCAGAGCCAAAGAAAAGCAACTCCTTTCCTTCCTAATTCTTCTACCTCCCCCCTTTTTAAAACTGTCCTTCATTTTTCTTTTTCAAGTTTCTCTTCTTCAACACCACAATTTCAGATTTTTGAGATTTGATACTTGAGTAAGAATTCATCTCTTCTCAACCTATGTGGTCTTCCACAGGAATCGTGTTCATTTCCCTGGTTTCAATCACCCAGCTGCTGCTGATTTCTACTTCCATGTTCCTCAACCAGATTTCTCTCTTGATTGGCTAATTTGGATTTGTAAGTGGTTATGACTATATTCAGCTAGATGATTCCAAGGATCTCATGCTGAGAATATTCCAAGCTGAATATTTGATCTTCCACATAAATTATACCCTAGTTTACCTCTTTTGCCATTTTAGGCAATAGACTATATCTCAAGCAGTTTTGTAAATCATTAATCATGGATCATTTTAAATTCTTTACCTCTCCCTTCACAAGGAATTTAATCTCTGTGTCCTTTTCTGTAGCCTCTAAATAGCCTCTAAACGTTTCTTCTTTTCTCCATCATTGATAAGTACCTTAAAGTTTCAGCATCTTTCATCCAGACTATTCTAACTACCACCTGATCATTATTACTTGTTTACATACCTCCTTCCCAGTTCCATCTCTCGTATGACAGTCAGACTTTTAAACACAGATTTGACCAGCTCAGTTCCTAAAATACTTCACTGTCCCCTCATCTGTTGACAGTTGTGAATCTTCTCTCAAGGGAAAAGGTGGTACTTTTAACAAGATGGCTCGCCTTCCTCAAATTACTTATTTTTCTGTTGCTGTGATAAAACACCATGACCAAGGCAACTTATAGAAGGAAGAGTTTATTGAGTTTATGGTTCCAGAAGAATAAGAAAGAGTGCATCATGGTGGGGAAGGCATGGCGGGAGGCACCTGGAACAGAAGGCTGAGCATATCTTCAAGCAGGCATAGGAAGCAGAGAGCCAAACTGGAAGTGGGACAAGGCTGTGAACTCTCAAAGCCTGCCCACAGTAAAGTGCTTCCTCTAGCAAGTCCACACCTCCTAAACTTCCACAAACAGCACCATTAACTGGGGACAAAATGTTCAAATACTTGGATCCTATGAGGGACAATTTCTCATTCAAACCACAATTTCCCCAAACTTTTAAGTCTCAGGAAGACTATTCCTGTCTCATCAATGACCAGATCATCCAATTTGCTTTCTGTTACCACAATTTAATTTAATTTAATTTAATTTGTGAAGACTGGGAGGTTCAAGATTGGTCAGCGACATCTGATGAGCTCCACCACACACTTGGTAAGTTATAAGGAAAGGCTTGCATTTGTGAAGACTGGGAGGTTCAAGATTGGTCAGCGACATCTGATGAGCTCCTTGTTGCCTGTGGGCACTCTGAAGAGACCTGTGGCACAGTGAGCTAAATAGTAACAGGGGCTGAGAGTCCGAGATCAGGTATCGCCTCCTCTTCATAGAAAATCCATAACCCCCTTGGATTAGGGTCCCTGTTATGCCCTCATTTTACTTAACTTCATTTCTCAGAGGTCCTCCCTCAAATACCACAGTCTAAGTTTCCATCTTGTTACTATGCCACAATGGGGATTAAATTTCATCATGATTTTGTTTGGAGGCTTTTTAGATAGGGTTTCCCTGTAGCCCCAGCTGGATGTAGACCAGACTGACCTGGATCTCATAGAGATCTACGTGCCTCTGCTTCCTGAGTGCTAGGATTAATGATGAATGTCACCACACACAGACTTATCTTGATTTTTGATAGGGATATTTGTTCCATAGCAGCAGAACACTGAGAGAGAGGATGGTAGAAAGAAATTACAAGCCCCAAAATATTGAGGGTCAACCAGGGTTAAGATGTTTTGAAAACCAATTATGAACATCCAATCCAAAGGGCCAGTAGTGGTATTAGAGTTGAAGTTACAGCTATAAAGATAACCCTTGGAAGCAGCCAGGTAAGGCATGCCCAGAGGGATTAGAGTCTGAAGAAATTGGCTGAAGCATCTTCCAGGTCATCCACAGGTAGGCTTTACAGGTTGGTGACCAGGCTGTGGCTCCTTGGGAAAGAGATCACAAAAAAAGAGTCACAGCTGAGAGCAACACTTAGGCTAGTGTGAATTTAAGTTTAAGTCTAAGTGAATCCCAGTAAAAATCAATGTCATGTCTCTCTATAAAGGCAGAGAAAACACATGTTAATCTGAGAATTTCCATGATCTGCTATGCGGTGATGTTAGGGATAAATATAGCTATTCAGAAATGGGAAATCCAATAATATGATCGCTCATATTCATTCCTCTGGTTTTAGAAACTTAAATGTCATTCATCAAATAACACATTAACATTGCTTATGCTAGAATCCCAGTTTAAAGTTTGAGATATTCAAGAAGGAATCTCAAATTATAGAATTAAATACAATGTTACTTTAAAAGAAAAATACTAGATTACCTCCAAATTTATAAGAATTGCATTTCAGTTGGAATTCCATTTTCTTGCAAAAATATTATATGTAAGTAATATAATAGTTGTCTAAACAAATTAGTAGTCTATTTCTTCCATATATAAAAACCTAGGAGTAGATTGCCCAGGACTGGTACAGAGCTCCAGGGTCCAAAGAACTAGGCCTCTCTTCTGAGGTCACTTCTTTGTCCATTGTTGGGAAAAGAAAGGAAAAGGGTTTATGTATTTCCTAGAGTTTTGCCCTTCATTTCTCCTCCACTGGTCAGAGCTTAGACATGCAGCCAACATAACTGCAAGTCAAGATGGGAAATACAGACTATTCTCTCAGCAGATATGTTCTTGTCTGAAGATCAGGAGTTCTAGTCCCCAAAGGGGACAATGAATTCCAGAGGACAATTAATGGAAGGGACACTCTCACTCAATCTCATCCCCACCTGTCACCAAATTTATTCTCCTTCTGTCTAAATGTCTTGAGAATTAAAGAGAATAGAAATGAATTTATTTCTGAAATGGAGCTATGACATTTGAAAACCGTGATACACCACAGATTCTAGATTGGCTTATTAAGAGAATATGGCCAGGAGTGGTAGCACACATCTTTAATCCTAGCATGTGTGAGGCAGAGGCAGAAGGATCTCTGGGAGATTCAGGCCAGCCTGGTCTACATAGCAGGTTCCAGGCCAGCTGGAGCTACAGGGAGACCCTTTCTAAAAACTGAATGAATGAATGAATGAATGAATGAATAAATAAATTTAAAAAAAAATAGAATAGAAACTTTCATGGCAGCAGAATATACTTTTCCAAAGTAAATATTGCGAATTTAATATCATGCAGTTTAATGACATAAAATACAAAAGCACAAAAAAGAATTAAGATCAAGACTTCCAAAAAAGATTCAACAGCAAGTTCGAAGTATAAACTGAATGTTTATGTACATGGCAGAGACCTTCTTCTTTATGATGTGATTCATAGACTTGCTTCCTCAAACTGTTTCTCTGTCTTACCACCACAGCCATTATTTTAAACTTTAGTTGCAAGAAATTTATTTTAATAAATTGAACACTATTCATGGAAAATATGTGACTCCTTCAACGTGTGAGCTATTGAGTGTTCCCAATGTATTCCTTCATTCCATCACTCCAGTGGGAGGCAAAGCAAAGGGTAAAGACAAGGGACGAGCTTCAATAAACAGTAGGACCTTTGCACAAATATTTTTAATATGAAAAGTGATCAATGCCTAACTGTGGAACATCAGAGCAAATTAGGAGTATCTAACATTATCAACCATGTTTTGATATAATCTTTTTTACTGGCTTGGAACATAAAGGTGATTATATCTCCTTTATAATGCCAACAAATTACTTTGTTAACAGGAAGTTCAGTATTTCTTTTTAGGAACCACTACTTCTCCAAACTCTGTTTCCTGAGTCTTAGCCCAAGGCTTTTAGTTTTACTCTCTTTACAAAGTAGAGAGAACCAGAAAGACTGCTGGGAACCACTAGCGTGATTTCTCAGGATCAACACATCACAGAGGTACTGAACATTGGATGCCCAATAGATGCTTGCAGTGGTTTCCGTCCTAGTCCTTGCAGTGTTTTTAGAGCACCGTCACATCTAAAACACAATTCCAGTATTTCTAGATTAGTCAAGAAGAGCTATTACTGTATCCACATACTACAGATGTGTGCTACTGCCCTGTGAAGTCTGGGACACCAGCTGGACAGTTTAGAGGAGAGTTTGGAGCCCATCCTGCCAGAAGACACTAGCATCAACTCTGTCTGGCAGAGATGTTCTAATAACACTGAAAACTGAAAGTTAGGATGGGCCAAATTCTTGATTCTTCTGTCTCAGGCGCTTCCTCAGCTCTTATACAAAGTTTCAGACCTCTCCCCCTGAACTTCTTTGTACGGAAAGCTGCAGTTAGAGGCTGTCTTTATTTAGTCATAAAAAGCACAATTATACATAATTATTATTTTTGCCAACATATAAATTCATCTTAAAACTACTTTCTATTTTTATTGGCTTTCTGATTAAGTATAATTATTTAAGTTACATTTTGATATTACTTAGACTTTTAACTTAGAGTATATGATCTAGATAGGACCAGAAAGAAGGTGTATCAGATCTTGCCTTTGAGGCTGGCTGTGGAAATGATTTGATATACATTTCCTTTTATAGGTATATACATGGACAATTTGTCCCCCCAAAAGCAAAGAACTTTGAAGTAATTTTCCTGAGGATAAGACACACAAATCTAGTAAGTTTCTGTGTAGTTGGGGTGGGAGAAGCCTAACATAAAGTTGGTGTGCTACCTTTAGGGAGAGGACGTATCACTTATAATTTCTTCTCATGAACAGCAGCTTTGTGAATTAGGACAATTTTTACACTATTTAGGAGAAAATTGGAAACTACATACACAGAGTCTGGGTAGCAAGAGAACTAAGTAGTATGTATGAGCATATTGCCTGAATTATTGTAAGTGCATCCTTTCCATGCAGTGCCTGCAGAGGTCAGAAGAGGATGTCAGAGCCCCTGGAACTAGAGTCAGAGGTGGTTGTTAGCTGCCATGTGGGTGCTGGGAACCAAACCCAGGTCCTCTGCAAGAGCAGCCAATGCTCTTAACTGCTGAGCATCTCTTCAGCCCCAACTAAGAGATATTTTAAAAAGAAACAAAAGAGCTGCCCCAATAAAGAAGTCAAAAATTTACAGAAACCAAAAATTACCTAGTGAAGTTGTTAAAAAAATCTCAAAGTGTGCCAGGTGTGGTGGTGCACACCCTTAATCCCAGCACTTAAGAGGCAGAGGCAGGCAGATCTCTTGAGTTCAAGACCAGCCTGGTCTACATAGTGAGTTCCAGGACAGCTGGAGCTACAGGGAGACTCTGTCTCAAAAAGACAAAAAAGAAAAAGAAAAAAGAAAAAAATTCTCAAAGTGTGGAAAGAATCCCCAGCAGGGTCTTTGGGAAGGTTAAAAACAAGCAGCGTCTCTCCAGACTAGAAATAGGCTCAAGATAAAGTTTGACAGCAGTTAAGTATCATGAACAAAGGTACAAAGCTCTACCTGGATTTTTGTTTTATTCTTTTACATTGTATTTGGAATTTGGTGCTTTAGGAATAACAGCCATCTCTTTCAATTCTGGCCAATATTTATTCATTGCTAACTTAGCAAGAACTACCTATCTTTGTATTAGTGTTGAAGTAAGTAAGTCTACAACATAATCCAGGCATTACTAAGCTTATGGTAAGATCTCTAACAGAAGACAAAGCATGTGGGAATCCTGAGATAACGAGGAACAGTGTTTGAACTCATAACTGGTTGTTTCAGTTTCTTTTCTGCTGCTATGATAAACACTACAACTAAAAGCAACTTGGGGAGGAAAGGTTTACAGGTACAGTTAATCATTGAGGGAAGCAAAGCACAGACCATGAGAGGAATGTAGTTCATTGGCTCCCCCCACCTCCCCCTCCACCCGACCTCTTGCTCATCTACCTAAAGCAGCCCAGGCCAATCTGACTAGGGATGGCACAGCCTACAGTGGGATGGGCCCTCCTACATCAATTAGCAATCAGGAAAATGCCCCACAGACATGCACACAATCTGATGGAGGTAATTCCTCAATTGAGGTTCTCTCTCCACACGTGTCTCTACTTTATGTCAAGTTGGCAAAAGTTATCCAGCATATTGATCCTATGAAGAGACAGCAGATGTTGCTAACTTAAAAGTAGAATACTAGGCCTCCCCCCAAATTTATTTTGTTTGCACTGTGGATATTTTTCCTTTTTCTCACATTAATATTGTCACCACAAAGAAATAAACACATAGGTAATGAATAGTTACCTATGTAACCACCTAACATAACTATCTATGTTACCTAATTACCTAATGCATACTTACCTTTGTTAGTATCTGGGGTAATGTTTTAGGATCTTTTTTTTTTTTTTTTTTTTTTTTTGGTTTTTTTGAGCCGGTGCCCCCCTGTGGCCCAGGCGGGCCGGGACCCCTTTAGGTGGGCGGGGCTGTCTTGGAACTCACGGAGACCCGCCTGCCTCTGCCTCCTGCATGCTGGGACTAAAGGCACGTGCCACCATGCCCAGCATATGTTTTAGGATCTTTAACAAGCCTATAGTGTTTTTAGAAATAAGACCGTTTATAATTATTTCCAGCTTTCTTTGCAATTCTGGTAAAAATGTGTTTTGTTTTATAGGTGAACACTGAATTATGAGCAATCCTTGGCCATGTTGATTTTAGCAACACATGTATCATTACTGAGGAATTAATAGGTAGGACAAGTTGTTTTTCATCAAAGTTATTGCTTTCTAATGCTGAAAATCAGAACTGAGAAAGCAGGTGAAATAAAGCAATTATTATAGCTAATAACGGGAATTATGCCAAAGACATGAACATTTCAGACAGATGAAATGTTGAGCAACAAATGGCATGTCAACACTCCCTTTATATGAAAATTGTATTGCTATGGCCTTTCACACTACTCATTTCACTGATTCTCTGGAGAAATATGGGAGTTGAAATAAAATAACTGGAGTGTTCCTTTATCATCCTTGAACAAGATGAGCTGTCAAAATTCACCTTCTGTACTAAACAGAGCTTCACATCGTTCTAAGCTTTCTATTGTTGTGATAAAACATTATGACCAATAACCAACTTGGAAAGGAACGGGTCTATTTCAGCTTATAAATCCCAGGTCACAATCCATTACTAAGGAAGTCAGGGTAAGAACCTGGAGGGAAGAACCAAAGCACAGACCTTAGAGGAATGCTGCTTACTGGCTTGTTCCTCTGGCCTGTACTCAGTCTCCTTTCTTTTTTACGTTTTATTTATTATTTTTATTCTACGGGTAAGAGTGTATTGCCTGCATGTGTGTAAGCGCATGTGTTGTGCAGTGCCCACAGACATCAGAAAAGGGTAGCAGATTGCCTGGAACTGGAGTTATGGATGGTTGTTAGCTGCCATGTGGGTGCTTGGAATTGAATCCCAGTTCTCTGCAAGAGCAACCAATGCTCTTAACTGCTAAGCCATCTCTCCAGTCTCTCAGTCTCCCTTCTTATACAACCAGGACCACCTTCCCTGGAGTGGCACCACACACAGTGGGCTAGCCCCTGCCATATCACTCAACAATCAAGAAAATGCCTCACAGACATGTTCATAGGCCAATTGGAAGAAATTTCAGAATTGAGGTTCCCTCTTCCCAGGTGTGTTGAATTGACAACTGAAGCCACCTGGCACACACATAAACACATCTTTATGGTACATATAAAAATAGAAACTTTTTAGTATAAAGAGGTGCCACTTGTTGGTTATTATTCTTGAGCAACTTCTGTCCAATTTAGAAAATCCTTTCCTATATAAGTTACTGCCAATTTTTCTTCTAATAGTTTCAGGGTTTCCAGTTCACATTGAGGTCTTTGATCCATTTGGAGTTTACTTTTGTGCAAAGTGAAAGGTAAGGATCTAGTTTCATTCTTCTACAGGGGGAGATCCAGTTTTGCCAGCACCATTTGTTGAAGATGCTGTGTTTCCTCCATTGTGTGTTCTTGGCACCTTTGTCAAATATCAGGTGGCTGAAATTGTGTAAACTCAGGTTTGGATCTTCAATGATGTTCCATCGATCTATGTGTCTATTTTTGTGTCAGTACTGAGCTGTTTTTATGACTATACCTCTGTAGTACACTTTGAGATCTGGTATAGTAATCCCCACCACACCCCACCCCCAGTGTTGCTCTTTGTGCTCAGGGCTCCTTTGGCTATCCATGGGGTCATTTGTGATTCCATATGAATTTAAAGATGGTTTTTCCTAATTCTGCGAAGTACATCGTGGGAATTTTTATTGGGATTGCATTGAATCTATGTATTGCTTTTGGTAGGATGGCCATTTTCAAAATATTAATACTTCAAATCCATGACATCTCCTGGTGTCTTCTTCAATCTCTTTCCTCAGCAATTTAAAATTTTCATTGTAGAGATCTTTGGTGTCTTTGGCCAGGTTCATCCCAAGATTTTTTTTTTCAGCTATTGTGAATGGAAGTGTTTCCCTGAATTCTTTCTCCAATTGCTCATTATTGTTATACAGAAAAGTTACTGATATTTGTAGACTGATTTTATAACCTGCGACTATACTGAAAGGGTTGGTCAGTTCTAGGAGTTTTCTGGTGGAACTTTTGGGATCTCTTAGGTATAGTATCATATCGTCTGCAAAAAGGGAAAGTTTCACCTCTTCTTTCCCAATTAGTACTCCTTTAATTTCCTTCTCTTGTCTTGTTGCTCTAGCAAGAGTTTCAAGCACTATGTTGAAAAGGAGTGGAGATAGTGGACATCCTTGTCTGGTTCCTGGTTTTAATGGGAATGGGAATGCTTCCAGTTTTTCTCCATTTAGAATGATGTTGGCTGTGGGTTTGTTGCATATAGCTTTATGTTGAGGTATATTACCTCCAGTCCAATTCCCTTTACAACTTTTATCATGAATGCATGCTGAATTTTGTCAAAAGCTTTTTCTGCATCTATTGAGATGACAATGTGGTTTTTGTCTTTGAGTCCATTTACATGATTGATGATGATTATTGACTTGCGTATATTGAAGCCATCCCTGCATCTCTGGAATAAAGCCTACTTGATCATGGTGAATGATC